>NC_136482.1:55565379-56125379 GCF_053919585.1 Euprymna scolopes | reverse complement strand
TAAAATTACTGATGTTGAGAAGTCCTCAGAATTAGTAAAAAACATGAGAGATGGTTTCTTCTGATTGGCTGTGGTTACCATTGAACATTAACGTTTTAGAGACGATTTCTTTTGATTAGCTGTTGGTTACCATAGCAACTTTTTTGTTGTTGAAACCTTCATAAATCATAGCGGGAATGTCGCTCGCACGCCATCTTATTTGGGTAATATATAAAGAAAATTAACAAAAGAAATGCTCTTTGCTGTGCTAGGGCTGATAATATTTCGCCTACAACGTCATCCGTTAATTCTGTTTCTCTCTTTTTTCTCTTCTTTCTGTTTATTTACTTAATACTTTCATTTGTTTTTTTTTTATTTAATCAATTTAAGAAGTTGGTAATAATTTTTATGAATTGTTGACAATGCTATGATATTAAACATAAAAAAAGAAAATATTTCAAAGCAAAGCCTAGAAAAATCATGAATTATATAAAAATGCGAGCATGAAAAGTAATATGGTTAAGATTAAGCTTCGAAAAGTAAAAGGACTAGTTGTTAAAACTGGAAAAGAAAAGGACAAGATATTCTAGTAAAAAATATAATAAATTTATAACTTAAAATATTGCACCATTAAGAATTTATATACAATGTTAAATTGAATTAAAAAAAAATTCTTAATGCTGTAATATTTTAAGTTATAAATTTATTATCTTTTATACTAGAATATCTTTCTTTTCCAATTTTAACTAGTTCTTTTACTTTTACTTTTCTAAGCTTAATCTTACCATATAACTTTTCATGCTTGCATTTTTCTATTTACTATATATTAGTATGTGTGTGTGCGTGTGTGTGTGTTTTCCTATGAATTTAAATGGAAATTTCCTGCAACTAAATTTTTTTTTATCAGACTATATTTTTATAGACTATGGTTTAATGGGCTTTACTAATTATAAATAGTCCTGTTTTCCTGAATTAATTTCTTCTAATAAAAACTAAATAAGGTTTACATGCTTCGTGTCTTTCTTTACAATAATGGATAATTTCACCAGTCCCAATCAAGTCAGAAATCGCGATACATATTTAATATATTCTGTTGGATTTGCATGTAACCAATTCTTCTTTAATGATTATAAGTGACGACGGCTTGAATGGTTAAATACCTAATGATCCCCTATTTTTTTCTCATGCTGAGAACTAGTCGCAATCTTTTTTGTTGTTCATATCATGGAATTCACTGTATTTTGAGATTGTTTCCTCTCCTGCTAAACTATACTGAACATGAAGTTCGACTACTATTTGGATTTCTTTAAGCAGGCTAAATAATGAGAAGCCTTGTAATCATTGAACATGTGTGACACTATGTTTGACTAATGACTGTTGATAGCTGGGGGTAGGAAAAGAACATAGGATAGATTACAAAAGAAAAGGAAGTAGGTTTAGCGAGTAATAAAAGGACTTATCAATAGACAATGGATAGGAGTTTGTTCATAATTCAAAGAGAAATAAGGATAGGGTTAAAGTAGGCTGTGACGAATGGCGATAGAAAAGGACTGAACCATGGATAGATATATATATTTAGTTTTATGACATTGAGGAGTAGCAACAATAGAAACGATTAATGGATGACAAAGCTGAACAGTTAGTGAGTTTTTATGACAGTCATGAGCTGGACTTTATGACAGTTACTGTTAAGAGTACGGTTGGACTTTGACTACAGTTGGAGACAGATTGTGGCTTGGGCCAGAGCCAGATCGGGAAGCTTTGAATGATGAGGAAACGAACTGACTGTAATAGACAAACCAAACCTCAACGGGATGCAGATTTGAACCTTAGCATGTAGACACACACATTCAGAGTCCAACCACTATATCTGAAGTATCGGAGTTTCCAAGTGGTAATGTGCCTTGTTTAGGATGAAAATGAATTAAAAACAAACATGGTTAGTATGCAATGGTAATTATTAGAAGAATATTGTCTAATGTAGATTCAACAGGATCATCCTCTTTTTCATTAATATCAGGATTTAAAAATATTTGATACACCTCACCTACATCGTCTTATAAAACACTATGCTTTTTCTCACCACTTTCTTTTTCCACCTTCTTTTTGGTCTGTGCATGGGTTAGTATAAATGAATGAAAACTCTTGTTGGTCCCCTGACAAAAGGAGGGTGGACCTGTAAATTCACCCTTGTCCGTTCGTCCTTCGTCTGTCCGCATTTTTCTCAATAACTACGCCTTAGAATTTTTTGGAAATTTTGCCCAAACATTAAACATGATATGAGTAAAAAAGTAACAGAACGGATTTTCCAGGAAAACTCCGGTTGCACCCCTAGGAGTGCCTTTCAGGTTAAAATGGCTAAAATGAACACTTTTGTGCTTATTAAAAAAAATTGATGCCTTAGAATTTTTATAAAACTTCCTGAAAAGTTGTAACTGACTGATTTCTATATAATTTTGTTTGTCTATATTTCATGATAACTCTTGGGTGTGCCCCAAGGGCTCTTTTAGGGCTAATAAAAACACTCTATTTTTGGAACTACTTTACCATATTCGTCCAAAATTTTCTGTGTATGTCTATTTAGCAGTTTTGCATGATGTTGAACTCAAATTTAAATATGTTAAGGCCTTGGAGACATTTGGGGCTAAATGGAGGGGGGAGCAAATGATGAACTTAGTCATTTCTTGTTTTGCATGGTGCAGAATTCCAATTTACATATGTAAAGGCCTAAAATTGCACCGTTTGTTCATTTTCGCCAGGATTTGACCTCCTCTGAAAACTTTTGTGGCTAAATGGGAGGAGGGGTGCTGAAATTAGTCATTTTTTATGACTCGTTCACTGTGCACTCATGGGGGACCATGTATGCTTCACTTGTTTCCTTTATTTTTTCCTTTAGTCATTACATTCCAGGAGCGCTAAGGAAAGAATTGCTGCTTTTTAGGTCAGAATCTATACCATCTAACATTTATCATTGGCAAGTTTTTGACCTTGAAGCACTATATTTTTAGCTTTTACATCAAGTGACTTTATGTTTTTTTTGTTTTTTTTTTGGGAGATTTCCATAAAAAAAAAAAAATCCTATGGTTTTCTGCTTCTATCCTCTCGGGCTATCCAAGACAACAGTTTTTATCATAAATTTAAAGTGGGCATACAACATTGATATTCCACTCTAAACTGATGATTATTCTAACTATTACAAGACCTGACGCCATGGTTACGATAAGAAAAATATATACATCAATCGAAAGTTTATTCAAATATTTATTTGTAAATGTCATTATTTGATATATCCCATCGATAAGCTTTTGATTTTTATTTAATTATCCAACACATAGTTGGTGTGTGTAGTTTACCGCAAAAATGCCCTTTATTGTGTCATTTAAAATGTGTACGGGATAGCTTGTTCTCGTTCTATCAGTCATGTTTGGGTAAAAATCTTAATAAATTTTTAATTGTATTCTTAATATCGCTCGTACTTAGGATTGCACCATCAACTTCTAGAACTGATTATTAATTTTACCCCATGTGTCCAAGCGGACAAACTGATTGGAGCGTGACAAGAGCAGTCCTGCTAATAATCTAAATAATACAATTTTTCCAGTTATAAAAGAATCTAATGGTGACTCAATATTATCTATATATCAATATGATAGCATGTTTGTTACTTTGTGTGCAACACTTACATCTTTTTTCTTTCGAGTGACTTTCGTTTAATTATTATGACCTTACATTTCTTGTAATAAATAATCTTATCAAGAATTCTTCCTAAGTTTTGGTTTCATTTCAATTATAGCTGATGGCACAAAAGTCACCAATTTTTTTATAAATAACTTTACCAAGAATTCTTCATAAGATTTGGTTTCAGTTTCGATTATAGCTGAAGATACTTACGTTATATATATACTAGCTGGACGCCTGGGATTGCTCAGTCATACAATATGCTTCAACATGATATTTTAATTTATGCAGATATGTATTATTATAGAATTAATCCACTATTGAATATTATATATTACAAGGAATAATTAGCTCGGTGGACTAATTTGAAAAAAAAAAAAAAAAAATATAAAAAAATAACAATGATAATGTAGTTCATAAAATTCCGTCTGTATTTGTTTACAATATCATGTCAGCTGATATTTGAGCTTCACGATGAATGCCATGGAAACTACTTCTGATTAATGTTTAGTTTGAAAATATGCAAACAAAGAAATGATTTGTGGCGATTTTAAATGGTACCTCTTCTTTTATCATAAATTGAATTCATTAATAAGAAAAAATTAAAATAAAATGGTAAGGTACACAAGGGATTATTCAATCTGTAGTTGAATGCTCTACCACCGAGCTATGTTTCCAGATGTCAACAAATCTGTTTTTTTTCTAAGAAGAAATTATTTTTTGAGATTTTATTATCTCCTTTGCCGGTGCAACTTAAAATATTGCGCTATAAAAATTCTATTTGATTTATAAGAAAGAAAGACTATTTTTAGGATCGGATTTTTTTGATTTTTTTTTTTTTTTTTTTTTTAATTACATTTTCACCCCAAACAAGGCACATTGCCACTTTGGTGTAGGGGGCTACTATCAGGGGAAACATCTACTGGGGTACTATGTAGGGATTAGGGCAGCGAGATGTTGGTTCACGTTGCACTTGAACTTATGCATGTCAGTACAGTTGGGGAAGCAGTGACCCGGAATGGAATTCCAAAGTCTAGCAGTTCTGGGGAAGAAACTACTGGAGTAGAAAGATCTTTTACATCTAGGGATCTCTACAGTGTGGGGGTGGGATTTTGCAGCTTGTCGGGTCTGTCGAGGGTGTTCACGTCGTGGGGGCACAAGTGCTTGCAGTTCTTCAGAGCATTCACCATTATAATACTTGTAGAACAGGCAGAGGGATGCAACGTTTCGACGATGGGACAGAGGCTGAAGTTTTGATGCCAGTTTAGGGCCTATCAGATTTGCGACTCTCTTTTGAACCCTGTCAAGGAGCGAGAGACAAGTAGCCGATGCACCGGCCCAAATATGACAGCAATACTCCATACATGGGCGAATAGTGGCCTTATAGAGGTACAGGATACTTTCGGGTGTTAGAAGTTTTCTAGCACGGTAGAGAGAGCCCACCTTCCTTGCAGCGGCCCTGGCAATGCCCTCGATGTAACTGTTCCAACTCATGTTTCCAGTGAACGTTAGGCCAAGGAGCTTGAGAGACGTACTCTCAGATAAAGAGTCGTTGGCCATTGCTATAGGTGGTAGAGAAGGTTTCTTGTAATTATTGAATGAAACCAGTTTTGTCTTGGTGGCATTGAACGTTACCATCCATTTTTGTCCCCATTCCACTACTGATTGGAGGTCATCCTCTAGTGTTTCTGCCATTACTTTAGATATATGTTCGTTTGTTTTCCTGTCGTGCCTGCTATAGAGTGTGGTGTCATCAGCATATATACCCATCTCAGAGGCAATCTTGTCGGGGAGGTCATTTATGAATATCAGGAACAGCAGAGGTCCCAGGATAGATCCCTGGGGCACTCCCGCATTTATATCATATTGTTTAGATGTATGACCGTCGAGGACAACCTGGATTTTTCTCTTATCTAAGAAGGATTTAATTACGTTAAGTATTCTACCAGTGATACCGTAAGATCTAATCTTCCTGAGGAGACCCTCATGCCACACCCTGTCAAAAGCCTTAGATATATCTAGAGCTACCGCTCGTCCCTCTCCCGCTTTGTCCAGTGAATGGTATATGCGTTCAGAGATTACAGTGAGGATGTCTGCCGTGGAACGGGCTTGTCTAAATCCATATTGATGGTCGGTCAGAAGTTTAGCATCTGTAAGGTGCTGGACTAGAGCATGGTTAATTAAGGTCTCAAATATTTTTGCAAAAAGTGGGAGGAGGCTAATAGGGCGATAATTTAATGGGTCAGTTCTTTCGCCAGAATTCTTGAATACTGGTACTACAGAAGCAGTTTTCCAACAGCTCGGAAAGCAAGATTCATTAAGGCATTTGTTGGAGAGTTTGGAGAGAACTGGAGCTACTTCGGCTGAGCACTTTTTTAATAGCACAGCTGGGATGAGGTCGGGTCCACATGCTTTGGAAGTGTCAAGGTTTTTTATGATAGCATGCACCTGAGCAGGGGTGATTTTCAGGTCGTCTAGCGTGGCGTCTGTCCGCATAGGAAATTGAGGTAGGGGGTGGTTTAGAGGGTCCAGTGTGGAGTTTGAGGCAAACCGACTGGCAAGCATGTTAGCCTTCTCGGCTGCTGAGCAAAGAACCTCGTGATTGTTGGTTAATGATTTTCGATAGTTATTATTCGAATTTCTGTATAAAACATATTTAAGAACACTGCCAGACATATGAATTACCTTTATGTGAAATTTGTAAAAGATAGGCTCAGCCGTTTTGGAACCTATAAGGAAGTAACTCACACACAAAGTAACTTTTATATCATAGTAGAGATACATATATTTTTTCTTCATGAGCTTTGCTTTCGGTTCCGCTTCAAGCTGATGCACCTGAGTCATGTGGATATATTTTTGAAATTTTGAAATCACGATTTTATAATAGATAAGAATCGATAAAAAATTGACTCTATAATAATATATACGAAATTTGCATGAATAAAAAACACCATATTTTAGCATCATTTATGGCACATCATATAAATAAAAATATCATATGTAAAAATCATATACGGCACAAACATGTTGACACATTGGTTCTCATCAGATTACCAAAGTTAAGCAACATTGAGCCTGGCCAGTATCAGATGAGTGACCGTTTGGGAAGGCGAGGTGCTGTATGTACCATGAGGTAAAATACCAGGTTGAGAAACTGGCTTAGTCTATCTTTCTCTCGGAGGTAGATGGGACTCACTTAAGCAATGTTCTGTGTTGGAATTTTTTTTTTCTAGTGATGGCGTCACAATAAAAAATACCCTTGATAGTTCTGGCGAAGCATCAAGTATTCAGCTACTGACAAGATTTGAATTACAGTACAAACTCGTGTAGTGAGTTCAATCTCAGCTGCAGTCGCACTGGATGGATAGATTTAAGCATATTTTACAACCATGCTACGCCGGGCCTCCCTGTCAGCTTAGATAAAATTATTTTGCAGTTTAAACAAAAGAGCTACGATAATATCAGGGCATCTCAATTTATGCTAAACATCCACGGAATGCCAGCATCAATATATTACATATGAAAAAAACCTGCTGTGGAATTTCCATAGGTCCCACCAGTGAAGCTTATTATGAAACATTCCATTGCATCATGTCTATTTTTAAAAGATTTCTTTTGTCTTCGTTTTATAGTGCAAAACGATCACTTATGATACAAGAAAGCAAAAAAAAAAAAAAAAAAAAAAACCCCCAAAAACACGAATGTGAGGGAAGAAGACGAAGACTGGTACAAGATTAGAATATTTATATGACAAACCAGTCTATGTTGGCTCATTGTAAGTCTATTCATTTAACCATGGATGAAGGGTTGATTAGATGAATGCATAGGTGGGTCAATTTAGGCTCAGATTTCAAAAGAGAAATGAAATATATAATGTTATTTACAAAGTAGCACACCTTCATTTTTTGTTGGCAGGTAAGCCTATTTATCAAACATGACATGCATCTTCAATTATCTTTCAAATAGTAAATACATTTTCACTTTTCGAATTTTTTACTTCATCGTTAAAATTTAACCTTCCAATATTATTGTTAATTTTACTGATGTCCAAATCAAGAGTGACAGGTACAAGTGGAAGACCCATGAAGACAGGAGTGGTAGCATTAAAATGAGTGATGTACTTTTGTCAGCAATGAGGTGGTGGTTGTGCATGGACATCTGGAGCACACATTATTACATACATCTCTGTCATTGATGAACCCATCTTCTACCTGTGCTGACATCGACTGTATCAACTTCATAAACGTTCAACAGGCGCCAGTGAATGTTGATCAGTTCAATTCATTGGCGCATCACTGCTTCTGATGCACAGGGGTTGCTTTCTTAGAATTGTTTCTGCTGAAGTGGTTGACTACTTCTCTATTTAACATGGATTCTAGCAGCTTACTCATGACACACAGGATACTTATTGGTCTGTACTGAGAGGGAGATGACTTACCCCTGAATTCTTAAATACAGGGCATACTGATGAGGTTTTCCAGGGTGCTGGAAAGCACTTCTCCTTAAAGCAACGATTAAACAGTTTTGTAAGTATGGGGGAAAGTTCTGGTTGAAGCTTTTTCAACACTATAATTGGAATGCCATCAGGGCCAGTTGCTTTACTGGAATCAAGATTCTTGATTAGCTTGGCGACCTCACGCACAGATATTTGTATGTTGCATAGCATGTTGTCTGTTATAGGAGTAAATATGGGGAGTTGATGGCCTTCGTCAAATACGGTAGAATTAGTTCTTGGCAAAGAGTTTGGCTTTGTCTGATGCTGACGAGATGACCTCAGGTCCATTAATGATGGTTGGGATAGAACGCACGCTTCTGTTCAGGATCCTGTTTGCTATTTGCCAAAACTGGTGGGAACCAAGCCACTGCTCAACTACTTTGGATTTAACGAACTGACCATATAGCTCTCTTGCATTTTTTATTACTCTTTTACAGTGGTTGCTGGCAGTCCTGAAAGCAGCTTTAGTCTCGGTGCATCTATTACGTTGGTAGCTATGGAAAAAGTGATTTCTGTGCGCGATGGCAGCAGCACATTCTGGGAAGAACCATGGCTGGCTGTTAGGTTTTTATTGGAATTTTTTGGATGGTATGAATCTATCTATACCTACAATTAACCATTCGGGCAGGCCTGATACTATAGAGGACACATCCTTTTTAAACATGGAATGCAGAGGTAGATCAGATATGAATGTACAGAAGCTATGCCAGTCAGCCATAGAGTATCGATATACAGTACGGTGAAGAGGTATGTTCAAAGACTTATTATATTTCATTTTTATCTTAACTTAATGGAGTGGTCAGAGGATCCCAGAGGAGATAGAATGGAACATGAACATAGCCCAGGGGAAGTTGTGAGAAAAAGGTCTATAAGGCTTGCATACTGACCAGTAGTATCAGGCACACAGGTGGGTTCCTGAACAATCTGAGTGAAGTCATAGGCAATGGCAAAATCATGACAGAACCTCCCCTCATCATCTGTCTTATTTGAGTGGCTCAGCCATTCCACATTATGGACATTGAAGTCACAGCAAATGTGAATATTAGCCGAAGGATGAGCAGACAGGATGTAGTCAATTTTCTCAGATATACTCTTAAAGATAGTAACCCCGCTGTTGTGGGGGCGATAGAGAGCAAATATAAATGCGGTGGTGTAAGCAAGTGCAACCTGGAAGCACATATAAGGTAAATTAGGGTCTTCTTTGGAGATATCCTTACCACACGGAAAGCCATCTTTAATGTAGGGACATATTTCATGCCCATGGCGATCTTGGGGGTCAGATTTAGATATTAAGTTAGAGTATCCTTTAATTATGAACTCTTCTAGGGAAGTGCTTGGCTCTATGCCAGTTTCGCTTAAAAAGAATATATCCGGTATCGTCTCCTGTAATTGGGTTTCAACCTCTGGAAGGTTAGAACGTAGACCCCTGATGTTGGAGAAGGAGACATGGTAGTAGGGGTCTACGTTGGAGGATGGAGTTCTAGTTTTATTCATGTTTTTTTTCTGGAGATATTTCATGTTGAGGTTTTGGGATCTGTGGAACAGGTCGACAGACTTGGTTAGAGCAAGACAGAGGGAAAGTAAGAGAGAAAAAGACAGGATTTTTTTTGTAGCACATGATAAGGTAAAGCCGTAACAATTACCCACTAGTATGGCATCGAGAGGCCCCACCAGGAACTTCTGCATGGTCCACAATCCATTCACCAAATAGCAATACAGCAACCCCAGTACTTTACACCTGCTGATAGGACAGCCTCCTTAGTGGTTAATCCAAGGTTCGGGTCCCTGAATATCAGGCGGATAACGTCAGCCCAGATAAAATGTTTACTTCCAGCACCCTTACTAGTGACATGATCACAAGCATAGACACAGAAACAGAAAATTTCCGACATCTCAGGCTACTATTTACGAAGTACTGCCGACCTGGAAAGCTTTTTCTTCGCCCTTTTTCAGAAAAATCACTCATTAGAAATGAGGATTGAGGGACAAAAAAGGAGAAGTGAGAGTTACTAGAACTGCTGATAACACATCCACAGTGCATTATCTACTCTCCAATTAAAAAAAAAAAGATAAGAGGGACTTATTAATATTTACTTATATAAGTCCATTGCTCCATTTCCAATTTAGGACAATATTTGAAAATAGTCTCCCCCTCCCATATTAATGCGTGGATGTTTTTGGCTTTATCTACCTCGAATTATAAGGTTCCAGTTTCTTTATAATTAAAATATGATAATATAACTTTTATCGATTTGTGAAATCGAATTATTTAGTATTAATTTAGATTTGAAGAACTCGTTTAAAAACTGGTTTACAGTAATACCGTTTGGGTTACATATTAAGTTACATATTAAGTTTAGACTAGTTAAAATAAAGCATACTGCAGAGACAAGCCACGTTAATAGTGCAGTTTTAATTTGGAAAATTCTCGTTTTCATGGGTTACTTTTTTTTCGTTTTAAATATAAAAAAACAGTATTGGTTAATAATAGCATATTTGACAAAAAAGATTAAAAAAAAAAAAAAAAACGTATCAAATCCATTTTTTATCTGACTGGTTTTATTACTCTAAACATATTTTATCAATTCCAATATTTGTTCGTTCATTTCTTTCCTTTCTCTTTCCTGTTTTTCCTCGAAGAATTTCATTAAATCTAACTGCTTTTCCATTATTTGTTCGTTAGTTTTTTCTTTTCTCTTCTTTGTTTTTCCTCGAAATATTTTATTAAATTTAAATTAATTTATTAAATTTCTTTTCGTTTTGTTTTTGTATTACCAAATGCTATTTGAGCCTTTTTCAAGTTCTAATTGTTGACTGTGTTGGAATTTCACCATTTCCAAAATTTGTTTTGCAAAATAGTAAATTTTGTTTTGTTTTTGTTTTATAGACGGTGTGGAATTACTTAATGACAAAATGAGTTTTTTTCAGAAACAACACAATTCCTTGATTTACTTTTCCTATACTACCTACTCTATAGAAAAAAAAATCTTAACAAAATTTGTACCTAGTTATTTAACAAATATTTCTTTCATATATTTATTTCCTTGTGTGGCAATTTGTCTGAGAAAATAATTCGGCGTTTGCATTTATACAGAAAGCAGTAGATTCTGTTTGCCATTTTTCAACTTTCGTCACATGTAGATACTGGGTTCAATTCCTTGTTGATCCTACACATTTTCCCCTCTTTTTTCCTTTCCATATTCCCGTTGTTGTGTATGGCACTGCTAGAATTGGCTGAAAGCCTTCCCTCTTCAACTTCATGGCCACTGTGTAATCGAACATATGGAGTAAACGTTGGGCCTTTATCAGGTACACCTGCTCCACATCCCTGAATTGGCTGAAGAATGCTCCCAGGTATTCTATGCTCATCTCAGCTGGGGCAGTGTATACATTTTGTTCTTTGTAGGAAAGAGGATGTTCTACATGGTGTAGCTCCTCTGCCAGATGCATGTGGCAGGAATGTTCAATTTTTTAAAGATCTCCACCGTGTCCTCCTTTCTGAGCCCTAGGAGACGATACTCATTGAGGTTGGATGTAAGCAAGGACAAAATCCTGTCCGCTATCACTTCCCATGCACCGGTCACAGCACATTCCCTTTAATGTAGTCTTTGTATTTGGTAAGGTACAGTTCTTTTTACTCTTGAGGGACAACTGCTTTCTCTTGGGTTTACCCCCATGCAGACCTTCCTGCCTGCTGTTGATAAGTCCTACATTGTTTATGGGGCTCCGTTAGGTTTAGCTCCCTATTCGGGGAGCCTTGAGTGGCAGAGTTTCCCTTTTTGGGAGCTGCACAAGAAAGTATAGTTTCTTGGTTATCTGCCTGTTTCATTTTGGGATCTGATCCTTTTTGGGGGAAACCACTCTCATGGGGAGCATTTTTTTTATTCAAGATCTTTAGGGGCAGTTCCCTTTTTATTCGTTTTGAAATTCGGACGGTATGCCCCTCTTCCTCATTTTGTGATCACTTTTTGAGAGAGCTGTTCCTTTGTATACTTCCTTTCCTTTAGGGGAGTGGTCCCTTGGATTTTGGATCTCGGGAGGTATGCGCTGTTTAAATTTTGTTGTTTTGGGGAGTCATCCTCTAGGGGAGCAGCCCCTTCGACATTGGCTTCCAGGCTAAAGGTTATCGCTATTTCATCTCCCATATTGATGTTTGAAGTCTCCATAGTGTTATATACTGGGTGTATTAAGATGACGTATATTCTGTATTGTTGTTGTTGTTCATCTTAGGAAGAGTCTTAGTGTTTCATCTAGAGACAGGGTACATTCTACAACATGAACACCAAATTGAGTGTTTGTTACGTTGTCGTATCATAAAGGATTGAGTGTTTGATTATCTTATCAGAGTTAATGTCGTTGTGTGTTTGACATGCATTTTCAACATACCTTCTGCTTGTTGTTGGTCCATCTGGAACATCTCGTCTAGGAGGGAGACTGGTAACTGTTTTTGGAGACGAAGATTCATTTCACTCCAAGACAAGAAATTGGTTCTATAGTTTTTTTTATTCACCTTGCAGATCGATCGCAGAAGAATGGAAAGTGAATTTGGCCCATGTGGTTTCTTCTAGGTCTTATTTCTACCACGTCAGCGTTCGTCCCCCACAGCGAAGGGGAGGAGACAATGGCGAAGCCATCCACTCTCTTCCAAGTCCCAACCAAATCTCCCCGACTCAGCTAACCTGATCACATGACTCACATGCAATCCGATCAACTGATCTTAATTCTGGTCAACGTGTCTACACTATAACTCACACTCCCCCCTCTCTCTCTCTCTCTCTTGATCCATTCTATAACAATAGCCACTCAAGATAGAAAAAAGTTTTAAAAATTCACAGTTTTGACTGACGTGGAGACTGCCTCCAGTATGGGGAGCCGAATTGGTGCCAAAAATAAGAGTCACTAAAGTGGAAAACAGGGGAGATAGAAGTGAGAAAGGGAAGAGGAGAACGTTAGTAGAAGAGAAACAGGGTGGCCAATTCTCTTGTGGCTGTAAACTTACGGGAAGGCTGAGATAAGAGCTCAGATCCCCTATGAGGAAGAAAGCAGAGAAAGACAGACGAGAGTAGTCTGGAAACTTTAGGGTGATGCTAGCGATATGAAAGAGAAGAAAAACATAGACCAAAACAAGTCTTGAGAAAAGTCAAAAGATAGAACAGAAACTACACTTTCAAAAATCTATTTATTTACGAAAATTTTACAAAGTCATAAATAAATTAGGTCCCAGGCCATTCAAAAGGAGAGGGGTCTATGATCATCCTTGTCACTGTATCTTATATTTGTCTAAGTTTTCCTAGCTAGAATCCTCAATCATCATAATACCATATTCACTCCAAGGGTCGCCCTACTTATGAATCCCAAATCTACTTTTTTTAAATATAGATATGTACAAAATTAAATAAATTGTTGTAATTAATTAGTAATGTAGTAATTTTATTGTATCGTGGAGTGGGGGAAAAAAGAACAAAAAGTGAAAACAGATGTTAGTAAGACCCTTCTAATCCTTTCTAAATGGTAAACTGCCCACTGTTTTCCCATGTGTTGGGAAACGAAAACAAGCGGGACGATCTCTAAGTGGGGCTGAATTCTAGATGGGAGAAGAAAAAATGGGGAGTGTGCTATGTAACAAGAACGAGTACCAATTGATTGGAAGCGAGGACGCCTCATAAAGCTGCCAAAGAAAGGTGATGCCTCTTGTAATAACTGGAGAGAAATCATGCAGCTATCCATACCAGGCAAAATACTGAGCAAAATCATTCTCGGGAGGCTGAAGATCACTTTAGACAAGACACTTCAGGATGAACTGGCTGGCTTCCGACAGGAATGCTCATGCACAGACTACATTGCAACCATGCAGATCATCATCGAGCAGTCCAAGGAGTGGCAGATCACTCTGTACACTGTCGATTTACAGAAGGTATTTGACAGCGTCGATAGAGAGGTCATTTGGAGACTGTTGAATCACTATAGCTTTCCTCCAAAGTTTTTCACCATCATACAACAGATGGACGAGAATGCCACCTGTCAAGTAATCCATGACAGGAAAATGACAGAACCCTTCACCATACAAATTGGCGTCCTTCAGCTTCAGAGCCATCATGTAACTGAATATGTAAGGTCCACTTCTACACCTAATGGGGCCCACCTGTCGACATCCTTAAATTGGTTGCAAAACACTCCAAGATATTCTGGGTTCAGCTCAGCTGGGGTCTTGTATACGTGGGCCTGGGTGCTTTCTTTTGCTGTGCTACTCGGGTAGCAGCTTTACTCTCCCGCTTCTCAATTTTTATGGGAGAGCTTTTATGCCTCACCCTTTATGGAGAAGAGGATATCCATATCCACATAGTTCCTCTGACGGATGTATGTCCAATTTTTTTAGGAACTCTATGAAGCGATTTCCATTGCGGTCGGATGACACCACAGACAAAAACCAGACTCTTCTGCTGGTTTGTTCGCTGGGTTCTTTGTGGAGTCTGACCTTATTGTTGGGACTTCTTTTGGTTTAGATCCCGCATTCAGAAAGCTCCAAGTGGCAGTGTTTTCCCTTTGATTGGCTGCCCTTGAAAATTCTTATGATTGATTTAGCGCCTTCTTTATTTCTGGGTTTGCTCCCTTTTTGGGAAGCTGCCGTTTGGGTGCAGCCACCCCATTGTTTGTATTATTTTCTGGGTAGTATGAACCCTTTTTTATTGTTGGGCTCCCTTTTGCGGGGAGCCGTACTCTCGGGGGCGCTCTTTGGCATTCTTTCTTTAGAGGAGTAGTTCCTGCCTTTTCTGGTTCCGAGCAGTATGCCTACCTGAAATTTTTCTACTCCCCTTTAGAGGAGTAGTCCTCTGGAAGAGCAACCCTTTCTGTGTTGACCCCCGGGCTAGGGGTTCTGTGTCTTCCTCTTTCGTGTTAGTATTTAACGTTTCAATAGTCAATCAAAATGAAAGAAAATCCAAAATTTTATTGTTTCAATCAGTTCAATAATGGTTCAATGTGGGGAGCCGAATTGACGCCCCAAATAAATGGTGCCAAGCAGCAAGAGGCGGAGCTAGAACTGAAAGATGAAGGGAGAGAGCGTTAGTGGAAGAGAGACATTGTGGCCGACGTCCCTTGTCGATTGAGGCTTACAGGAAGGTGGAGTTAACAGCTCAGATCCCACATGAGGGGAGAGCAGAGAAAGGCAGATAAAAGTAGGTTAGACAGTCTAGGGTGTTGCTAGTAATACGAAAGTGTGGAAAGGTTGTCAGTGCATCTTAGGTTCGAGTATGAAACACGAGAAATATAAGGATGAAAGTTGGACTTTGGAAACAATCAAAAGTGAGAACAGATAACTACACTTGAAAAATATATTTATTTACAAACATTTTACAAATCATAAATAAATTAGGCACAAGGCCATTCAAAAGTGTAGGGATGGAGGTCAATGGTCATCCTTGTTACTGTACCAAATAATTGTATAAGATTTTCTTAGCTGGAACCACCATAATACCACATTCACTCCAGGGGCCGTCTTTCTTATAGATCCCAAATTGATTTATTTCTGCTTATGCATAATTTCTACTTTATGCATAATTGCGTATAATTTAAGATGAAAAATATTTTTATATCTATCTATCTATCTATCTATCTATCTATCTCTATATATACATACAGGATGACAATTCAAGTTGACACTGGAGTTCAAGGCAGAGATGCGGTTATTTATTAAGGGTTCACAGATGGCCAAACCATAGATATTATGCAAAATGTCTGATGGTACATAATTTGCATATCAAATCCTGAATGGGACGTGTTGTTTAATACGGAATCCAAAGTTAGTGATGTCTGCCCAATGTAGTGCATTCCACAACTACATTTAAATAAATAAACAATAGAATTATTATGATGGGGAAAGGACATCTTTTTGGAGAGAAGACAGCATAGATCTTGGAGAAAAACAGCACAAAAGCGTTGACGCAAAATAACACGGTTCAACAGCCAGTGATATTTGTTTGGCAAGTCAGTCACTAATATTACCTAGCCAAGGTAAGCAAAGGTAAACAGAACATTAAAAACATTTTTTATAGTAAATTGTATGATATAGTTTATCTCATTATCCAGATAAAACTTTGAAAAAATCATTAGGACCCTATTTGTAAGAGTCTTAATTAAATTAATTTTCGTTTTTTTTTGTGATAAAAAAAGAGTCCCAGCGAATATAAAGATCCGACAACGATAGACTGAAAAATCCTAACGAAGTCTTAGAAATAAGTACATCAATAAAATGGAAGTCCAGAATTAACTTCTTTGTCAATCGTAAAGTTAAGGATGAATATTATTGAAAGCCGCAAAAAAGCGTTTGCTTTTGTTTCGTTGTCGAACAAACAAAATAGTATCATTAACTTAACGAAGTTAAGGTCAGGTTTTTCAGAATCAGATAGTAAACCCTGTTCATGGAAACCTACATAAAATTTCGCCAAAACTGGCCGAAGGTGAGAACTCATGGCCAGTTGTTTATACATCATGTAATTGAAATTTCATTACTTCAACAAAGATACTGTCAGGAGTTGGTGAAGCTGCTAGATGACTGCGATATAAAACGTCAGCACATATATTAATAGTCTCCAAATGCGGGACACAAGTAAAGAGCCTAGAAATAGAAAAAAAGAACATATGAATGTGTTAGAGTACTTACAGTTCTGTATAAATTTAGCAAAAGAAAATTAGTATTTAATTCAAAACGTACTGTAATGTTCCAGAAACAGGTTTTAAAATTGCTGAAAACCATTAAAACTTAATCATTGATAGAATCCATCTAGGATTTGATATGCTAATTATGCACCATACCATGTTTTTCATAATACCTATGGTTCGGCCATCTGTGGGTACTTAATAAATAATCGAGTCTGTGCCTTGAATTTCAGTGTTGACTTGTTCTCCGTTTTGAGCAGGTCACACTCCCTCATCTGAAAATTTTAGAACCTTTCTATATTAAGTGATTGAGATCTTCTCTTTGCAAACTAAGAGAAAATCTTCTAGGACTTAATGCAGTTACTATCTGATTCTTTCCTTGTTTTCCCCACTTGCCCGCCCCCATATTTCCTTCTCATATTTTTGTAATCGTTATTAACCTCGATTTTATTTCTGTTGAGCGAGATTCAAAACCGATCACCTAGCTTTTTATTATTTATTTTTTAATTCAGTATGATTAATAAATTCAGTTTGTATATAACTATTATTAAATTTTGTACCCGTATTATATATTAATAACTATTATTAAATTTTTTACCCTTAATATATATATATATATATATATATATATATATATATATATATATATATATATATATATATATATATATATATAGATAGATAGATAGATAGATATGAGTGTGTATTCGTGTATTCAAACCCGAGGACCATATATTCTTTCACTTTTTTGTGTTGTTATGTAACCGTTTTTCGTCAGACCCAACTAGGCGGTAGCGTAACAAATTAAACTTAATTAAATTGTGTGTGTGTCTGTGTGTGTGATATTAGTCTTTAGTTTCTTCATAATTATTTTTTGTAGTTGTTTTTATTAATTATCAGTGAAAAATAGTGTGCGTGAGAATCGTGAATTTTTAACTCATTTACAGAAAAATCAGATTATTTGCGTCCGGGTTTGATGTTTTGTTACTTTCTATGTTTAATTTATTACGCTAGCGCCTAGTTGGGTCTGATGAAAAACGGTTACGCAGCAGCACAAAAAAATGAAAGAATATATGGTCCTCGGGTTTAAATACACACTCATATCTTAGAATAGAGTCGTCTGTCAAAAGTTAACAGACAGGAAAAAAACTTAGTGAAAAAAAAAAAAAGAAAAGAAAAATCGAAAGATTAACACTAAATTAAATGTTAAAACATCATTATCTTTTTATAAAAGAGATGTTGGGACAGGATAAGGTAAAATATGATTAAAGATATTCTGGACAGAGCGTTTCACAAATAGATAAATGAACCGAGTAAAAATATATATCATTCAAACACTACAGTGTTTGAATATAGGGTTAAGTGTTAGTTTTACTCATTTAGAACTGTTTTAAAGCTTCTCTACTTACTCATTTTGCGACCAAATTTCAAACAATTTTTACAGTTCATAGATCACCTTCTCAGCTATATTTTAAAATAACAATTTTCAATTTTCATTCATTAAAACGAAAGTTATAGTACAATTACTGGTGTTGAAAGTCCCCAGAATTAGTAAGAAAAGTGAGAGACGGTTTCTTCTGATTGGCTGTGGTTACTATAGCAACTTTTTCAATATTGACGTTTTAGAGACGATTTCTTCTGATTGGCTGTTGGTTACCATAGCAATTTTTTTTGTTGATACGTGATTAGCCAATTATATCAAGAGAAAATAGTGTAACAAAATATGTGACTGCTACAATCTTTTAAAGGTGAAAATAAGACAATAAAGCAAGGAAAGAAAATGAAAGAACTATAATTCTTCCTGAAAAATGTCATTATTGAGAATGAATATAAATTTTGTGGAAACTAGTATAATCTGTCTTCTAGACCAAACTGCACCCTGAAAATTCAAATCCTCTCACGTATAAAAATGACATGGCTAAGTATTAATTAATTTAATCAGAATCCTGAACAGAAGCGTGTGCTCTATCTCAACTATCATCGATGGACCTGAGGTAATCTCGTCAGCATCAGACAAAGCCAAACTCTTTGCCAAGTACTTTGCAGCTAATTCTACCCTGTGCGACCAAGGTCGCCAACCCTCAATATTTCCTCCTATACGCTATGTGATATACAAATATCTGCATGTGATGTTGCCAAGCTAATCAAAAACCTTGATTCCAGTAAAGAAATCGGCCCTGACGGTATTCCAATTATAGTACTCAAAAAGCTTCAACCAGAACTAGCGCCCATAATTACAAAACTGTTTAAGCGTTGTCTTAAGGAGGATTGCTTCCCATCACTCTGGAAAATCTAATCAGTATGCCCTATATTTAAGAATTCATGTGATCGCTCATCTCCCTCTCAGTACAGGCAAATAAGTCTCTTGTGTGTCATGAGTAAGTTGCTGGAATCTGTGTTAAATACAGAAGTAATCAACCATCTCAGCAAAAATAACCTTCTTAGTGACACACAATATGGTTTCCGTTCTGTTAGATCTACAGCAGATGTGCTTACAGTTATATCTCATAGGATTAGCAAATCTCTCGACGGAGGCTACCTTTCAAGGGCAATTGCTCTTGACATATCAAAGGCCTTTGATAGGGTATGGCATTAAGGTTTACTTCACAAGATCTCTAGCTATGGTATAGCTGGAAATGTCTTCTCAATTATTAAATCATTTCTCTCTGATAGGTTCATAAGAGTAGTAGTTGATGGGCAGAAATCAGAAGCTCACAATATTAATGCTGGAGTCCCTCAGGGGTCCATCCTGGGCCCAACTTTTTTCCTGATCTACATTAATGATCTTCCAAATCACATTCTTACATAATTCATAGACATTTATTCTGATGACACTACCATCTATGGTAGCACATCTAAGACCGTAAACAACAAAGTTCTCTCCGATTCTCTCTCCTCTGATCTTGAGTACATGGTACAATGGGGAAAGGAGTGGCTGGTTATTTTAATGCATCTAAAAACAAGCTTTTATCTTTACATCTTCAACGCTCTGATCCCCATCTGGCATTAATTGAAATGAATGGCTCTCGTCTTGGGGAGGCTTCATATTTTGACAAGCTTCTGGGCTTGACCTTTACTTCTGATCTGAAATGAAACACGTACATCAAATCTGTTGCCAAAGCTGCTGGAAAAATGGTGGGATCCTTCTATCGATCCAATAGATATCTCACTGCTGATGCAATTTTCTATCTATATAAGATCTAGGTACGTCCAATGATGGAGTCCTGTTGCCACATCTGGGCAGGAGCAACTAGAAAGGACTTGTCCTGCCTTGATAGAGTTCAAAATAAACTTGTAGCCTCGTAGGAGATGTCTTTTTCTCTTTCTTGCAACCTCTATCTCACAGAAGAGATGTTGTGAGTTTGTCTCTGCTTTATCGTTATTTTCATGGCAAATGCTCGATTGAGCTTCAATATATGGTTCCACTCGCCAAAATTTCATAAGAAACACTCGTCTAGCTGAAAACAATACCAATAATTCCTCCCACTCTTTATCTGTGCCTAAACCTAAACGTAGATTCCATGAACAAAGCTTTTTTTTTAGAAGTGCACGACTGTGGAATTGTCTTCCGTTTTTCTGCTTTCCAGCTTACTACAATCTGATTGTCTTCAAGGCCAATGTAAACAAGTTCTTGATGAGCCGTTCCACTTAAGTTAACAAATTTGCCGAATTTCCATTACTAACGATTACTATATTGTCCAATTGACTACTGTACACTCTTAACCTTTATCCTCGAGTGGTCGCTGAGCCTTGATAAGTGGCGATAACTATGTAAAAAAAGTATTAATTGATGAATTGAATAAATCAATCATTCATGAGAAACCCTCGTTTGGTTGTAAACACTATTCATAATTTCCCCCACTCTTTATCTGTATCTAAACCTAAATGCAGATTCCATGAACAAAGTTTCTTTCTTAGAACTGCACACCTGTGGAACTCTCTTTGCTTTACCTGATTTCCAGCTGACTACAATATGGCCGTCTTCAAGTCCAATGTAAGCAAGTTCTTGATGAGCCGTTCCTCTTGAGTAATCCAATTTACCAAATTTACACTTCTAACGATTCTATGATAGTCCTTTTGACCAATGTACACTCTTTGACCCTTATCCTCGAGTGACCTCTGGTGATAAGTGGTGATTCCTTTGAAAAAAAAATTATGAAAAAATTGATGCTTCGACACCTTTAGGCGACAAAATATTGTCAGAATTTTATTTACATGAATGAATAATTCAAAATATCAGATTATTTGTGTTTGAATGAAAACATGAGAATTTTTGTGTAAAAACACAAGACTTCTCAGGTTTTTATTCAAAGAATTACAATGAGCCAACACAGACTGGTTTTTCATATAAATATTCTAACCTTGTAACAGTCTTCGTCTTCTCTTACATTCTTGTTTTTTGCTTTCTTCTATCACCAGTAATAGTTTTGCACTACAAAACAAAGACCAAAGAAATCTTTTAAAAACTGACACGACTGAATGGAATGTTTCATGATGAACTTCATAATAGTGAATCACCATTAAATTCTTTTATAACTGGAAAAATTGGATTATTTAGATTATTTGGGCAATTGCTCTTGTCACGCTTCGATTAGTTAGTCCTCTTGGAAACGTGGGACAAAATTAATAATCAGTTCTAGAAGTTGATGGTGCAATCCTCAGCATCGGTGATATTAAAAATACAATTTTTTTTTCACACAGGAATCACCACTAATCAAGGTTGGAGGCCACTCGAGGATAAGTGTTAATGGGTTTACATTACTCAATGTGATTATAGTGTAGTAAACATAAGTAATGGGAATTTTATAAATTATATTACTTAGAGGGACGGTCCATCAAGAACTTTTTTATGTTGGACTTAAAGACAATAACATTATAGTTAGCTGGAAAGCAGGCAATCGGAACAGAGTTCCACAGGCGTGCAGTTCTAAGAAAGAAGCTTTGTTCATGGAATCTACATTTAGGTTTAGGTAGAGATAAAGAGTGTGGGAAATTATTGATAGTGGGTTTTGGCTAGACGAGTGTTTGTCGTGAAAGTTTTGCGAGGGGGTCCATAGATTGAAAAACATTTATTAAAACTTTTACGCAGTCATGGCTGATGGAACGAGAACAGGCTATCCCATACATTTGTAATGACACAATAAAGTGCCTTTCTGATGTGAACTCTGTGCTAGATAATTTAATAAAAATCAAAAGCTTATTGATGGGATATATCAAATAATATGACATTTAAAAATATATGGGAAACAAAGAAATTGAATAAACATGCCCTCTTTCTCTTCATCAATCGATCGATATATACTGGGTGATTTTATTTTTAGATACACTGAAATTTAAATTGACAACTCTATTTTCTTTATTACAGATTTTGCAACTATCGGTTATTTTGAATTCAACTCGTTTTATCAATTCATCATGAAGAGATTGACACTCGAGCAGCATTTACAAATTGTGCAAATTTATTTTGAAAACAATTTTTAAACATTTGATAAAAGAATAATTTCCTGTAAACTACTCACTTCGTTCGTGTGATTTAACCCCAATTGATTAATATCTTTGTGGATATGAAAAGTTCCATGTCTACACTGATAAAGCAGTCACAATAGACAACTTGGAAGATAACGTTCAATGCATTATTGCTGAAATACCATCTAATATAATGTTTGGTGTTTGTGAAAATTGAACCTCTAGATTACACTATATATGCGCTAGCCAGAGGGCCATATGCCCAATATTGTATCTAAAATATAAATGCCAAAAATTAATCTTTGGAATAAACCACACATTTGTATAAAAAGATATTTTATCTATGATTTATTTCAATTTAAAGTACGTCAGCTCTAAGAAAGACTCTTTATATTCTCCTCATTGTAAACATGGTTTCCGGTCTAGTAGAAATTGGAGTAGTCATTAGTTTGCACATCAGTGGAATATTAATGTTGTGAACACACTCTAAAGTCATAATAAAAGCGGTATTTTTTGGATAGCACTGAGAGGATATTCTCTTCATTTATACACAGGCGAAATAGAAGGCTGAAAAAGAAAGTAGCAAGAAAAAGCTTAGTGTTAAAGAAGATTATGTGGGGGACTTGTCTCAAATATTTTTAAATCCTGATATTAATTGTGAAGAGGATGATCCGGATAAATCTAAAATAGATTAAATCTTTCTAATAATTATTCATTGCAGAGCAACCGTATTAATAAAAACCCAAACATACAAGACATCTAGGATATCCATGTTAACAGAACAGTGATGTCGAAGATGTGCTGTTTTTCGAATGTGCACAGCCTGAAAATAAGAGAGACTGTCTGTAATGGACTAGTATAACTGAAAATATACAGAACTGAAATATTAACAACTGTTTAGGAAGTTACTACAAATGGATACGTTCGAACATATTATACTTGCTAGATGGTCAGGAAGCCGAACTAGAAAATTCTACTTGCCCCTGTGATTAAATGATTAATCGTATGAGCTATTACGTTGATCATGCTGATAGGATCTTATTGGGTATTGGAATATGTGGTCTGAAATGGTACCAAAGACAAGATGTTAAAAATTAGTACAAACTGGGGCAGGCGAAAAGAATGAAGAAGAAAGAAAAGTAATGGCCACCGTTCTCTTTATATGGATACAAGTTTGTCAAGTTTATCACGTGATATACAAATGAAATGATCTTGTTAAGAATAAAAATGCTTGATATTTTAGAGACTAGGAAGTTTACATTTGGACGTTGAAGAAGCGAGTTTTGTGAGCAGTGAGTCGCATTTTGAAGTTGAGAGTTTAGACAGCAGAGTGTCGAACGTTGGTGTTGAATTTTTGACAACAGAGTAGTGGAGTTGAATTTATTGACACCAGAACCAAGAGTAGGACAAGTAACACTCGAGTGCTTTAATTTACAAGCTATTTCGGTCGACTACTGGTTTGCAGACAACAGTAATAAAATAGATGTTGAAAGTAAGCAGTGACATGCTAAAAACTTTCAGTAAAGAAGGAGATCTAATGGTCTGGTTGGCAAAAGTGAAGCTGCTGGTAAAGCTGCAAAACATTTCTGACATTGCAAGCTTATGTTGTTGTTTTTGGAAGGTGATGCCTTAGCAATGTATCTCCAGTTAACAGAGGAAGATCAACGAGATGCAGAGAACATAGAGGTTAAGCTGAAGGCTACATTGACCAAAGGAATTTTTTCTGCCTTTGCAAATCTGGTGATAATGTCCACTGGGACAGGTGAGGCAGTAGATGTATATGTGACTAATATACAAAGGTTGGCATAATTAGCCGGATTCAAAGGAGCAGAACGAGAGCAGGTCGGAAGGCTCACTTTTGTGAATGAGTTCCCAAATATGAAAGAGTTGCAGATTAGTGAACTGATTTTAATTTCCAGAATGTTCAGGGCCACACAGACCCTAAAAGTGGCAGCAGTTGCAAAATGAGATCTGAAAAGAGGACCTAGATCGGTTGATGAAAGACCCAAGATAAGGAAACCATGCTATAATTTTAATGGCCCTCACATGGCGAGAGTTTTAACGTACCATGTATGATAGCTTGTTAGGACATGGAGACCCAGAGCACTACATAAGATACTGCTTGGAGGGAAAGAAAATGGGGCAACCAATGCGCTTGCGGTTACTCCCTTACGTCAGCAATATCATAAAATGGATCAGAACCAACATTAGGAGTGTTAGTAAATGATATGCGAGTGAGAGCCTGCATCAATACTGCCACACTAATTCGATCAAATCTTTCAAGTCGGTGTAGGGGCACAAGTACTATAAGACTAGTAGATGGACAAAAGGTTGCATACAGAGGAATTAGTACGGTAATATTGGAAATATGTGGAAATATGCTGAGGACCAAGGCAATTGTGCTGGAAAAAATGATCGACGGTGTCAATATCATAGTGTGGATGGATATTATCCGCCAACTTGGAGGAATTATTGTCAATAAAAATGGTAACATGGAGATTGGAGGAGGAGATTGTGCTACAAGCGTAGACCTAAACCAAGAAAAAAAAATTCCAATGTGAGGTGGTGGACAAGGACTTCAGTGCGAAATAAGGTGGACTGTTGAATGGAAGTGGACTTCAGAAACTCCAACATTAAAGAACACTGCTGATCATTATTATACGGAACTTACTGAAGAACAGAAAGATGACTTCAACAATGAAGTTAAACGTTGGCTTGTGACAGAAATCTTAGTACCTCGGGATCAAAATATAAAGACGGGAGTCCTTCCCATAATGGCAATGATACAACCCACAAAAACAAAGTCAGACAAATTTTCGATTATCGAGAACTAAATAAGTATATTGCATGTTAATCTGGTGGAGAAGCAATTAATGTCTGCAGTAAAAACTATGAGGAAGTGGAGGCAGATGAGAGAGACAACAAAGATCGTGGATTTAAAATCTGCATATTTACAAATTCATGTTGTAAGACATTTATGAAAGTTCTAATTGGTCCAGTATACAGGAAAGATCTATTGCCTAACTATATTCGGGTTTGGTTTAAATGTTGCCTCAAATGAGGACCTCATCAGGGATAACACAGATTCATATATAGACGACATTTTGGTTTATGAAACGGTAGTGCCAGTAGTGAAACTTGTGTGTCATCTTGACAAGTTTGAACTAGCAGCAAACCCACCAGAATCATTGAAGGGAGGAACAGCGTTGGGTCTTCGGCTCATTTTGATATTTACGAGGGGAAAACTGAAGGAATTGTGTGATCTACACCATGTAGGAGTAGAAAGAACACTTTATCTAGTGCGGAAAATCTATCCAGAGGTGACGAGAGATAGTGTGAAAAAGATAGTCAAGAACTGTGATCCGTGTTAGATGTTTGACCCGCCACCAACTATTCATAAACCAGGGTATGGTTCAAGTGTCCGCTGATTGAACGTGGGCTTTTATTGACGTTACCAACTATAAAAGAGGAGTATATCTATCTATGGCAGATAGTGGTCCAGGAAGATTTGCCATTTGGAGAGAGATTCGAGCAAGAGAATTGAAAAATATTTTTTAGAGCATGGACCAGTCAAAGAGATTCTGATGGACAATGGAGTGGCGTTCTGTTCGGAGATATTTCGGAAAATTTTGGATAGATGGAATGTCAGGCACTATTATAGAGCAGCCTATAGGCCGAGCGGGAATGGTATCATAGAATAAAACTATAAAACTATAAAAGCCATTGCTGAAAGGGGTGGAATATTCCTTACAGAAGCAGTGTTTTGGTTCAACATAATCCCTAAATCTGGACAGCTTGAGTAAACTACCATAAAGGGTGATATTTATGTACCAATGGCGACAATCCTAGAGTTAAAACGTTTACAGAACAATCTGACGAGTCAAAGTCTATAAGAATTGGAGAAGAGGTGTAGGTTAAACTGCCTGCGGTCCGGTGCACAACAAAATAGACGAAAGGTATAGTTACTGATACGCAGTCCCAAAACAATATCGAGGGAGACGGTGTACCAAGACGCTTTCTTGAGATAAAATTGATTGGAGGAGATTCAGAGAATGAGAGATGATGAGCAACAGGATACCGAACAAGAAACACAATGAAGATCCCAAAAGAGAGCGACGCCCGCCGAGATGGCTTAATGACTCTATACCAAAGGATCAGGGAGCATGTGATTAAATCTTGTGAGCAGTGAGTTACATTTTGAAGAGAGTTTAGACAGCAAAATGTCGAACGTTCATGTTGAATTTTTAACAGCAGAGTGAGGAGTAGTGGAGTTGAATTTATTGACATCATATGCACCTCAACCCGATTTAAAGAAGTAATTATCCTTGGACATTACAATGGCTCTCATTATAATGAGAGTCATTGCAATGAGAACATTACAAGGGTTGTAATTAATATGTTCACTTAAAGTAGTCTTAATAATAGCCTAATATATTAAAACGGAAAATTATAGTTTTAAGCCTTGGAAAAATCTCAAAATGCAGCAGAAGGCTTTCCTTCCACACTGAAACCTTGATATGTACACACTGTTTTGATTGGGATGTGAGAAGCCCTTTTTGTAGTTCTCAGCATAAGAAAAATAAGGATTCATTAGGTATTTAACCATTCAATCTGTTGCCACTTTAATCATTAAAAAAGAATTGTTTACATGCAAAGCCAGCAGAATGCATTGAATATATAGTTGAGACACGTGAAATTATCCAGTAATGTAAAGAAAGGCATGAATCATATATATCTTATTTATTTTTTTTTTCGGAACAAATGAGGTTTAGAATTTTTTATAATTGGAGAAGTCCATTAAACTGAGGTAAGGGGTATAGACTTTTTCATCACAATCTCCAATGTTATAAAAAATTTTTAGTGGCAGCAAACTGAAATTTAGGTTCATTGAAAAACACACATATATTACTACTCAACGAAACCCGCATAAAAGTAATCTAAGTCAGACGTTTGGAAAAAAAAAATTATCAAAATTTGTGCATGTGAATGCGCTTAATCTTTTGTTTTGGGAATGATTACTAATAATACACACACACACACACACACACACACACACACACACACACACACACACACACACACACACACACACACACACACACATACACACACACACACTTTTTTCAACAAATTCAAAGGCATAAGATGCTCACCACACACAGCATTACTATTTTAAAAGAATAAAAACAAAATAAAGTTTTATTTTTTCTGTCAAAGTTTTTTTTTACTAGAGAGTTAAAGTATTTTACAAAACTTTAAGAAAAGACAAAGAGAAATGAAATGATTTCAGTGCTTCAATTACGGAATTAAAAAATGAAATATAGCATTAAAAATGTAAAACATTACTTAAAGATTTAAGAGATTGGGAGGAGGAGTTGCACGACCGCTAAGATCGATGCAAAGAAAAATAACAGTTTTTACTTACTGATGCCTCAGTATAATTAGGTAATGAAATTCTTCATTCAGGTTCTCATGTGTCAAAGTGTTGCCTTTCACGAGCAAAGTGTTGAACAGGATTAGCAGGTGATTCTGTTGTTTTCTTGCCGTTTTGGGGACTAATGTGCGTATAACGAGGATTAGCTTTTATAAGTTCTGCCCTCTCCACAATAGGTTGGTAGTCTGATAATTTGACATGTGATTTCAGAAGGTTTTCTGATGTTGATGACCATGTTAGACCAAAATAGCAACTCAAAGATTGGTGAGGATAATCGAATTATTTTGTTCCGTCTGCCTGCTTCCCTCCTGACTACAACTTGGATGTCTTCAAGTCCAACGTAAACGAATTCCTGATGAACCGCCCCCTTAAGTAGACACTTTAAATATCCACACTAACGTACTGTAATTACAATAACCCTTATCCCTGAGTGGCTTCCGGGCCTTGATAAGTGGTGACCACCTTGTAAAAAAAAATAAATAAAAAAAATAAAGAGTAGCATTCGTAGCTATTGAAAATAGTCTGCATATTGAATATTCTTGCAAGATACCTACCCATTGTTTTATATGTAAGTGATGCGTTTACTATCTCACTATACCTTTCATACTAGTCATCATGCCACTGTTGTAAGCACCGGGCTATATCTGATAAACTCCCAAAATTCAAACCTTAAAATGGTACATAAAAATCACGAAACAAAAGCCAGCAGAATAACCTTCATCACGAATCTAGCTAAATATTTTGAAAAAATATTAAAAAAAAACAAAAAACAAAACGAAACAGAATCCAAAAACAACTCTGCTACAGAAATAGCCCAAACGAGTAACCCAAAATACAACAAACACTTCCATTGTGAAACATTGGAAGAATGAGCCAACCAACAGTATGCCAGATATTATCTGGGTAAGTTCAGCCAGTTTTATATAAATAAGGAAGTCTAAATAGACTGGCTAAAACAGGATCACTTCACTATGATCAGGAGATGATTATGATGGCTGCCCAAGATGACAAATTCTTTTAAAAAGATGAGTAATCTCAGCAATGGCAAAAATTAGAGAGAGAGAGAGAGAGAGAGAGAGAGAGAGAGAGAGAGAGAGAGAGAGAGAGAGAGAGACAGAGAGAGAGACAGACAGAGAGAGAGAGAGAGAGAGAGAGACAGAGAGAGAGACAGAGAGAGACAGAGACAGCAATAAACCGAGACAGAGACAGACACCTGACATCCAGCTGCAAGGTTCTGCTGGGAGACTGCTACTATACAATGTGACACAATTGAATATGTAACTATCTCCACTGGATGGTCTTAAAATATTGACTATCGAATGCAGCAGGAAGTCCTGTGAACATATGCCAGACAAACAGTTGAAAATAAGTCATATACGATCTATTATGACTATGCAATTCATATAGCTACGTACCTAGAAAACGGTAGGATTCTCCATCTTTAGTTTGAACAAAATGATGAGAAAATTGAAAAAAAAGTAATTTCCTTGGGGATTATAGACAGTAGTGCAGTTTCTGGAAATTCCGTTCTTATGTAATAATGTTTTCACTTCGCCAGAGATGAAATTAAAACGCCTGTTCGAACGCACATACATTGCCATACTGAACATGAGAGAACTTGAATGCATAAGGGAGAGAAGTTGGATACCTACTAGACACAATTATCTAGTGTCTAAAACCTCTCTGACAAACCCCTGACAAACTTCTGTACACAGATTTTTGTTAGAACAACCTGGCATGAGGATACTTTTTCCTGCAAGTAAACCTTAGCCAAATATTTAAAATTACATAGTATTCGCGGCCTAAATAAGATCTCTTCGATATGGCTAATCCACACTAATTTTTACGAGGAATGGTACAGTTTCTCCAAGTGATGTTCCCTCAACACAAGTAGCCCCACAAAGCTGGATGTTTCACGATACCAGACGAGATGAATTCTTGTCCTGGAAATCGGTAAGACTAACAGACAAAATATAATAATATACTACAACATATTAAAATGGTCAATTGGGGAGAGAAAAATTATGTTCTTAACTTCTTTAGTAATTTAATGTTTGAGAGATAAGAAACGCTAATGGAGCATTTAAATGTATATCCATCGCATATAGAGTTCAAATATTAGCCGCAGGTAGGTGTTCCCCTGATTTCTTAGAAATGTGACTGAAGTAAAATGAAGAAAAAAAGTTAACAAAGAGATAAGTAAGACACTTGATAACAGTTTACAACGACATAGCAGGACGATCAAAGGCAAAAGGAAAGCAAGAATATTTGTTTATTACTGTAAGTAGGAATCAGTTATCAGAAGAAGATGGTTAGCATCCTTTGAAGTCAATGCTAAGCCATGCAATAAGAATAGCAGGTAATTAAAATCCAGGTTTGCCTTCGGCCCATACTATTAAAGTGGAAGATACTCTCTTAACATCCTTTACGGAGAAACAGAAAGTCCTCCATTCTAACAAAAAGCACCATTCATATAAAACTAGGGCGAAAAAGAGAGCTGTGTAATGTATCCAAACTTATAACATTGTAACATTTCAATAACAACTGAGAAAATGTTTGATGATATTAACATACAAAGGCAAAAGGGAATATCCGTCTATTACTAAAAGTTGAAACCGATGGTAAGTATCATTTTATGTCAATGTTGAGTCTTTAAAAACGCATGCTGGATTTGATTAGGAGCAGTGCATAGCGACGGTGAAATTTAGGTTATCTTCGCTGCATACAGTGCAAATAGTAAATACTCTTTTTACATCCTCAACGGAGAAAGAAACAAAATGCACCGGGGGACAAAAAGAGTTGTGTAATTTCTAAACGTTAACCACACTAATAGCAGAACAACTAACCACAGACAATGTATCTGCAACAACATTATCTTTCTTTGAAAGTTAATAGTGAAACTAAAATCAGGCAAGTTAGAACCTCCAACTTTGAATTTTATCAGTTTTATTTTCCCAACCTGTTTTGAATCAAACATGGATGTTACTGATGTCGTTTACTGGTACTTCACGTTCTCGCAAAGAAAACTACTAATCTACCAGATTAGTTCAATGAAGCCGCAATAGTGTTGTATGAAATATCTATATCTGCGATGAAGGGAATTTATTTGTCAATAGAATACACTAATGCGTTCTTTTCAGTTTTAAATTATTCGAATATTTTGTCAGCTGCCAGTGAAAAACTATTGACTTATATTTGTTTTCAAAATAATAAGATATCCATTAGGAATAGTAAGATACTATTTCGATAAATGAAGCAGAGAATTATTATGACGAAGGGGAAGTTTTTAAATGGTCAAAGTATCCAGTTTCATAGCACATTCATTATTGGTGTAGCCTCAAAGGTTCACTGACAAAGTGGCAAAATTGCATTTATTGTGATTGAAAATTAAATTGAACTTCTTCGCTCATAGAGTTGTATTGTTTAAGTAGTCAAATTGAAAGCAAATGATGCACCGCAGAATTGATGTTTCGATTTTCCCCAAAGGTTTGTATTTCTTAAATATTCGAACCTGTTGACACTATAAATTTACGTTGGCACTATAAATTTACGGCCTTCTTGTCTACCAATTCTCTGATCTAAGTAAAGGATAGTATCTGCAGAATGTTGACCCTTTTTTTTTAAGAAAAAGCGAAATGACCTTTTCCGAATAAATCATTCGTTGACATCTATGCTGATGACACGACCATCTACGGCAACACATCAAAGGCTGTAAATGACAAAGTTCTCTCTGATTCTCTCTCCTCTGATTTCGAGCTTGTGGTTCAATGGGGGGAAGATGTGGCTGGTTACCTTTAATGCATCTAAAACCAAACTCCTATCCTTACATCATCAACGCTCTGATCCCCAGCTGGCACCAATTGTGATGGATGGCTCTCGTCTGGGTGAGGCCCCGTGTTTTGACAAGCTTCTGGGTTTGACCTTTACTCCTGATCTGAAATGGAACACGTACATCAAGTCTGTTGCCAAGGTCGCTGGAAAGATGGTGAGATCCTTCTACCGCTCCAGAAGATATCTCACTACTGATGCAATTCTCTATCTATATAAAAGCCAAGTACGTCCAAGGATGGAATACTGTTGCCATATCTGGGCAGGAACTGCCAAAAACAGCCTATCATGCCTTGACAGAGTACAAAATAGACTTCGTGGTTTAGTGGGGGATGCCCTTTTCTCTACCCTGCAACCTCTCTCCCACAGAAGAGACGTTGCGAGCCTATCCTTGTTTTATCGTTATTTTCATGGCAGGTGCTCGTCTGAATTCCAATCCCTGGTCCCCCCTCGCCAATCTTTCACGAAAAACACCCGTCCAGCTGAATCCACTGTGAAAAATTTCCCCCACTCTATATCTGTGCCTAAATCAAAACGCGGATTCCATGAACAAAGCTTCTTTCTTAGAACTGCACGCCTGTGGAACTCTGTTCAGTCTGCCTGCTTCCCTCCAGACTACAACTTGGATGTCTTCAAGTCCAATGTTAACAAATTCCTAATGAACCGCCCCCTTAAGTAAACATTTCATCAAGTCTCCACACTGACGTAATGTACTTGCAATAACCCTTATCCCTGAGTGGTTTCCGGGCCTTGATAAGTGGTGATCACTGTGTAAAAAAAAAAAAAAAAAAAAAATTGCTGTAAAAAAGACACAAAGCAGAAGTAAAGATAATGAACAGCCATGGAATCAGAGGAATTTCATTATTACATTGAAGGCAGATGAGATAGGATTGTTCACTAAACCCATAGAAAACAGTTCAATAAAAAAATAAAGCTAAACTACGATCGAGATGCGGTCATGAAAATTTGCATCGAAAGAAGGGGAGGATAATAACGTTACATTGTCCTGAGACCAGTTTCTTGAACAATTAACTGATATGTGACTTAACTCATTGCAGCAGCAGTATCTTTGTTTTTTCCGTATCTGTGCTCCCATATTGCTTCAACGACGGCATCCCCCAAGTCATTTGGACCACATTTGTAGCATATAGATCTTTCATGCCTGTTGACATGGAAATCATATACATTCTTTTCTTTTGGTTGGAATAGTGTTCTCGTTTTTTGCTGGATCAGCAACCGACTTAATTTCAGTGTAAATAGTTTATCATCAGGCAGCTAATTCCCAAATTGTTTCACATAAACAAGATTCGAAACAGCCGATTGGTAACATTGCCAAAATCCAAAGAAAAAACAAAAACAAAAACAAAAAAACAATACATCACGGTATCCGGCCAGCCATGTAATGACTGTCAATTTTCTTAAATCGGCCTAATGCACCGACAGATTCTGCAACGCATGTAATGTAGACACTCGTCTCCAAGGGAATCTATTTCGACTAAAAGGAAAGGTCAAACGAAATGCAACACAAAGCACGGAGCAAGGAACGGTGGAATCTAGAGAGAATGGTGCAGATAGCAATATACGACACAGCAAAGTGAATTTTGGTTTGATATTCATTGATTTGCACATCAATGAATTAGCTGCTCTAAATCAACGTTATAAAACGTTATACAAGGATAGTAGGCAAGAGGACGGAATGGAGTGACAACAAATAGTACAAAACGAATGCAAAATGGACGAAGCATACTGTTAATTATTTTTTTTTATTAACTAAAGGAAAAAAGCAAACGAAATGCAGCACGAAACAAGGAATAGCAGAACCCAAATAAAATGGAGCAGATAATAGAAAACGACACAGCAAGGTGAAGAAACACTGATTCGCACTTTACAGCAACCCCCTTTCATGCCCTCTGGCTTACACACAAACCAACACAAATTAGCTGATTCGGCTAACATATTATAATGGGGTTTTCACGCAGTACAAACGGTGCAATGCTGATTAGGAAAAAGGACCAGCTGTATTCATCACAAATATCACTCCACCATGAATATTCATGCATAAAAGAGAATAAAATACAGAGCGAGGGGGTCAACGTTACGTGTTTGGAGATAGGCGTAGGGTATACAAACTTTTGCATATTCTTCGTATTAAGATACGCTTCAAGGATTCTTGTTTATTTCACCTTATCTAATCGAGCAACTTTTTATATGCTATGACTTTTTTTTTTTGCAATGGATCCATCAGAGCAAAAAGATGAAATCAATTTAACGGACAATAAACTTGACAATTCTAAAGAAAGTAATTTAAATGCAAATAAACATATAATTTAAATTCCGCAAAAAACAAACAAACAAACAAAAAACAAAACAAAAACAAACAAACAAAAAACAAAACAAAACAAAACAAAAAAAACGTAGGCACAAAACAAATTGAAAATCTGTCATAGGGAAAAACCTGCATTTCACTTAGGAAAAACTAAATATTATGTAATATGTGATTCCAGATAAGCACATTAAACCTGTTCTGGGACGTTATTCTCATAAAACTGAAATCGAAGGACATGTTTGTTGCTCAATTTGCAGGGGTAGAAAAGCAAACATTAATATTTTTTTACATCCTCAAATAGGAACTTATTTAAACTTGTTTAAGCCATTAAATAATTAAGCTTGACATTTATTCTTTATCATTTAAATTCATTTAGTAAAATGTAAACGAAACATTTTAGAAATAAAATTTCATATCTATTTTTCAAACAATGAAGACAAAAATAGAAGTTTACTAGTTTCGTAATACTTCGTCAGGCTGTTTCGCATGACAGGAACTTGTTTTTGGGTAATAAAAGAAAAGTGTTCGTAATTACAGTTTTTTTTTATAGGCGAATAAACTGAAATGGATCTCAACTATACTGTCCATCTGGTCGCCCTTCCTCTCTCTAGGATAATTTCTGAAAAAAAAAAACCCTCCAAATAACAAAAGAATATTCCACATCTCTATTTTAAACCTTCGTTAAAAATGATTTTTTATAAAAATCTTTTCTTTAAAAAATGTGGGTACATGGACATAAGATTGTTCTTCCCTTAATTTGTGACGTGGTCTCTGACTTTAATATGGCCATTTTGGACGACGATAGCGTTTTAGAGTAGTGCAAGAACTATACCAACATTTTATATAAATTGGGTATAAATGTTATGTTTTAGTGAAGGAAGAAAATAAAGGATATATACGACCGTGCAGACGCATAAAAATAGAAATGGAGAAAATATGAGAAAATGGAAGGGTCACCAGGTATAAATTGCTTGCTAAAACAGAATTAACTAAACACTGAAAAATGCTTTTTCTCAGCAGTATGCATTATTTCTTAACCAGTCTAAACTTAGTACCTAAGCCAAATTGTTCTACTCTTAACCAGCTTTTAAACGGGTTCTTGCAAACTAAATTAATACAAAAAAAAAAAAAAAAAAAAAACCCGACCTCACAAATTGAAAGTTCCATTACGGTATCTTATAAAGGTAAAGATTGAATGCTCAAATAATTCTCTATCGAGGTTAGATAAAGCCAAAAAAAAAAAAAAAAAAAAAAAAAAAAAAAGATATCCACGCATAATTATGTGTGGAAAAATTATTTTCAAATATTCTCCTAAACTGGGAACGGAGTAACGGTCTTATATAAGCTAAAATGCTCGAACATTCTCTATCGAGGAAGTTAAAGCCAACGAAAACAAAATAAAACAAAAGCATTGTTGAATTAAAAATAAATAAATAAAAATACAGAACCCAAGATGTCATCCCCTAACCCCCAACACTTCCCCTTAAGTACTCGGTATAAATCTGACGTTAAATCTGAACTCAACCTCAGATCAAAAGTCTCAAACTCAAATTCAACTGTTCTCTTCTTCTCTGCACTTTCCACACTGACGCCCAAAATAAAGAAGACGGCTCTTTTATAGAAAGACTCAACCACATCTCATTTGCATCCTCCCTCCCCCCTCTCGTCACATCACGTGATTTTCAGTCTATAAATACCAGGAGCGGACATTTTTATTTTCTCTTTTTCTTTCTTTCCTAACGCGAACCGCACGATGCATGAGGTAAAGTTCTTTACTTTTAACTACACGCCCCCTTGATCTCTAAGATCAATAATTATTATCATAGTCTGCCATCCACGCTGGGCGTCTTCGTCCATGGTGTGATCGTCGAAGAGGCTCTTCTTCAGACACTTCAACATTAGCTCCCCTTCCTCTGATGGTAAGGAGACTCTCCGTATATCTAAAATGTGACGAGGCATTCCGTAAATCGCTACCTTCCCAACTGTCTGTCCCAGTCTGCCTTTTAATAAAACTGCACGCAGTTCGCAGCCATTCAGCTATTGGGTAGTGGCCAACCAGCTTTCCACATATAGAAAAAAGCTCTCTCTTGGCTATGGCAACCTTGGCTTCAGGGATCTCATTTCCTCGCCCAAACATCAATTTTCCTGCCTTATTGTTTTGTAGTCGAAATCCCAAAGCCATTCCGTTTTCTAGTGACTCAGGCAGTTTTGTCGTCAGTCCATATGCTTTGATATGCTCTCTCACCCTTTCCGCAGTCACCTCTGTTTCGTCCACGAGTACACCGTTGATGTAAGAGCAGGTGCCTCTCTTCACTGCATCGTCTTTGGCCAGCATTGTCTTAAGAACTGCTGTCATTATCTTTGGTACGGAGTTCAGACCAAATCCTAATCTGGTCAGACAATAAACTTGACCTTTGTACTCTACCAATTGATATTTCCACAATTTCCCATCCACATGAAGTTGGAGGTAGGCTGACTTCAGGTCCACAATTTTAGTTGTCTGCTTCATCCTCCTCCATTTCCTTACGACTTCTTCACACACGTCGATTCCGTCCTTTGTGTGACAAGCGACAAACTTGTTCAGCTCACGGAAATCCAACACTGGCCTAACTTTCTTCTTAATAGGTTGGACCACAGCCATGAGTGGCAAAATTCCTTCAACTTTCCCTGACCACGGCATTAATATTCCTTCATCTATCCATCTCTCAACTTCTTTTTCAAACTGCAGCTCCGCAGCTCCTTTCAGCGTGTTTATGTAGCAGCTGCCCCGATTCGTCAATACAGGTGGCTCCGCGGTCCATCGCCATTCTACCATCCATTTTTCGCCATTAGAACAGGCTCGAAAGTCATCATCCTCAATCAGACATGGTCGGGGTTTCGACGGTTGGTTATTATCACCCCTGGTTAGACTTCCTGTTATTCCTGATGCACTCTGATTACCAAATTTCATCTGGCCTTTAGCAATAGTAGCTCCTCCCAGTTGGTCTATCGTGTCCAGGCCCAGCACCACATCAATTACTGCAACTAGTCTATCCAGCACGATCACTCTTAGTAGCAATGGCATATTCCTTACTACAATCTCCACATCGGCCTCTCCACAGCATTCCACTTCTCTGACATCCACCGCTCTAACGTTGCTGGTTCCATTCCAAGAGTTGGCGACACTCGTAGTAATAAGTGTTGTTGTACATCCAGTATCAACAAGAGCTCTAGCCCTCTTTCCATTGATTGTGATCACTAACTGTGGCAACACACTCTCATACGCATGTTCAGTATAAAAGTGGTGACTACTGGCGCAATAGCACCCCTTTACTGGTTTCCCGGAAGCGAAGGACAATTCCTGCTAATTTGCCTTACTTGGCCATACCGAAAACAGATAATGTCTGGTCGTGGCTCCCTACAGTCTCTCATCAGGTGTGGTCCTTGACATCGAAAGCATTTACCGGTAAATCCACGGCCTTGCTTCATCACTGGTCGCTCCTTTCTGCTTGCCACAGCAACTGCGACTGCCCCCAGCTCACCGGGCTGTTTCGCCAAAACCCTAGTATGCCTTAGAATCTCCTCCACCTCCATGGTTTCAATATCAGTAAGTCGTTGCAGTTCCATGGAGATGTGATCAGGGAAACCAGTTACAAACGCCAGCTTTACAGTTTTCTCAAGGCTGCGTCCCCCATATCCAGCCAATCCTGCTAGTCGCCTTATCTCTGCCACGTACACGTCCACAGACTTCCCAGTCCAGGTGACTCTTTTGAGCTTGTTGTAAGCCTCAAACGCGCTCTCGGAAAATGCGATCTTTAACCGGTTTTCAATGCTCTCAGCAATGGCTTGATCCGTCTCTCCCATTTCTAGATAGACCGCTAGAGCACTTCCTTCCAAATACATTGGTATTAACGTGGCTACATCCTCGATCTTCTGCAGCCTTGCCACCAACTTCAGCTTTTTAAGCCACGCAACGACGTCATCTTCTCCAGTAAATGGCCCCAGGATATCGCTGCTCAATCTTACTCGGTAACCCATTTTTGTCACTGTGCTGAAATAGCTTCAAATAATTTGAACTTAACCTCAGATCAAAAGTCTCAAACTCAAATCCAACTGTTTTCTTCTTCTCTGCACTTTCCACACAGATGCCCAAAATAAAGAAGACGGCTCTTTTATAGAGAGACCCAACCACATCTCATTTGCATACCCCCTTTCCCCTCTCGTCATATCACGTGATTTTCAGTCCATAAATACCAGGGGGCGGCCATTTTTATTTTCTCTTTTTTTCTTTCCTAACACGAGCCGCACGATGCATGAGGTAAAGTTCTCTATTTTTAACCACATTAGGACGACTAGTTCGTCCCTCTTCCTCGATATGAACCGCACGGTCAAACTCTTCCAAAGCTAAGTTGCCATATTCCATCTATAATTTTGAAATCCACCTGTCTTGATATCGCAAAAACTTATGTATTGCAGACATTATTTTCTATTCATTTATTAATTTTTTTCCAGATTTGACTAAATTTCTGAACATTTCAACTGCACTTATCTTTACTCTGCTCTTTTTTTCTGTTGTTTTTTTTCTCCAAATTATATCTGCACTATTAACTAAACACTGAAAAATGCTTTTTCTCGGCAGTATGCATTATTTCTAAACCAGTCTAAACTAAGTACCTAAGCCAAATTGTTCTACTCTTAACCAGCTTTTAAACGGGTTCTTGCAAACTAAATTAATACAAAAAAAACAAAAAAAAACAAATACAACCCGACCTCACAAATTGAAAGTTCCATTACGGTATCTTATAAAGGTAAAGTTCGAATGCTCAAATCATTCTAAGCCAATATATATATATATATATATATATATATATATATATATATATATATATATATATATATATCCATGCATAATTATGTGAGGGAAGATTATTTTCAAATATTCTCCTAAACTGGGAACGGGGTAACGGACTTAAGTAACGGACTTCTTTTTTTCCTTTTGTTTTTTAAATGAAGAGTAGATTATACACTGTGGTTGTGTTATCGGCAGCTCCAGTAACTCTCGCTTCTCCTTTTTTGTCCCTCAATCCTCATTTCCAATGAGTGATTTTTCTGACAAAGGGTTAAGATAAAGCTGCTTTCCAGGTCGGTAATACTTCATGAACAGTAGGTTGAGATGTCGGAAATTTTTCTGTTTCTATGTCTATCCTTGTGGCCACGTCACTAGTAAGTGTGCTGGAGGTAAACGTTTCATCTGGGCTGACGTTACCCGCCTGATAGTTAGAAACCCGAACCTTGGTTAACCAGTAAGGAGGCTGTCCTATCAGCAGATGTAAAGTGCTGGGGCTGCTGTATTGCCATTTGGTGATGGCAATACAGTAGTTTGTGTTGAGGCCTCTCGATGCCATACTAGTGGGTAATTGTTACGGCTTTACCTTATCATGTGCTACAAAAATTTTTTTTCCTATCTTTCTCTCTCTTTCTTTCCCTCTCTATCCTACTCTAACCAAGTCTGTCGACCTGTTCCACAAACCCTAAAAACTCAACATGAAATATCTAAAAAAAAAACAGACATGTATAAACCTAGAACACCATCCTCCAATGTAGACCCCTACTACCATGTCTCCTTCTTCAACATTAGGGGTCTATGTTCCAACCTTCCAGAGGTTGAAACCCAATTACAGAAGACAAAACCGGACTTACTCTTTCTAAGTGAAACTGGCATAGGGCCGACTACTTCCCTAGATGAGTTCATAATAAAAGGATACTCTAACTTAACATCTAAATCTGACCCCTAAGATCGCCATGGACATGGAATATGTGCCTACATTTAGGATGGCTTCCCGTGTGGTAGAGATATCTCCAGAGAAGACCCAAATGTACTTTATATGTGCTTCCAGGTTGCACTTGTTTACACCACAGCATTCACATTTGCGCTCTATCGCCTCCACAATAGCGGGGTTACTGTCCTTAAGAGTATATCTGAGAAAATTGACCACATCCTGTCTGCTCATCCTTCGGCTAATATTCACATTTGCGGTGACTTCAATGTCCATAATGTGGAATGGCTGACCCACTCGAATAAAACCGATGACGAGGGAGGTTTTGTAATAATTTTGCCATTGCCTATGTCCTCACTCAGATTGTTCACGAACCCACCCGGTCAGTATGCAAGCCTTCTATACCTTTTCCTCACAACTTCCTCTGAACTATGTTCATATTCCGTTCTATCTCCTCTGGGATCCTCCGACCACTCTGTTGTAGTAGTTAAGATAAAAATGAAATGTAATAAGTCTTCAGACGTACCTCTCCTTCGTACTGTATATCGATACTCTATGGCTAACTGGGATAGCTTCCGTACATTCATATCTGACCTACCTCTGAATTCCATGTTTAAAAAGGATGTGTCTTCTATAGTATCAGACCTGACCGAATAGTTAATTGTAGGCATAGACCGATTCATACCATCCAAAAAATTCCAACAAAAACCTAACAGCCAGCCATGGTTCTCCGCTGAATGTGCTGCTGCCATCGCGCACAGAAATCACTTTTTCCATAGCTACCAGCGTAATAGATGTACTGAGACTAAAGCTGCTTTCATGACTGCCAGCAACCACTGTAAAAGAGTAATAAAAAATGCAAGAGAGCTATATGCTCAGTCCGTTAAATCCAAAGTAGCTGAGCAGCGGCTTGGTTCCCACCAGTTCTGGCAAATAGCAAACAGGATCTTGAACAGAAACGTGCGTTCTATCCCAACTATCATCAATGGACCTGAGGTCATCTTGTCAGAATCAGACAAGGCCAGACTATTTGCCAAGAACTTTGCAGCTAACTCTACCTTATGTGACAAAGGCCATCAACTCCCCGTATTTCCTCCTATAACAGACAACACGCTATACAACATACAAGTATCTGTGCGTGAGGTCGCCAAGCTAATCAAGAACCTTGATTCCAGTAAAGCAACTGGCCCTGACGGCATCCCAGTTATAGTGCTGAAAAAGCTCCAACCAGAACTTGCCCCCATACTTAAAAAACTGTTTAAGCGTTGCCTTAAGGAGAAATGCTTTCCAACACCCTGGAAAACCTCATCAGTATGCCCTGTATTTAAGAATTCAGGTGAAAAGTTATCTCCCTCTCAGTACAGACAATAAGTCTCCTGTGTGTCATGAGTAAGTTGTTGGAATCTATATTAAATAAAGAAGCAGTCAACCACTTCAACAGAAACTACCTTCTGTGTGACATGCAATATGGTTTCCGCTCTGGAAGATCTACAGCAGATGTGCTAACGGTTATATCTCATAGGATTAGTGAATCTCTTGACAAAGGTTTCCTTTCCAGGGCAATTACCCTTGACATATCGAAGGACTTCGATAAGGTATGGCATAAGGGCCTACTTCACAACATTTCCAGCTACGGTATCACTGGAAATGTTTTCTCAATCATTAAATCATTTCTCTCGGATATGTTCATAAGAGTAATGGTTGATGGGAAGAAATCAGAGGCCCACTGTATTAATGCTAGAGTCCCTCAGGGGTCCATCCTAGGCCCAACTCTCTTCCTGATCTACATCAATAATCTCTCAAAACACATACTTACATCATTCGTTGACATCTATGCTGATGACACGACCATCTATAGCAACACATCAAAGACCGGAAATGACAAAGCTCTCTCTGATTCTCTCTCATCTGATCTTGAGCACGTGGTACAGTGGGGGAAGGGGTGACTGGTTAATTTTTATGCATCCAAAACCAAGCTTCTATCTTTACATCATAAACACTCTGATCCCCATCTGGCATAAATTGAAATGGATGGCTCTTGTCCTGGGGAGGTTCCATGTTTTGACAAGCTTCTGGGTTTGACCTTTACTCCTGATCTGAAATGGAACAAGTACATCAGGTCTGTTGCCAAGGATGCTGGGAAAATGGTGGGATCCTTCTACCGCCCCAGAAGATATCTCACTACTGATGCAATTCTCTATCTATATAAAAGCCAAGTACGTCCAAAGATGGAGTACTGCTGCCATATCTGGGTAGGAGCTGCTAAAAACAGCCTATCCTGCCTTCACAGAGTACAAAATAGATTTCGTGGTTTAGTGGCGGATGCCCTTTTCTCTGCCATGCAGCCTCTCTCCCACAGAAGAGACGTTGCGATCCTGTCTTTGGTTCATCGTTATTTCCATGGCAAGTGCTCGTCTGAGCTCCAATCTGTCATCCCCCCTCGCCAATCTTACACGAGAAACACCCGTCTGGCTGAAACTACTGTCAATAATTTTCCTCACTCTTTATCTGTGCCTAAATCCAAACGTAGATTCCATGAGCAGAGCTTCTTTCTTAGAAGTGCACGACTGTGGAACTCTCTTCCGTTTGCCTGTTTCCAGCCTGACTACAACTTGGATGTCTTCAAGTCCAACATAAACAAATTCCTGACAAACCGCCCCCTTAAGTAAGACAATCTATCAAATCTCCAATACTAATGATTACTACAATACTATCTCATTGCTTACTGTACACGCAATAACCCTTATCCTTGAGTGGCCTCCGGGCCTTGATAAGTGGTGACATCCATGTAAAAAAAACCCCAAAAAACTAAACATAAACTCGAGAAAAACGGGATTTTATTAAAAAAAAAACAATTTTTTAAGAACAAATATATTTTTAAGTTATGAAAATGTTCACTTACGTGAACTTGCTTTTGGCAAAGGTATCAAACTGTCAGCCTTTGAATTTCTTTGCTTGCTATGCTAACATGCACATATTTAAATGTAAAACTAAAAAAACTTTCATCTATATTACGTCTCAATAGCAATGTGTCTTTTCTGGCGTGAATTCAAAACAATAAATTAGATTTCTCACTTTTGAAGCTGCACGTGCTACAATCAGAGGTTTTTATTCGACCCTCCTTACAAAATAGACAAAAACTTCATTTTTAGTTGTTGACTTTACTAAACATTTTCCATCTGAATGAAGAAATGTATTGTGGTTCAATTAGAAAAAAATGCCAGCAAGCGCACGATTTTTTTTTTACCACGTCTCATATTTTTCGTGCCAGCTATTTCTCTCTTTCTTCTAAAATTTGTTTTTTGATAATGTCTTTTTAGGGCTGCTAATTCATTGATATTCAAATTAATAAATATCAAACTGCACACCCCTTGATCCTTAAAGGTCATCTCCCAAAAACCCATGATTAGTACTTCCAAACACAGCTAGAACTAACTACACGACTAGACACAGCTAGCCATCATTAGTCGGCGAGATAAGAGACAACTCCAATGAAAAATCCTGCTCTAATTGTATTTTAAAGTCCTCATTTAAAAGCGACGACTTTTTCATAAAATCAAACCGAATCGCCTTTGAAGTTCTTTATTTAACAGCGACAATTATTTTCGTAAAACTAAACGACTCGCATTTTAAACTTCGTATTTTCTTGCCGAAATAGCTTGTGGTCTTATTAGGAAAAAAATGCCAGCATGCGCACAATTTTTATCACGTCTCCTATCTTTCGTGCGACACATTTCTCCCTGTACTTTTACCTTCTGTTTTTATAATGTCTTTTCCGGTCCTTGATATGACCTTAAACTATATCTATAGTGGTGAGGCCCCAGCTTGCGGGCTTTGGGGAGTGTGGAGCCACCCTTTAATTGCCATTGCTCCCAGGTCCACTCTGACCCGGAGTGGTAGTACCTGTTAAGGTCCCAACTATAGTTTAAATAGAAGCCGACTTAAAAGCAACAAATATATTCTATTAAAAATTTTCTTCAAAATCTTTGGATTCGGTATTAAATAACCTGAAAAGGGTTGATATGCCGTAAAACAAAAACAACCAACCAACATATAATGTCTTTTCAGACCTACTAATTCATTGATATGCAAATCAATGCATATAAAAGTACACGTTCCCTTACCCTTAAAGATCATCTCATAAACCCAAGCTTGGGGCTTCCAGATACAGCTAGCACTCACTATTCAGATAGACATAACTAACACTCACTACTCGGATAGATACAGCTAGCATTCACTACTAAACTAGACACATCTAACACCGACTACTCAACTAGACACATCTAGTACTCACTACTAGGCTACACCTCTGGCGCTCACTATACGGCTTGACACAGCTAACACCTACTACTCGGCTAGACACAGCTAGAACTCACTACTCGGCTAGACACAGCTAGAACTCACTACTCGGTTAGACGCAGCTAGTACTCACTACTTACTACACGACGACGCTAATTTAAAAAATTGGCTCTAATTTTATTTTAAACCCCTTATTGAAAAGCGATGACTTTTTTCATAAAATGTAATTGAATAATATTTTAAGTTCTTAATTGAAAACGATGATTTTTTCATATAATTTAACCGAATCGCATTTTAAGTCATTCATTTTAAAAGAACGACTTTTTTTCGTAAAATTCAACCGAATCCCATTTTAATACATGAATGTCTTACTGAAGTAGATTATTGAAAAGTCAGCATGCGTATGATTTTTACCGCATCTCGTATCTTTCCTCCATATCCTATCCTTTTATGGTTGCTAATTCATTGACACACAAATGAATGCATATCATATTACATATACACATCATTTTTCGGGTTGCTTTTCGTTTTTCTTTTGTTATTATCATTTCTTAGATGAATTTCAGCATCTTCGATCGCCTGTGAATTCCAGTTGTACAACTTTCATTAGCGAATGCAATATTATTGACTCATCACAATTTTTTTTATCAAATCTAATAAATTAAGATTTAACTGTAGTTTCACAATCCATAAGCAGTTCACAAAATTAATTTCAGTATTATTTTCAGATAAAAAAATGAGTTACTCTTCTCTTTGTTATTAAGCGATTTTGTTGAGATTATGTTTCTTTCTAATTCTGTTTGATTTGAGTGAAGTAGTGATTCCGTGTTTCAATCGTTTGCAAAAAGCCTCAATTCGTTGCGTTGAAATAGTTGCAAAACAACTTCCAGAAGCGTTGATGCATTATTACTTTGTAGCACAATGATAAAGAACTATTTTTGCAGAGTTGGAGCTCACCACATTTAAAACCATTCTACCCGACCTTTCTTGTTATTGGAGGGAAGAGACTAATATAGTTTAAAAGGGCGTTATAGAAAACATAGCGAATAGAGAAACCCTTCAATTAACTCTCACAGTTTGTTGATAAGAAGTGAAAACAACCTGTTAACAAAAGTTAGATCAATGTTGATGGATACCGGATTCTTAAAAGGTTAAGATTCCAAACAAATTATTGAAATTTAATGACAACATTTCAGTCTTTTTGTTTTTAATATCTCTCTCGTTTATCACCACAGGAAACATATAAATTAGTGGAAATTTCGATGCCGCGGCTGTGAAACTTAGGATCTAATCCTTATTGACGATGGATGGGTCATGCTACCTCAATAGTTCGAGTTCTTAAAATGCTCCTTCAATATAAAAATAAATTTCAATTTTTATAAATATATGTATTATTCACTTATTTTATACACCTTACTATTCAAGCACCAAAAGGTTCAAATCCAGATAATTAATTCTCAGGAGAGAATTAATGATAAAAATCTTTCCATTAATCATGCCGAGAACTCGAAGAGAATACCCATCAAGCAGACATAACTGACATCATATTAATCCCTTGATTTTAAGGAAAGGTGCCTATATTTTATATCATGTTTAACACCTGGTGAATTAGTTGCTGTGCCAGGACATAACAATTGTCCAAGAAACGTCCCACGACACGAACATACCAAGTTACTCTCTTCGGTAAACAATATTGCTAACACCTTTGATCGACTGTGAGCAAATACGACACCCATTTTAAACACAACTCTCTCAGTGAGAAATCAGAAGTCAGTTTAATAAATGGCACCCATTAAAAATCATCCAAAGCGATCAAAGACAAGCATTAGCAGATAATAATTTGACCTCCGTATTTTGGGATAATTATTGAACCTTATGACGAAACTTGTTGACGTCGAAACTTTGGTCGATCCGTATAAGGTGTTTTCAATATCTATATAATTATACTTATGAAAGCTCTACCCATGCATTGAGCATTTTTGAAAAGTATTGTTTTATTTCATATTGTCACTACATTTTAGCTTATTTAATTTATATATATATATATATATATATATATATATATATAAATTAAATAAGCTTATTTTAACTTTTAGCTTATTTAATTTATATATATATATATATATATATTAAAATTAATATGGTTTACTACTAAAAATAAATGTGGTTTACTATTGTGTTTATTTCACACACAAATATATATGTCTTTATACACACACACACACACACGCACACACACATATATATCTTTGTGTGTCACATTTGTAAATTTCGATTTCGTCCCTTTTAACGTTGGAAATTTGATACTGAGTTTTAAAAACATTTGAAGTTGTTTGAAACATTTGAAGTTGTTTTTTGTTTAAGTTCAAGATAAACTTTTCGAAATTACGGTTCGACATTTGTATTTTGATAAAACTGTAGGTTAGTAGATCAACCCATGCATCTTTGTATATTTCAATATTTTAGCTTTTGATTTCAGTTGCATATTTATATTTTTCACTTTTCTGTTGGAATATGACTCTACAACATTGACATATCTATGCATTTATCCATTCAGCCCTCTCCCACGGATGACTTAACAAAGTGAAGACGCGTCAACAGAAACGGGTTTGTTATCTAAATATCCTAAAATTAGAACAATATTCATCAGTAATAGTTTTGCTCCACAACGCACAAACAAAGGGATTCTTTTTTTTTTTTTTTTGAAATACATAACTTACTGGAAAACCAATGAAATAATTCGAAATTAAATGTACGTAAAAATTTAATTACAAATAAATGGTATATATTAGTGCTTCCTCATAGTCAACTGAATAACTACGTATTATTTATTTTGTAATGGAAAGCATCTCTTCCTTGGTAATTAAAATTGGATAAAATATTTGCTACATGTTCAAGTTCCGTCAGCCATGATTGGTAAAAGTTTTAAATAATTAGCAATTGTATTGAACCTTCAACCTCCGGAAGAGTGTCATTTACAACTACATTTTACGTAAAGATTTTATCCGTAACAGCACGTGTAAATAATTTCGTTTGAAATTAAGTACAGATTCCCAAGTTTGACAAAAAGGTTATTGAGTTCAACAACTTACACAGAAAGAAGATCAGAGGTTACATTGATCGAAACATTGTAAGAATCACACACAAGATGAGAGCAGTAATCCAAATAATCCAAACAATTTAAATTATCATTTTTAAAATAAAAATCGTTTTTGGCAAATTATGAAACCACTTGATATAACGAGCTAATAAATACTACTTCAAAGTAAAAAACTAGCCAATGATAAGCGTTAGGTGGATAGATTCTAACCCCGAAAAGAGCAATACTTCCACTCTTATTCAGAAGCAATGCTCATGGAATATGATGACTAAAAGACAAAATCAAGGAAGCAAAAGTTATGAGGCTGTCAAAAGTAAACCCAAGGTCCACTTTCTTCTCTCTTCATCTGAACCCCCCCCCCAAAAAAAACAGAAACATAATTACAAACAAACGTTCTGGCATCTTTAGCGTACCTTTTTCAGTTTAATAATTTCCATTATGACCCGACTAGAAAATATTAAAAAGAAAAATATTTTTGTTTGATCGGTGACCAATATTTTATTTTAAATGTAATTTGAACTGAAGCATGTAAAAACATCCAGATTTTAAACGAAACAGTAATCAAAAACTGTCTGAAGATGACCGAATAAAATTGGTTTAGAGTACTTGTAAAAAACATGAACAAAAACGACTACAGAACTTTCTTACACAAATTCGACCGAGACATTAGAATGACCACCGGAAAAATGGAAAGATTACAGAAAAAGATCATTAAGCAACAACACTATTAATATATCTGTTCGGATGAAAACACGATGCCTAAATACACACAAGTACAATTACACGATGCAACCCCACAAAATGAAATTTATACTCAGAACTTCATAGTCAACCTCATAAAGCGACAAATTACCATTACCCAATAGGTTATTGAACACCACACTTCTGATATGCAGAAACTAAAAATCAAACTAAAGAACCTTGTCATTACCGATCAATACAACAAAATCTAACACCGTCTATCTGAAATCTATAATAATTTGAAATAGCACACATAAATTAATCTTAACGATCAATGATCTCATAACCCATTACCCACAAAGCAAATGCAACGTCAGATCTACCGTAGAACTTATATAAATTTTCCAAGCAACAACAGTCGATAACAAAATCACCGCCTCACTAGACGTAAAAACATCCCAGTTCACAAAACCATTGATTTTATCATGGACATATACAGGGTGACAAAAAACAGAAAAACAAAAGCTAAATGGAGGCCATCTAGAACATATGCTGTAGAATGGAGAAAAAAGGCCAAAGACCCGAGTGTTTTGACGTGATGTTTTGAATATAATAAACTACTTATGACCAAAGTTTCAATTCATTCGGACAAAACACTAAGAAACAGGGCCTAATTAGAGTTGGGGCCCGTTTTTTGGGTCATATAAATCTGTATAATAATTCATCTCTCCCTCCCCTGAAAATTAACCATATAATCCTACAAAATTATTACTAATATGTACAACTGAGGTCCCCTTTTATGATAATTTACACACAAATCGGTGGAGTATAAATTATTTAATACTATTAAAAGCCGTCTATTTATGTTAGTTATGTTATGTAGTCAACAATATTTTTATTCTTGCGAAATAATAACGAAATAGAGAAGCTAAAGGATCATTTTCAAACAAACTCCGTACTTGTTTTCACTTATGAATTAAATACAAACAATAGTATTTCATTTCTTGACGTTCTCATAGACTCCAGCAAATATAAATTCACCAGTTCTCCGTATAATACAACTATTGCAACCAATTTCTTTATCTTAAACTTAAAAAGTTATGTTCATACCGATACAAAACCGTAATTATAAAAAATCTAATTAATCGAGCCAAATTGATCTCCTCAAATAAATAAATATTTCATAGCGAATTAAAAATATCAAACAGGTCTTATTTAATAACCAATTCCCCAATTTCTTAGTCAATAAATAAATTAAACTAACAATTAGAAACTTAGACCAAACTAGTAATAATCAAAGTAACAATCCCCACCCCACTAATTTATTCTATCTATACCAACTACACCAGAACTTTAAATTAGATGAAAAGGTACAAAGAATATAATATTAAATTAGATGAAAATCCACCAAGGAATATAATATTCACTATTTCAAGTAATTTAAATGTAATTTGAACTGAAGCATATAAAAACATTCAAATTTCCCCAGTCAATAATAATAAGATCAAATTTATCATTTACAAGAAATTAACAACTGCTAACTTTATAATTAAAAACAACACTTCCCGGACAACATTATTAGTCGACGAGTCCAATTCAAATGCTCCTTGGGAGAATGCATACTCAACAATAGTAACACCAATAGCTACATAAAACACACGACATTGTCCAGATGATTAACTTTACACCTTTTAAATACAAGCTCGATTTTCAAACGCGTAAAACAACATGGCTGCCCACAGTGCCAATTTAGAAAAATTCTAGTTGAAAACACGAAAATCATTCATATGGACCGAACGTAAAATGACTAAAAATACTGGAAGCACTGTATATAAGAGCTAAACAGGCAAAAATCAACAATGTAAATTTTTAAAACAGTAATAATATTTTAAAGTGCCTGAATACGTAACCATCCAATATATGTATGTATGTATGTATGTATGTATGTATGTATGTATGTATGTATGTATGTATGTATGTGTGTGTGACATAAAAATCTTGGGATAGTTCTTCACTCTCCCACATGGATTGGAAGAGTTCTGTCAGTCTTACAAGCAGTGTAGGTCCACCAGATTTGTATACTTCTGTTGGAATTGAGTCGGGGCCAGGGGCCTTCCCAGAGGAAAGTTGCTTGATGGCTTTGCTTACTTCCTCTGACGAGGGTGGGATGTCGAGCTCCTCGTTAATAGACTCCTGGCATAATCGGTTGATGGCTTCATCGTTGATGGAAGATGGCCGGTTTAGCACGCTGTTAAAGTGCTCTGCCCATCTATCAAGGATCTTCTTTTTGTCATTCAAGAGAGTTGTTTCATCGGAGCTAAGCAGGGGGGAGGAGCTAGAGGACTGGGGACCGTAGACAGCCCTCAGCGCATCGTAAAACTTCCTCATATCATGGCTATCGGCATGCTCCTGGATCTCATCTGCTTTGGTGCTGAGCCAGGCATCCTGCATGGAATAGAGTCTGGCCTGCACCTTGCTGCAGATGTTGATGAAGGCAGCTTTCTTTGCGAAGCACTTAGAGTCACTCTGATGTGCACGGAGAAGTTGGCATTTCTCCTCCAGGAGGGGTTGAATCTCAGAGTCATTTTCATCAAACCAGTCCTGGTGCTTCTTTTTCTTGGGTCCAATGATTTCGAGAGCGATGGAGTAGGTGGAGTCTCTGAGGTGTTCCCACTGATCTTCAACAGTGTCCGAGATGGTAAGGGGGACAGATAGCTTGTCGTTGATAGCTTCCTGTAGCTCATGGATGACATCTGGACTTTTCAGTTTCTCCATGTCAAGGCGCTTTGTGACTTTCTGGCCCTGAGGCCGCCTCTTGGGTTGGATGTAGAGGCACATTTTGGATATGATCAGGCGGTGGTCTGTCCAACAGTCGGCACCACACACAACCTTGGTCAACCTTACATCTCTCCTGTCCCTTGCCCTGATGATGACGTTGTCGATCAGATGCCAGTGGTGGGAGCGTGGGTGCATCCACGATATCTTGGTACGGGTGGGTAGGCGGAACATGGTGTTGGTGATGGAAAGGTCGTGTGCAGCGCAGAGGCTGAGCAGCCGTAGGCCGTTGCTATTGCACTTTCCCACTCCATGGTGGCCAAGGACCCGGTCCCAAGTGGAATGGTCCGTGCCAACGCGGGCATTGAAGTCGCCGAAGACGATGAGCTTCTCTCTCTGCGGAGCAGCGGAGATGAGGCTTTCCAGATCTTCATAGAACTGGTCCTTGGTATCTTTGGGGTTAGTCATGGTTGGTGCATAGGCGCTGATCAGTGTGGCGGTCCTTCCCTTGCTGAGCGGGAGTTGCATCTTCATCAGCCGGTCATTGATACCGCCCGGGATGCTGACCAGCTTCCTCACGTGCTCAGTCTTGATGGTGAAGCCCACGCCAGCCTCTCTGCGCTCTTCACTGCTGCGTCCACTCCAGAAAAAGGTGTAGCCGCCACCTGACTCTGTCAGTTGACCCTTGTCTGAGAGGCAAGTCTTACTGAAGGCTGTGATGTCTACCTTATAGCGGACAAGCTCCCTTGCTACAAGAGCAGTTCTTCTCTCGGGTCGGTCAGCTCTGGTGTTGTCGAGCAAAGTACGAACATTCTATGATGCTAAGGTAAGCACCAACCCTTTCTTTCTCATGTCTCTACAGCTGTGAGGGAAATCCCGCCAGCAGTGGTATGCTGGCCAGGGGTGATGGTGAAGCAGCTATGTTTAGGGCTCCTTTTATCGCCCCGTCCTCATGCCATGGAGGCGAGCAGAGTGATCCTGAAAAGGACTGCTCGGTCGGCCAGCCAGTTTCCTGCACCCCCTTGCTGCTTCGGTCTAGTGGAGTACGACCAGTTTCTGGGCTGCCTGTGTGCAGGTTTGCAGCTACAGCTCCCAGTGATTTACACACCTGCTGCGTCGCCGCTCACCCATCGCCACAGGGCTTGGTGTTGACGCAATGTTTGACACCCTGACTTGCACTGGATTTGGATTATAGTGAGGGGGACTTGTGCTGCATCGGTCTCACTCTCTCATCCTGGCCCGCCCAATTCCAATGGCAAGACATAGTCGAGATGGCTGGGGACGAACAAGGGTGCAGGAGCTGCCGGAGGGAGGCAAGTATGCCATCCAACCGCCTAAGGGGCTCCACTCTGTCGTTTCTGTCAGGGTGGCTCCCCTAGCCTTATCCATTTCCATGGCTCTCACAAGGCAGTAAGGCCATTTGACCCATGGCTGAGATAGGGATTGGTAATGTGTCAGGACATGTCCACACGTCGGTGAGCCGTAGCACAGTCCCTCTGGGACTCCCTATTGTTCCGAGATCCTCTACTGATTCAGCCTGGAGTCGCATGACAACCAGTTACCGTGTGTGGCCACGAGGAGGCACAGCAGAGGTCTTGATGATGGAGAGGCTGTGTACTGGCAGGAGAAGACTTACGCACTCTGCTTCTCGTTTCGCGCAAGGCTAGCCAATGGTGGTTGCTGAGAGCGAGATGGTGAGTAATCCAAGATGCTACCTTATAGCTAACACACTTGCGCGTCACATCACCCTGTATGCATTACACACACACACACACACACACACACACACACACACACACATGTTTTTCGTGATGCTACTATTGTTCGTGATGCTAATATTGTTCACATTTACAAATGCAAGGGAAATCGTCAGTCATGTGACAACCACCGCAGGATATCCCTTCTCTCCATCGCCGGGAAAATCCTGGCCCGCGTCCTTCTCAACCGCCTGCTGGTGCACCTTGAAGATGGTCGCCTTCCTGAGAGCCAGTGTGACTTTCGAGCGGGCTGCGGGACGACTGATATGATCTTTGCTGCACGCCAACTGACGGAGAAGTGTGTCGAGCAGCACCAGGGCCTCTACACCACGTTCGTCGACCTGACCAAGGCCTTCGACACTGCCGAAATGGCCTCTGGCGGATCATGGAAAAATTTGGTTGTCTAGACAGGTTCATCGCCATTGTCAGGCAGTTCCACGAGGGCATGACCGCCCGTGTCCTGGATGACGGCGACCCCTCAGAGCCCTTCCCTGTGACCAATGGAGTCAAGCAGGGCTGTGTCTTAGCCCCGATGCTCTTCAGCCTGGTTTTCTCTGCCATGCTCCAGGACGCTTTCAAAGACAGTCACTCTGGCATTGACATCAAGTACAGATGTGACGGGAAATTGTTTAACATCAGGCGAATGCAGGCAGTAACGAGAGTGAGGGAAACCATCATCAGAGACCTTCTATTTGCCGATGACTGCGCCCTTAATGCCCCAAATGAGATAGAGATGCAATGTCAAATGGACGGATTATCCACCAGTTGTGACAACTTTGGTCTCACCATCAGTACAAAGAAGACAGAAGTTATGTACCAACCCGCCCCAGGAGATGCATACCATGAACCCGGCATCACTGTCAAAGGGCAGAAGATTCATGCTGTGGAGCAATTGACCTACCTTGGCAGCACCCTCTCCCACACCGCCAACATTGATATTGAAGTTAACCATAGGACCTCCACAGCGAGCAGTGCATTTGGAAGACTTAGAGACAATGTGTGGAAGAGGAGAGGCATTACACTCGCAACCAAACTGAAAGTATACCGAGCAGTCGTCCTGACAACCCTACTCTACGCCTGTGTAACTTGGACGCCATATAAAAGACATGAAAAACAGCTGAATGGCTTCCACCTCAGATGCCTCCGTAATCTTCTCAACATTAGCAGGAGGAGCTACATAAAAAATCCAATAATATTCAAGGAGTTTCCTTAATATTTCAGCCATTGTCTATTATTATCTGCTGTAAATTGTTCAGCAATTCCCCAGATTCCAATCTCCCCCATTCTTTTTCCAAAGTTTTTCGGTATTGTTCCTAGCCCTCCTACAATAAGTGTGTTATCTTGACTTTTTTCGTCTTCTATATTCCTTTCAGTTCGCTAGCCAGTTCTGTGTATCTGTTTCGCTTCTCGATCTTTCAGATATTAACCATGTAATCTGCTAGAATTGTAAGATCTACGATCTGGCAGGACTTTTTCGTCTTGTTAACGATTATGACATCTGGTTTATGTTTTTACGTCCATGCCCCATAGAATTTTGTGATTTCTATTTTCAAGTACTGCTGCTTGTTCGTGCTTGTATCATTTGTCTGGGTGTTCAAAATGCATTATTATTATTATTATTTTTATTATTATTATTATTATTATTATTAATATTTCTGTTTGTGTTAGTGCCTGGCGATTGTTATTGGCAGTTTTATGCTGATAGGCGGATCATAACAAATGACCTTAGGGGATCAGCACCTTCTTTTCTTAGGCTTCCAGTGCTTTTCGTAAAATTCTGGCGGTTCTCAACAAGGCAGCCTTCTGAAGCACTAAAATATTACAATGGATCCTAATTGTCTCAATCCATTTGTCAAATTCTTTTGTCAAAATCCCCGGGGCTCCCATCAGAACAGATACACCTTCTACTTACTTCAACTTCCACAACCTTATCTCATTTTCAGGTCTTTTTAATTCTTCTTTTGCCTTTTTCTTCACATTCACATCAACTGCTACGACTATATCAATGATGCATTGTCATCATACGCGTAAATGAGTCATGTTGACAATATTTAATTAATTATTTGTACTATATCTTTCTGTCTCACGCCTTCCTACTGGTTAGTGATTTTAAACAATAATACAGTTAAATTAATGCCCATATTCTTCTATGAATTTTGTTTCGAGTTTGTCTTTTTTTGTAACATTATGACACAAGTTTTAATTACAGGACTGCAGTCTATAAGAATCACATTTTAATTACAAGACTACAGTCTATAAGAATCACATAAGAGACCTGTACAGGGATAACATCCAGTAACCAAGGCATGGATAGCAATTTATTAAATTTAATGCTTCTGTAACGGTTATGGCAATTTGGTTGGTGCATATAGGACAGAAACAGGTGAACGTAAATACCCTTCACCCCTTTCTGCTATTTTAGTGCTTCATAAACATTACTCCAGGCTCAAATTGCATAATCATATCAGATAGCGTTTGAATCCAGACAACAGTTTCCTTCTTTATCTTATATATTGTATCAACGGTCCAATGCTTATGAGATACAACGTGCAAAAACACGTGAATAAGAGAGAGAGAGAGAGAGAGAGAGAGAGAGAGAGAGAGAGAGAAAGAGAGAGAGAGAAAGAGAGAGAGAGAGAGATGGGGGGTAAGATTATTTAATTTCCTTTGTTGGGTCGGTATTTATTTTTAAATGCCACTCAACGAAATCTTGTAATTTATTAAACCAAATAAATTTAATATATATTTAAATTTATTCTTTAAAATAGAGAACTGACGCCAAAAAATATATTGTCGATTTATATTTCTCTAAGTCTGTCTGTATATTTGTCCGTCTGTTCTACTTTTTCTCAGAAACTACTGGGCAATCTTGTTGAAATGTTGTATAGATCTTTGGTATTATGTGGTGTAACGAACCAAGTGATATAATATCCGTTCGATGCACAGTTAGGCATTAATAGGATTATTCACCACACTATCATATTTACATTAGAATTACTAGTGCTGATCAGGCTAAAATATTGTATGGATTTTTGTTATGATAAGGTGCAGCGAACTAAGTATTACAGCACTTGTCCGATTAAGTAATTGATTAATAAGGATTAGTCATCACAATATCACATTTGTTTTAGAAGTTTTCTCAGAAACAATTGGATCGATCTGCCTCAAATTTTGTATGAACCTTTGTTATGATAAGGTGCAGTTTTATGGTATTCGTTCAATGCACAGTTAGGGATTAATAGGAAATAGTTATTAATACAAAACTGAATACAAATTTAATCATATTCAACCATCAATTTGGTATAGTGTACTTATTATAAACAACGGGCGATAATATTTATAGGTTTTTAACGGGCTAAAATGTTTTGTATAAAGCAAGTTTTCGTATTTTCAAAGTTTGTATCGTTAACAATAAATTTGATCAGCCAGTTTTTCTTTTTCTGTTCGGATATGTTTTTTTCTTCTATATCTTATACATGTATTTCGTTTCAGTCCCTTTAAAATAATATTCAATCTTGTTAGATTTTTTTATCATCTTAAACTACGCTCAATTAATTAAACAATTAATATTCTACATTTCTCTAATTTCCATAGCTTTGCGATATATATTAACAAGAAAGCTTGAACTATTTATCTTTAAACCTACTTCTATATTATAGTTTGATCAAATAACTTGATTTAAAAAAACTTAATTCGAACTTCGTCTAAGGGAAATGTCATAAATTGGCCTTTGGTGAAATTTGTACATATGACTTCTTTTTGAAACTCTAATAGCTTTTTTTTATTTTGCTATTTTAAACTCAGCTAGTCTTGCTGTTTTACCTTGCCTTAAAAATTATAGGATTACAACCTATATATATATATATATATATATATATATATATATATATATATATATATATATATATATATATATACAGTGGGTAGCAAAAGTATTTGGTACATAGTTTTTTTCTTATTTCTCCAAAAGTATCAAGTTATATAAATGAAATTCACACTCAATCTTTGAACAGATATAATCTATTTAAAAATAAAACGGAAGTTAAGATATACTTAGTTTACAAATATTTATTAACAAAATATCAAATTACCCGTATGCAAAAGTTTTTAACAAACCGTCAAATTTCATTCTTAAGCAGTCGTTTCATTTTTGCTTCAACCAATCAGAAATCTCATTTTTAAACAGTCATTTTATTTTGCTACAATATTTCACCCATTAGAAAGACACCCTAGGGTTACGGCTCCTTACAGGTCAGTTGATAACAGACACTGCGCATGTTGCCTCTTTCATTACTGTTTTAAAACAGTTCAAACAGGAATTAACTAATAATATGTGCCAGGCAATCATAGCAAGGCATAAAGATGGAAAGGGATACAAGAAAATAGCTCCAGAACTAAATTTGGTGGTAAGTACAGTTTCGGTTGTCGGGAGAAAGTGTGAAACAACAGTGGTAATGCGAAAAATCTTCTAAGAAGTAGTCGGCCATGTAAATTAAATGACGTGACTGCTCGTTACATTGTTTGTGACGTAAAGAAAGAACCATTTCAGACTCGTTCAGAAATTCAGGATTTTCAGGAAATATGTATTTAAGTAAGCAAGGACACAATCAAGCACAGTCAAGAGATCATTGAATCGTACAGGCCAGTGTTCCATTGTTGAGTCTTAGACATGTGAAAGATCGTTTGCAATTTGATTATAAATATTGTGAATATAATACTTTCTGGAACAAAGTTATTTGGTCAGATGAGACAAAAATTGAGCTTTTCAGAAGAAATACGTGCACCTATGTATGGAGAAAAAAGGGCACAGAATTTAAACCATCTAATACCATTCCCATTGTAAAAATTGGGAGTGGAAATGTGATGATTTGGGGCCGCTTTTCTGCAAACGAAGTTGGAAAAATGGAAATCATAGAAGAGAAAATGAATGCAACAAAATACATGAAAATTTTGTCACCACATCTGTTAAAGAGTGCTGCAGATTTATGATTGGGCCGTGACTTTATCTTCCAACAAGACAATGATCCCAAGTTTAAGGTTAAAATAACTATGGAATAATTTAAAGATAATGGGATTAGTGGTCTATAGTGGCCTAGTCAGTCACTTGACCTAAATCTGATCGAAAATCTGTAGAAAACTTAAGATAAGCGTACATACAAGAGATCCATAGAATGTGGCTGAAACTACTAGCAAGTGCTTGAAGAAACTAGTAGGCAGTTATGGAAAAAGTTTGGAGGTTGTAAGGTAGAACAGAGGATATACAACTAAATATTAGTAAATGTGTTAAATACTTTTGCATAAAGTTAATTTGATTTTTCGTTAATAAATATTTGTCAACTAAGTATATCTTTATTTCCCTTTTATTTTTAGATAGATAATATCTGTTGAAAGACTAAGGGTGACTCTCATTCAAACTTCAAGCTAACTTGATATTTTTGGAGAAATACGACCCCCAATTTACCAAATATATTTGCTACCTACTATATATATATATATATATATATATATATATATATATATATATATATATATATATATATACGATATGTATATATATACGATATGTATATATATATATATATATATGATATGTATATATCTTTTACGAAGTGCCATCAATAAATTTCCAGACTTTTTTGTCTAAGCATTTAAAATTGTTATAGACTCTTGAAAATTCAGTGTTATTGCTGTACACGTTATCAGCTGACTAATTTTTTTGATTTCACGTTCAAATGAACAACTACCCTTATCCCTGAGTGGCTTCCGGGCCTTGATAAGTGGTGATTACTGTGTAAAAAAAAAAAAAAAAAAAAACTACCACAGAAATTAGAATGCATACTACTAAAGCCTGATTGTCACAGCTATTGAATTTCAAAAATGCAATCTTTAGAAGAATAAAATTCTTTTTTAAACTTAGAAAAATGTCGCAGAAACGTATGCTTCAGACTGCTTTTGGATCGTCTTGCATGAGTCGAGCTTCAGTTTTTGAGTGGCATAACAGATTAAAGGACGGCATGGAGTCTGTAAGGGATGATAAGAGGTGAGGGAGTAGTAATAAAGTCAGAACAGAGACTGATACCCCCCCCACAAAAAAAATTCATGGATAAGTACGGTCGTGTGTCTATAGAGACAATAAGTGCACAGCTTGATGTCAGTGTGCAAATTGTACACACAATTATTCACAAACAAACTTTACGGAAAATATGAGCAAATGTTGTCCCAAGGGTGCTCAGAGAAGATCAGTAAGAAGGACGTTGTTATGACCAAGATGGGCATCAAGACAGTTACTCACTATCCCTATCGTCAAATTTAGTCCCCGTTACTTTTGGTTATTCCCTAAGCTTAATGAAAACTTAGAGGGGCAGTCGTTATGAGACAATTGAGAAGATGAAAGAGGCTGTGACGAGGGTCATTGACATACTCACACAAAAGGACGTCCATGGAGCCTTCCACAAGTGGATGGAATGGCACAACATGGTTCTACTGCAGATATTCTAACTGTAATCTTCGAACGTTTATACCAACACTGGATAAGGCAGGGGAGGGAGGGATATAGCCCTAGATATGTCTAAGGCATTTGACGGGGTGTGAAACGATGATATTCTCATAAAAATAAAATCCTATAGTATTACTGGATGAATGCTTAGCATAATTAGATCGTTCTTAAATGAGAAAAGAATCCAGGTTGTCCTCGATGGGCGTACGTCCAAAAAATTTAATATAAATACGGGTGTGTCTCAGGGATCGATTCTTGCACATTTATTATTTCTGATATTCATAAATGACTTACCTGATAAAATTGTCTCTGAGATCGATATATTTGCCGACGACACCACGCTGTATAGCAGGCACGTGGGAAATGCTAATGAGCACATATCTAAGGTAATGGCCGAAACCCTAGAGGAAGATCTTCAGTCTGTGGTGGAATGGGGTCATGAATGGATGGTAACGTTCAACGCTGCCAAGACAAAGCTCGTTTCCTTTAATAATTACATGAAACCTTACCAACCACCAATAGCTATGGCTAGAGATATTTTACCTGAGAGCACTTCGTTCAAGCTCCGTGGCTTAACGTTCACAAGAAACATGATTTGGAATAGATACATTGAGATCATTGTTAAGGCTGCTGCAAAAATGGGCTCTCTCTATCGTGCTAGAAAGTTACTTACGCCTGAAAGTATCCTGTACCTCTACAAAGCCACCTTTCGCCCGTGTACGAAGTACTGCTGTCAAATTTGGGCTGGTGCATCTGCTACTAGTTTCTAACTCCTGGACAGGGTCTAAAAGAGAGTCGCCAACCTAATAGGTCTTGAACTGTCATCTAAATTTCAGCCTCTGTCCCACTGACGAAATGTTACATCCCTCTGCCTGTTTTACAAGTATTTTAATTGTGGATGCTCTGACGAACTACAAGCACTTGTACCCCTCGACAAACCCGACAAGCAGCAAAGTCCCACCCCTACACAGTTGAGATCGCTAGATGTAAGAAAGCCTTTTACTCCAATAGCTTCTTCCCCAGAACTGCGGGACTTTGAAATTCTCTTCTAGTTTCTTGATTCCCCAACTGTACAGATATGCAGAAGTTAAAGTATAATGTGAACAGACATCTTGTTGCTTAACTCCCTACATAGTACCCCTGGAACTTAGGTCCCTGATACTACATCTAAGTGGCAATATGCCTTGCTTGGGGTTAAAATGTAATAAAAGAAAAGACATGTGCATTGTAATCGGAAGGGATTACTTCAAAGGTGACTAGAGTTACATGTGTGTACCTTTAATAAAGGTTCCCATACAGAAAAAAAAGTCTGGCACCTTATATATATATATATATATATATATATATATATATATATATATATATATATATATATATATATATATATATACTAGCAAAAGTACCCGTCCTTGATTGGATTCAAAAACAGCCTACAGAAAATGGACTCTGATTTATGAAAGTATGATAGGTTATGAAAAGGAAGGGTTGTAAATTTGGGTTGAATTTGGGGGTATCAAAACCAAAGCAAAATATGATGAAAGTAAAAATAAAATAGATAACCCCCATTATTTATTATACCATACCTGATCACACTGAAACACTTATCACAATATTCTGTGGATCTATATTAAAAAAACCTCGTTAACCTTTGTGACATATTTCCATTCTATGGAGGTCAGGTGCGAACGAACACCCCATAATTTTATTATCCCATATTTCTTCAAACTGAACATAATTATCAAAGTATACTTACGCAGATAACTATGAAAAGTCTTTATTAAAGTTTGTGCCTATTTCCATTCTATGGAAGCAGACCCCACAATTTTATTATACCATCCCTATTTAAGTTAAAAATACTTATCAAAATATTATGTACATCTATATCAAAAATACTTGTAAGCATTTTTTTTTAATTTTCACATTTTTTATTTCCATACTTTGTGGACCAGGCGCGAACGCAGACCCCACAATTTTAATGAACCACCGTTCTGCCAGATCAAATATAGCCATTCCTGTGTCTCGATACATCCTCTATTATTATATGTAATCAGTTTTTTTTAAATAGTCAACCATATAGGAGCTTATTCGTGACCACACTCACACACACACACACACACAGTCAGTTTGATATTATAGATACACACACACACACACACACACACACACACACACATATATATATAATTATTAAATTTGTATGCGTATAAAGTTGAGTTTTCCTCGTCCTGACATTGTCATTGAAAGCCTACGTTTTCTATTTTAAAATTTATATAACGAACTTCTTAATATACTCAGTCATGAATATACGATAGACTACATGAAGGTAAACTACTTTGCATGTTCCTATAAAAACGAGCCTTAATTTATTACTTATTAAATTTTTATTCTTTATTATTAGATTAATATGTTATATCTCTCCTCTTTTGGAAATAGGGCCTGATTATGAATATCTCTAATATCAAATAAGTCTATTACACTGCGAAATTTACTTTATATATGAAAAACACATCAAAGACCATAGCCGTGGCTGGAAACTTTGTTTTCATCACTGTGAAAACTATTAAGCCAACGGTATTATTTGTTGCACTGTATGTCTATGTGCACCATTTTACAATGTTTGTATAATTTATTTTATTGTTAGTGTGGGGGGGGGAGAGTTCTTACACATAACCTTGACTAGATGTGTATCGTTAATACTTATTAGTATATTTTTCTTAGCTATGTATAATTAATTCTTGGTTTCCACTTTGTATCTAATTATATATTAATTTGCTTAGGCGGCCATTATCTTCAAATATATGTACTTTATTTTTAGACGTTCTACTTTCCATCGTTCTTTCCATCGTTCTTTTCTGTCTGTAATTTTGACTTCGAATAACAAGGGCAGACGGTCGTTGTTTTACTTTAAGTACGCTACTTTTCAATATCTCCACGTATTACAAGAAGTTTTTATTTTAGCTGTATTTAACATGATTTCACTTAAGATAACATGTTTATTAACTTAGTAGAGGTATCAGTTTACTTTAATTTTGTAAAAGGTAAAGTTCAATAGTTTCCTAGAAGGTATTTCACCAAATGGGGTTAAATTTGTTGTTCATGTGGATACCACATCACTTTCCCGTTGTTCGATACAAAGGAAATAAAATGGCACACTTTGTAATCTTCGAAGAGATTGAAAACATTTTTCTATCCCCTTTTTTTGTTTGCTTTTGTAGAAGTTCTATTTTAGAAATAAGCCTCTAGTCTAGTAAAATACTAGGTCAATTATGTTCAATTGTTTATGAAAATAAAAGAAAATATCATTTTTTCAAGTTGTGATTGACTACTGAAAACTTGATTTGTTTAAAAAGATAAATTCATCTTTAGACGACTCTTTGTTTTTAATTATAAGGACACATTTGAGAAAAACAGTTACAAAGATCTACTCGTATAACGTTAGTCCCAATAAGTGTATTTTATGAGAAAATACATGCGCACATTCCACTAGTTTTACAGTAATCTGAAAAAACAAAACAAAACAATAACAACAAGAAACAACAAATTTACAGCTCAATATTTAGAGTTCAAAAAGAATCGTAATCGGTAATTGTATCGGAATCATTCCATCACTAATTCTACAATCCAAATGTTCTAAACTTCAAAGTTTCTAGTTAATTAAAAACTACTTTAACAGTCTATGGTCCTGTCCTGAAATAAAACTCGTTCCAAAGGAAAATAAGCGAAATCTTTCAACAGCGTTTCCACTTCGATTAACTGTCGCACTATATTATTGTTTAGATTAAGATGTCGTTGTACTGAGTGTGGTTTCATGCTATTGTTGGATAAAGAAATTTGGAGATTGTGCGCACACACACAAATTTCAGGTGAGCAAAGAACACAGTAAACACCAGATCGGACTTTGTGTACATATATTGACCTTTGATGAAACAAAGAGATCCAGGTTGAATTTGTATACAGATATTGACCTCTGATGGAACAAAGAAATAAATTGTCAATAAAAGAAAGGGGTCCGACGAACAAAAGGACAGCGAGAAAAAAAGCGCACGATCGTTAAATCGTTAGTTCGTAAACCCCAACCTTCACCTTTCACCACCCTTGCTCGACACATCGTATGAGCACTGACAGGCAAAATAATAATAATAAATACCATTTTGGTATGAAGCCATGTTCGTGTTTGATTATCAAAATGGATGGAACAAGTCATAGTGTATATATTTATTAGCAGCATGCATCTTTATAGAAGTGCAACAAGCATGATTATATATATGTGATAGCGATAAACAGATAGATCGTAACAGAGAGAACCGACTTTACACCAGTAGTAGCAAGATTATCTCTCTATTATGTGATTAAAAATACAAAATAACGATGTAATAACAATCGTCATCACATCATATGAATTCGAACATTCTAATGTTGACATTGGTTTTTTCAATATTTTTTTCTAGTCAAAATCCTTTCTGGAAGGATATCGGATACCACGTGAAAGCTGCTGTTATGTTTTGATTTAAAGGAAACGCTAATGCAAATTGTTTTGTTCTGATTAAAAAAAAATTAGACATGCAAATTCAGTTTCTTGCCACATGATTTTGCACGCGTTCCTTTTTCTTTAAAAGACTGAATTCTTTCTCTCTTGCTTTAGTAGCTGTGAATTTTATTCAATAAAGCCTTGGAAAGAGTTTTTTACGTCTTCATTTTTTACAACACTACAATTTATTGAACAAAATTTATTCCCTCATTGAGAAGATCATTCGTCTGGACAAATTTGACGTAATCTCGGTGGACCCTCAGGCTAGCAAGCTTTGTAGACTGTGATATCGTAACTTTAATTACTATTTATCAATTATTGCTTCGTTAAACACAGATAAACTCGAAATTCTTTAATTAAACATCGGTCCCACCGTTGCTGACGTTATCGAGGGTTGTTCAGGATTTGAACACGCTGTTGAATTACTGAAAGGTGTTACGACGAGTTTCCAAGCGTTATTCATGCTAGACATTTGCTTTCTACGCGTCTGCAACAAGAAAACGAGTCTGTCGATCAATATCTTCAAGTCTTGAATCGACTTGCCGCTGATTGTTACTTACAGGGATGAATCTGTCCGTGATGCATTTATACGTGATCTCCGGTCCTCAGCAATACGTGCTAGATTACATGAAACTGATACGCTCTCATAGAGGCTACTCAATTTGCTAGAGCCTTAGAACAAGCTCACTTTCGTGCTAAATCATACGCTTCCCAGATTGGAGCAGCCGCTGCAACTACTACTACTAGAACTAACAACGTGTCTACTAATCCTGCCGAGGAGGTCACTACTATTATTACAATTTCTGATTCGACTGGTTCTCGTATGGAGTGTGACTCTGTACAATTTTCTGCTGTCCTTCATGCTCATGGTAAGTGTTACAACTTTAAGGATAATCGTCGTCATTGTCCTGCCCACGATAAGGTATGTCGAAACTGTGGTAAATTCGGTCATTTCTCCAAAGTTTGCCGTTATACCGACACCTTCACGTTCTACTTCTGCTATTATCGTAGCCCATGCTAAATGTGGTGATAGGCGCCTTCGCATTACTAAAATTGTTGAATTAAAAGGAAAGAAATGAACTGCCCTCGTAGACACCGGCAGTTCTGATAACTATCAGTGCTCGTATTGTTAAAAAAATAAAGCTGTCTACTTCAAAACGTAATTCCGTAATTTTCATGGCATCATCCGCCGTTTCCCTCAAACTATCGGAATATTGCACTGAGAACATTTCTTTCAATGGTTGCGATTATAAAGAAATTGACTTTACAGTGCTTCCCGATTCCTATATGGATATTATACTCGGAGTGCCTTTTTTAAAACTACACCAGGGTATCACTATTTCTTTTCTCAGGATATTCTAAAAATCTGCGCCCTAACTAAGATTAGCTGTGCCCCTGTGAAATTGTTTCGAAATTTAATCCCTGATTCCAAACCTATTGCTACTAAATCCCGAAATTACAGTGCGGAGGATGCTCGATTCATTGAAAAGGAAATTCTACAACTGCTTGTGGATGATGTAATTGAAACAAGTTATTCACCCTGGCGTGCTCAGATTGTTGTGACTTCATCGTCTAATAAAAAGAAACGATTAGTAGTTGATTTCTCCCAAACTATTAATCGTTTCACTTTACTTGATGAGACCTTTGCCTCGGATTGAAGATCTCATGAACCAAATAGGCCAATATCGTATATTTAGTACAATTTACTTATCCAAAGCGTACTACCAGATCGAAATTTGTCCCGAATATCGGCCCTACACAGCCTTTCAAGCTGGAAATCGTTTGTTACAATTCAAACGTATACCCATGGGTGTCACTAATGGGGTTTCTGCTTTTTAACGGTTTATGAATTCTTTCATTTCTGACAACAAATTATCTTGAACGTTTTCATATATAGATGATATTACTATTTGCGGTAAAACTCAGGAGGAACATGATGTTAATTTGGAGTGTTTTTAAAGGCTGTCTCGACATATAACCTCGAAATAAACCGAGAAAAATCAAAGTTTTTACTTCATTTCTTTCAATTCGCTTGGGTACTAAATTTGTAACGGGACAATGCAACCAGATTCTGAGCGTTTGAAACCTCTTTTGCAAATACTTCCACCCTCCAATTCAGATTCGTTAAAGAGGTGTCTTGGTATGTTTTCGTACTACGCGAAATGGATACCTAAGTATTCATACAAAATTCGTCCACTGGTCGAAAATAAACAATTTCCCATGCCTCCTATAGTTATCAATTCCTTTGAAAAACTTAAGGACGTTGCCGAATCGTCTGTAAAAGTTATCGATGATGAATTACCATTTACTATTGAAACCGATGCCTTAGAAAAGGCTATCGAAGGCACTCACTTACAGGTTGAGAGGCCTGTATCGTTCTTTTCTCGATCGCTAAACCCATCTGAAATACGACTTCACATAGTCGAGAAAGAGGCTTATGCCATAGTCGAGTGCATCCGATATTGAGAGATCTCCTTACTAGGAAGCACTTTACTATTGTAAAAGACCAGCAAGCCGTATCTTTTATGTTTAAACCAGCTAACCGAGGAAAAATCAAAAATGATAAAATTATACGGTGGAAAATGGAACTTCTCCCGTTATCATACGACATAAAACACCGTCCTGGAAGTAAAAACATCGTTGCCGATGCATTATCGAGAGTATGTGGTGGTTCTGCTTCTTCCTTGGAGAAACTAAAATCATTACACAATTCTGGAGTACAGCACTTTTGGCATTTTGTAAGGTTACGAAATATGCCATACTCAATTGATGAAGTCCGGCGTGTGACATCTGAATGTACGACTTGTACCAAAAGTAAAACCTCAATTCTTCGATTCTACTAATAATACATGTACTCGTTCTACTGCTCCCTTTCAGCGCCTCTTCATAGACTACAAAGAACCTGTTCCGGTAGCTTCGACATATTTACTGTCGTCGATGAATACAGTCGATTTCCTTTTGCTTTCCCTTATCGCGATTGTTCTTCTCAAACCGCCAGTGCCTGGCAAATATTTTCTCCATATTCGAACTACCCTCATTTATCCATTTCGATGAGGAACTTCGTTTATGTCGGAAGAATTAAAAAATTTTTTGACGCGACTTGGAATTGGATCCAACGACACTACTGCATACAACCCAGGAGGCAACAGTCAATGCGAGCGCTACAACGGCAGACGATTACCCCCTTAGTGCTTGGTAGGATGTTCTACAGGATGTTTTAAATGGTATTCGCTCCCTGCTGTGCACTACTACAAATGCAACTCCTCACGAACTCATGTTTAACTTTGAAAGGCGTTCTTCTATTGGTACTGCTTTACCTGTTTGGCTCTGTGATCCTGGGGATGTATTATTAAAACGGTTTGGTAACAGAATAAAATATGACCCGATTGTCGAGGTAGTGGAACTCCTCGAAGCTAACCCTACACATGCAAGAATACGACATAATGATGGCCGGGAAGATTCAGTAGCTCTGAGACATATAGCTCGCTTTCTACGCTCTGATAGACCTCAAAATCCTGCTAAAAGTATTCAACCTGACATTGCAAATGCAGACCCGACCCAGTTGACCGAAACAAGTCCCGTTACTACTATACCTAATACAAAAAATGAATTTGACTATAATAAAGCCCTGAGAACCAACCTTCCCAGAGGACCACGGGTACTTCGAATAGCGAACTACCTCCACGCCGATCTAACAGAATTCGCAGACCAGCCCAGCGACTGGATTTATAAAAACAAAACAAAACAAAAAAAAAAAAACTATTTACAATCTCTTTTACAAATGAGGGAGATTGTTATATTTTCATTTAAAGGAAACGCTAATGCAAATTGTTTTGTTCTTACAGTTAAAAAAATATTAGATATGTAAATTCAGTTTCTTGCCACATGATTTAACATACGTCCTTTTTTCTTTAAAATACAGTTCTTTCTCTCTTACTTTAGTAGCTTTGAAGTTTGTTCAATAAAGCCTTGGAAAAAGTTTTTCTTTATGTCTTCATTTATTTACAACACTACAGTTGCCAACATTCTAAGTGAGAATGATTTCTGTGGAATGAATTGGATTCCAACATGGAACACCCTGGTCGTTAGTTTGTATCGTTTACCATTAAACCACCGTAACCCAACAATACTACAAAATAGTAATATCAATACCAAGGATACACAAAACCAAACCCAATATCCATCAAAATGACACATGTTATGCAACATACACGACTAAACTGTGGGCTACTTGCCGTGATTATATAACGACAGAGTTGCGAATTATCAGGATAGCATCTTGAGACTGATTTTATGAATCATCGCCATTCATCCGAGTACGTTTCCACTCAGTTGCGCACATACAAAACGTGAAATTCGACATGAAAACACTGAACATTCCTTAAATATCGTATAGCAAAACACATCACCAACAGGTTATGCAACATTGCTCATGTTATGGCAGCCTCTCTTTTGAATAATGATTGCAAAACCTCACGTGTTGGTACAGCCCAACAGTTACGAGAGAGCAGCTCAGAAATAGTGCGTATCAATTCTTTTCAAACTCTAGATGACTATTCACCCAAGCTTAATTATGAAAATTGTATTTTGGGTTGCCTCATACCTATCTCCATAAAAGTATAACTTTTACAACTAGATTTCAGTAAGTATTTTAGCCACGCGCCCTTGCAGACAATTCTAGTACGAATTTTGGAGCCTTAACCTAGATTCTCGAATTTAACAGAAATATTTCCGAGTTCGACAAGATATATTTGAAGAAGGGTGAAAGTTATATCGACCGAAACATTGTGCAAATAACATCCAAGATAGAGTAATAGTTCGTAAAATCGAAATAATATGAATAATCAATTCTCATCTAAAAAATCGGATATTGCTAGTTTGACACATTGAACTATTATATGAAATTTGTTTCATATTTTAAAGTATATATTAGACAAACTATCACATATGGCAAAGAATGAAAATATGAACACAGTAACTGAGGAATATGAGTATGGGTAAAATTTAGCGATCAATTTAAAACAATATTCATGTTGTTACTTTTATCAAAGGTAAAATAAAATGCTTGGTTTGTTGATTACATATTTTATTTCAAGGGTTGGAACCTTTATTGCACGAAGATGTAAAACTTCATGCAGAATATTATACTCAAGCCTTCTACCAGCAGCTAAACACGGGGATTGGTTAATAATAAAACAAGACTATAAATCATTCATGAAAATGCATACATATATCTGACAACGTAAAGATGGACTAACGTGTTATCTGGGGCTTACATGTCCATACGATTATAACATAGAAACGTTAATAACCCCAAAACTATGTATCTGATCAGAATGAAGTTTTGTATAGTAGAAATATGAATGGCGGTTACTGTTATCAAAATTCACGGCTTCTAGCGATAAAATTTCTACAAATACTAAGTAGAAATTGCATAAAAAAATTAATTTTGATCGAACTTTTCAAGATATTATAAGATAGAAACTTTATTGGCTACAAGATGGGTCAATTAGTTGATTTCTACCATGAACAGAATCAAAGTTATCGCTAACGGTTTGACTTCCATCCTCAATATTTTACATAGAATATTCAAAATTATAGATGTTTGCAAAAACATTTGGACGATATTGCAAAACTATTCGTACGATATCGCGAACGTATTCGAATGCAAAATCATTCACATGAAAAACAAACATCTTGTGCTGTGAATATAATTAATTATTTTAATTTTATTTAAAAAAAAATATCTGCATATGATATTTCATAGTTCGTTCACCGAAATACGGACCGAACTCTCGAAAGTGAACTCCTAATATTATTAGTTTGTGTATTTTGCAAAGTTTTAAATAAAATATTTATTCTCCAGATTGGAATAAAAAGAAAATATTATACAAATTGATTAAAAATTGTCAGCGTATTTGATATCATCCAACCGCCAACGAGACAAAATAACCGGTACGTGGCTAGAGTTTCCGACCGCGTTGCTCTAGACCCGCTACATCGGAACCTAGCCCAGGGCTAACACCTATTTCTTGACAGCGTCGGACTTATGGGAAACCAACACAGCTTCTCACGGCACTGAAGAAATGGTATGTTGATACTGACAACAGACATAACGCAAGGGAATGCAGCGGTCTGGTAGGAAACGAAATATGAAGGAAAATAGTACGCCTAATTGATCAGCAGAATATAATTATATTAACAGAGATAAAGAGCCATTTACTAGCCGGGTTTGAGAATATAAAATGGAAAGGGGGAAAAACTGGCAGGGTCAAACCGTCCTCTTGTCGATACAACGCACGAAAGTCTTTTTTCCTTTCTTTCCTCAACTTGCAACAAATCCTCGTGTATTCGATATTATCTTCCACCGTTCTCGTTCTAAACTGTCCAACAAAAAATCACACTCAAACCCATGCTTTAGAATTCACCACATTTAACAGTTACCAATTGTGTATTCGATATTATCTTCCATCGTTCTTGTTCTCGTTTTCGTTTAAAGCTGTCGAACAAAACACTCCATTAAACCTCATACTTTAGAATTCACCCCATTTAACAGTTACTAATTGTGTACATATGCAAATTAATGGCATCGCCAATAAGCGACCTACAAAATTATGCTTCTTTTCTACATTTTTGCTGGTATTTTACAGGCTAGGCAAACACGAAGTCGTTTGCAAGAGTGATTTCTATTACACCTCTCATGATATCACTATCACATAAATAGCAAGGAGGGCGATCTCCTTCGACGTGTACTTCTACGTAGAATTGGAGGTGTCACTTCTCCATTTCCATCTTCCTCATCACTACCAGCATCACCACCGGCATGTTCCACAATTTCCTCTTCTGGTTCCGTAGACAGCATTTCTGAGCACATCCGAAGGGGCAGTGCAAGATCAGTACTATCCTCGAATTGTATGTTTTCTTCCTCAAATAAATGAGGCACAGCAGGAGCAGACATCTTTCACATGACGTGGGACACCATCGATCAACATAGTCTGAGGACTTATTTTTTCCATTCGTCCACTGCCAAACCTTGCATTTGGTGGTTTTTCCCAAACACGACCACCCACTTTATACGGTATGTCGCCAACTCAAACCATTCATGGTATGACATATATCCATTTTATACGCTGTTCGTAGCGGTAAATTCCATTGACTGGCGCAGTTGATGGCGTTGCTTCATCGATGTATCCTGTCGTTTCAACAGACGTTCTTGTGGGTATGGTATTAATCAACCGTTATAAATCCACAGCTGAAGTTCTTCATATGCGGCTCGATTCTTGGAAGAAACTGCATACTCTGGAATGGCATTGCATAACCGATCTGGCGATTCGATCATGGTCCATTTCCACTTCTAGGTCAGGCCCTTTCTTTGTTTAGCAGCGTACACATCTGCATTCCCGGTAAAGGCATCAACATGCTGATTCAATTCTTGATAATCCCTCACGGGGCGAATTTTGTGTTTAGTCAGTTGTTCAATAGCAATGAGTGGAATTAAAGTAATGTCAACCTGTAAACTGTTTTCGTCAACTAGACGCTTTATTATCGCTAGTCTTCTTCGTATCAAAATTTCACTTGCGGCTTTAGTCTTAACTCGTGCCTTTCTCGTTGTCAGTCAACCAGTGGTAAACACATAATGAATCAGTGTGCCTGCCACTGCAGCACAAGATTAAGCCCTTTTAGTGTAGCATCAAGTTCCTCCAGCACGCAAACCGAAAGATTCCAGCTTACATCGATGACATCTATGTTAATGAAGACATAATGTTTGCAGATGCGGTTCGAATGAAACTAGAATCTTTCGGTTTAATAAGCAAGGACCCTAAGCGCTTAAAGGATGGGACACTCGTGTTGGGGCTTTAGGTCCGGGAGGAATGTAATGCTTTACGATGGAAGCGAGGGAGACCAATTCCAGATGTTACTAGTGTGTTAACGCAGCGCATCATGTTTTCTATTTGTGGTAAATTAGTAGGAAATTTACCTGCCTGTGGATAGCTCAGAGTGGCAACAGGAGTAATAAAATGATTAGCAACTACGGTCACAAAAGGATGGAAAGACATAGTCGATGACGATTCTCTCCAGCAAATGATGGGTGAAACGTTAACTAAAGTATGTAGAAACGATCCTGCTTAGGAAAAGTGGCATCTATCCGGACACGAGCTGAATGCATGGATTGACACGAGTTGTTTGGCTAGAGGTGTAGTATTGGAACAATTGTAGAAGATGCGTCCTGGCTTCGTCCGAAAAATGATGCGCAGGATATCAATTTGTCAGAACTTGATGCCAAGCTTAAAGGGCCCCATCTTGTGTTGCGTGTCAGGCCCGGGTCGTACACCTCTGCACTAACTCATTGTGTGTTTACCACTGGTTGACTAACATCATAACGGGAAAGGCAGGAGTAAAGACTAAAGCCGTAAGTGAAATATTGATACGAAGAAGACTTGCGATAATAAATCCTCTAGTTGACGAATACAGTTTATTTATTTATTTTTTTTATTACATTTTACGTCAAACAAGGCACGTTGCCACTTTGATGTAGGGGGCTACTATCAAGGACCTAAGTTCCAGGGGTACTATGTAGGGAGTTGAGCAGCAAGATGTATGTTCACATTACACTTGAGCTTCTGCATGTCAGTACAGTTGAGAAAGCAGGAAACCAGAAGGGATTTCCAAAGTCCTGCAGTTCTAGGGAAGAAGCTATTAGAGTAAAAGGCTTTCTTATATCTAGGGATCTACACTGTATAGAGGTGGGATTTCGCTGCTTGTCGGGTTTGTCGGGGTTATTTTCGTCGCGGGAGTACAAGGGCTTGTAGTTCGTCAGAGCATCCACAATTAAAATATTTGTAAAACAGACAAAGGGATGTAACATTTCGTCGGTGGGACAGAGGCTGAAGTTTAGATGACAGTTCCGGACCTATTAGGTTGGCAACTCTATTTTGTCCAGGAGCGAGAGACTAGTAGCAGATGCACCAGCCCAAATGTAACAGCAGTACTCCATACACGGGCGAAAGGTGGCTTTGTAGAGGTACAGGATACTTTCAGGCCTAAGTAACTTTCTAGCACGATAGAGCCCACTTTCTTTGCAGCAGCCTTAGCAATAATCTCAATGTATCTATTCCAAATCATGTTTCCTGTGAACGTTAAGCAAAGGAGCTTGAACGAAGTGCTCTCAGAAAAGTATTTCTAGCCATAGCTATTGGTGGTTGGTAAGGTTTCATGTAATTATTAAAGGAAACGAGCTTTGTCTTGGCAGCGTTGAACTTTACCATCCATTCATGACCCCATTACACTACAGATTGGAGATCTTCCTCTAGGGTTTCGGCCATTACCTTAGATATGTGCTCATTAGCATTTCCCACCTGCCTGCTATAGAGCGTGGTGTCGTCGGTAAATATACTCATCTCAGAGACAATTTTATCAGGTAAGTCATTTATGAATATCAGAAATAACAAAGGTCCAAGAATCGATCCCTGTCGCAAAACCGCATTGTTATAAAATTTCTTGGATGTACGCCCATCGAGGACAACCTGGATTCTTTTCTCATTTAAGAGGGATCTAATTATACTAAGCATTTATCCAGTAATACCATAGGATTTTATTTTCATCACAAGACCATCGTTCCATACCCTATCAAAAGCCTTAGATATATCAAGACCGGCAATTATCGGTGTAAGCTGAGTACCGTAACAGACGCAGACTAATGAAAAAAAATAAAATAAAAATAAAAACGGGGAAAATACAAATGCAAATAATCAAAAATAGCAAAAAAACTACCTTGAAAAAGAAAATATATCTATTTTATTTTAGTATTTAATTTTTGTTTTTTTTCAAAATATTTACCAATAGAAAGTTTTTTTTCTTTTTTCTTGAAGAAAATATTTTTTTTTAACCGTATAATTGTTAGGTGTAAGAACAAGTTCTTTTTTGTTTTCTTTTTTGTAATAATACTTTGTTCTTGTTTTTTATTTATTTTTAAGACTTTTTGTTCAATCAAGTTTTTTGTTTGGGGGGGGGGGGTCCACAGAAATAAAAAAAAACAACTTTTTTTTCTTTTCAAGAAATGTGAAATTTGCCACACGACAAAGTGGAAGATAATCAGACATGTTAAAGATGTTAGATGGGATGGAGGAATGCAAGTTAGTTTCACTTAGTGCAATATATCCGGGAGGAGAAATGATTTTACATCATCTAAGTTAGTTCTAAGTTCTCGGATATTTGTAAATGCAAGCCTCAAGGGAGGAGGCGAATTGTTTGAGTGTGTGTCTGGTTTGAACGTTTTTTTTGATTGAGCTGTCATTTCATTTTATTTCATAGTTTCAGATCTAAAGTGAGGTGTTAGGCAAAACGGATGTGCATAGCCACCACCATGCAACACGAGTAGACCATCAGCCGGCTCCTCATCCGCCGGAATGTAGCCTCGGAAATATTATACAACTGATTATAGAGCAGCCGCTCTAAGCGCTACCAAAGAGTTAGGGCTCCTGTACTGTCAGTCGGAAACAGCAACCAGCAACTGTCAAACCGGCCCCTCAAATCTGTCTAACAGGAGTAGCCTAGTCCAATCATGCTAGCATGTATAGTAAACAAGCACTCCAAAGATGTCCAGGTGTAGGTGAAGGTAATGAGGAAAATGTGGGGGACTGCATTCATTGTCCTAGTCAGGAAAAAAGGCTTAGCACTGGGCGTCTCTGATGAGTCCCTGTAGCCGCACCTCTGCTCCTGGAAATAGGCAAAGAAGGAGTATGGAAACCGGGCGATCGGCAGAGCCTATCTACTCCTAAACAGTTTAGGTTTGCAAACCGGTGATTTAATCAAATCACCAATTCTAGGGAGGTTTTCATCCAGGACTGAGGAGGGCTCCCTCCCTCGTTTTGTGCCAAAACGTATGAGGTCAGTGGCACAGGTTTACAAATCGGAGTTTTCCTTCTCATAGATGGATGATCTGATAAGGTCTACGAGTCCGACAGCACCGAAAGAGTTTTCCCCGTGTATGGTTTCAAGATCAGGTATTTCTATGCCCTCGCATGGACAGTTAGGATTAATAGAGTTAGTATCAAAGAATTAGTATCTGTTTTGAAATTGCACTCCTCAGAATAGGGTTTAGATTAGAAGATGTGGTTACGTTTTAAAAAGAGTTATGTATGAGTATGGGTTGTAGATTTGATATTAATTTCTACTAGGAACAAAAAGATCAAATATGGTTTTTGGATTAGTGACCAATTGGAAAATCATAGTATAAGGGTTAGGGTGTGTTTCTAAATGCGGTTAGGTGTTAGTTTTCCTGTAAAGATAATCACCAGTACGTTTCCCATCTAGGTGAAAGTAATGTAGTTAGTAGTTAATATAAATCACTTATATTCAGGGCACAAAACTATGGCTAATAGGTATCTATTCTATAGATATTCTATAGAGTATAAATATAGGTCAAGCTAATACATGCCTTAGCAATAGAATTCTATAAATGTTTAGTATTTATCGATTTTTAAAAGGCCAGCCTCCTATTGTTTAAGATCTAAAGCTAAAAATAAAACCAAAAAAAAACCTCTCAAAGTATGTGATTTTACATCAGCCTGGGGAGAAAAACAATTGTTTTTCCCTCACTTGCGAGATGATATACTTATAAGAATACAGCATTAATATACGATATAGATATATAGGGCTTAGGAGAGGTTTTCTGGGTATAAGGGTTTGTAACGTTTTCATGCAAAGCAGACACAGACAGGGGTCTTGGAGGCAAGTATTTTCCGTTTTAAGCAGACATTTAGAAATAACATTTGTGCCAATTATTTTAGTAAAATAACTCAGTAACAATAAAAATGTGGCCAGTATAGGCCTTATATTTAAACATTACACTTAGTCATAGAATGATAAATTATGATTTTCAAAAAGAGGGAAGCAGTATAAGTAAATATTAGTAGGAAAATGGGTTTGGTGAATAAGCAATGTCTATTTTATATTAATAATTGCTTCCTAAGCAGTGCTAAGTAAAGATGTTTCTATACCACGAAAGTTGCGATTACGCGTTTTATTCAGTTAGGTTCTAATTTTTTCAGCTTGTCATCAACACTGAGGGGTCTTTAATACTTATGAAAATTTGTATTTAGTTTTGTATCTTAGGGGATAAAGACGGAAAAATTATATTTAAGTGCATTAGCATTAGTTTTAAAATAGTCTAAGCCAGTTAAGTGAGTGTAGGTAGTATATAAACAAGAAAATGAGCGCATGTGGGAGAGATATAGACAAGGGAGTTGAAGCTCGTTGAACTAGTCAGAGATAAAGGCCAGACAAAGGCCGACTCAAGTAATTCTCACATATTGCAGCTGCTCAAGTGTTACAACGCAATGAATAATAATAAAAAAAAAAAAAAAAAAAAAAACTCTTTACACTCATTCACTACCAGATTGGTAATCTTATCTTATGGTTGGTCGGTGTTCCAGACACGACTCATAAGCGCATTCGCATGGTTTGCAAGATAATAAGTATCATTTTTAAATAAAGTTCTACTATCTTCTAAATAGCATATTTTTTTTAGTGATTCTTCTCTTACTATAACAATGATTTATTACTTCAGCCATTCACTTGTTTATAATTCTATTTTAAGTGGAGAAAATTATCCGTACATTATGCCTGGAAATATAAAGAACATTAGCTTAATTTCATGCGAAATGGATAAAATTTTGACTTAGATTTTTATATCTTGCACATTCGAAGCTACAACATGTTAAGTGATATTCACCATAAGAATTAGAATAAGTTTTTACCACCTTCAAAGAATGACAACGATAAATTGACGAGTGTATATATATATATATATATATATATATATATATATATATATATATATATATATATATATATATATATATACTAGCATTTCAGCGTGGTGTTGCCCGGGTGTTTGGATGTGTATGTTGAGCAAAAAAAAAAAAAAATGGTAGTAGGAAGGCAAGCTCGAACCCGTACCGGGAATGAGGAAAAGAACGGCAAAAAAAACCTGCCGTCTTTGCGGTTACAACCACCGCCAAACCGGAATTGACGTAGGTTTAAATTAAGGCTAGACAATCGAACAGAGAGGATTACTTTAAAAAATATCGGCGAAAAAAGCGAACTCCCCTGTAGAAAAGTTCCCAGTTTAAGGTGAAGATATTAATGCTTTTAGTCAATTTTTGATATTTGTCGTCTGAAAGGTGGAACTTCAAAACGATACTGATCTTGTGAAAATCCGTCGCCTCTGTCGAAAGTTTTAAACAGACATGTAAACATACATTCATACATTTGGCAACTAAAGATTTTCGACCCAAACCGAATAAAAAGCTTGCCCTATCTCTGAATACCCTTAAATGTTTAGACGAGAAAATGTCTAAGTAATTTGGTAGAGACCGCAGAGGTAAATGATTTTTAAAGTTTGATCCCTATTATTACCCAAAATTGTCGGAGGAGTTTGGTAGAGTTCTCAAAGGTCAAATCCCTTAACAGCCAAATTTCTGGCCAAAAACGGATTACAAAGAATTTCCACAATTTTCAATACCCTATATATCAAATTTCGAGTCTGTAGACTGAAAATTCACAGAGTTATTGCGTATGGAAATGTACACAGACACGTTCACTTTTATAGATATATAGACTAGCATTTCAGCCCGGGTGTTTGGAGGTGTATGCTGAGCCAAAAAAAGGGGTAAGTTTTTAAACTTTGACCCCTATTATGACCCCTTAAGATTTATTGTTTTTGGCTCAAATTAAGTTATTAAGTTAGATCCATGTCCAAGGAACCTATAGCTAAAATTGCAAGTGTTTAGATCCAAAATTGTCGGAGGAGTTTGGTAGAGTTCTCAAAGGTTAAATCGTTGAACTTTTACCTCTTACCAGCCAAATTTCTGATCGAAAACCGATCACATCGATTTTCCCAAATCTCAGTACCCTGTATATCAAATTTCGAGTCTGTAGACTAAAAATTGACAGAGAGAATTGAGTAGGGAAATGTACACAGACAGACAGATACACAGACACACAGACAGACACACAGACACGTTCACTTTTATAGATGTATAGACTAGCATTTCGCCCGGCGTTGCCCGGATGTTTGGAGGTGTATGTTGAGCAAAACAAAAAGGTCAATTGTTTTAAGTTTGACCCCTATTATGCCCCCTTAACATTGAACTTTGACCCCTTAACGGCCAAATTTCTGGCCGAAAACGGATTATAAAATTTTTTCCGAATCTCAGTACCCTGTATATCAAATTTTTAGTCTATAGACTGGAAATGAACAGAGATACTGCGTAGAAAAATGTACCCAGACAAAGACACACACAGACACACACAGACACGTTCACTTACATATATATATATATATATATATATATATATATATATATATATATATATATATATATATATATATATATATATAATAGATATACATATATATATACATATATATTTATATATATGTATATATACATATATATATATTTATATATACATATGTATGTATATATATATATATATATATATATATATATATATATATATATATATAGTTTGCAGGTTGATATTACCTTAGTTCCATCAGAGCAGAATTTGGCTGATAAGCTGGCTCGAGTGCCAAAGAGATGGATGGATATAATGAAGCAGAAGCAGTGATCTAATCCTCCACAACTGGCATGCGCAGGATAACAGATCAATTAACACCGGATACAATTCGTGAAACACATCAGAATAGTGGACATCCTGGAATTCGCCGAAATAGCTTATAAAATGGAAAAAAGGAAAACACTTTCAGTGTCAACCTGTTCTCTTGTCGATACAACGCACGAAAGTCTTTTTTCCTTTCTTCTCTCAACTTGCAGCAAATCCTCGTGTATTCGATATTATCTTCCATCATTCTCGTTGTCGTTTTTGTTTAAAGCTGTCGAACAAAACACTCCACTCAACCTCATGCTTTAGAATGCATCCCATTTAACAGTCACCAATTGTGTACATATGCAAATTAATGGCATACGTTGACCAATAAGCGACCTACAAAATTATGTTTGTCTTTTCTTTTCTACATTTTCTGCTGGCATTTTACAGGCTAAGCAAACACAAGGTCGTTTGCGAGTGTTATTTCTATTACAGAGAAGAATATCCACGTGATAATAATCTTCCGTTACCTAAACAAGAAGAAGCTTCTGGTAAAACAATACCCAGGCAGAAAGTAACTGAGAGGATGCCGTTTGTATACGCCCGAGATTTAGGACGTATAAATCGCACGCGAGCAGGCACCTAATTTATATACTTAGACGAATCAGGGTTCAACCGGCATTTGACGAGGCAAATGGATAGAAGACTACCAGGAATAAGGCCGGTGATAACAATGCCCACATTATCAGGAAGAAGCGTAAGATTATTGCAAGCAGTTTCCAGGTAAAGTGTGGTGTACTACGAAATGTATACTGGTAGTATAAATGCTTAAACATTTAGTTGGTTTCTGGTCGACTTGGAACCGACGTTACCTGAACAGTCCATAGTAATCATGGATAACACACGAATACACCATGCTAACCTAATAAAAGATTGGCTGACCGAACATAGCAGGCCCCATCTATTTCTGCCTCCATATTCGTCAATCTTGAATTCTATAGGATTGAGTTTCACGAATATTAAAAGATTGTTACCAGTTAGATCACAGAACGAGTTGATACATGCGATTAATGAAGGTATCCACACTATAATAAGGGGACGATTTGAGTGTTTTACAGACACTCTAGAGGATACATTGACCTTTGCTTGGATCGCGCAGATATTGAATAATAACTAAATAATTAATATATATATATATATATATATATATATATATATATATATATAATCTCTTTTTAATGTGCTATTTCATTTTTTTTTACCATTAATGACTTACTATTTATTCGAAATATATCATATTTTGGCAAAAATATTACAATACTATTGCAAAACCTCTATTTAGTATTTTATAGTCCCAGGCAACGCTATATATAAGAGAATGAATCAAATTACAAAACTTCAAATATGTACTTTCGAAAGTTCGGTCCATATATAGATAAATAAACTACAGGAAAAACACCACAGGAGTGCTTCTAATCTATAGTGGAATGGGGACAAAAATGAATAGTCACATTCAATGCTGCCAATAATTACAAGAAACCTTCTCAAGTACTAATAGCTATGACTAAAGATACATTATCTGAAATTACTTCTTTCAAACTCTTCGGCTTAACATTCACAGGGAATATGAGTTGGAACATGCACTGAGAGCATTGCCAAGGCCGCTGTGAAGAACATGGGCTCTCTCTACCGTGCTAGAAAGCTACTCACGCCTGAACATATCCTGTATCTCTACAAGGCCACCATTCGTCCAGATATGGAGTACTGTTGTCACATTTGGACTGATAGGTCTTAAACTGTCACCAAAACTCAACCTCTGTCTCATCGACGAAATGTTGCATCCCTCTGCATGTTCTACAAGTATTTTAATGGTGGATGCTCTGACGAACTACAAGCCTTTGTACCCTTCCGACGTAAATACCCCGACAAACCCAACAAGCAGCAAAATCTCACGCCTATACAGTAGAGATCCGTAGATGTAAGAAGGTCTTCTACTCTAATAGCTTCTTCCCCAGAACTGCTAGACTTTGGAAATCTCTTCCGGTTTCCTGCTTTCCCATCTGTACTTACATGCTGAAGTTCAAGTGTAATGTGGACGAACATCTTGCTGCTCAGCTCCCTACATGGTATTCCTGCAACTTATGCCCCCGATTGTAACCCCCTACATCAAAATGGCACTGTACCTTGTTTGGGGTGAAAATGGAATTAAAAATATATGATTTTAAAAATAAAATTAAAAGAATTTTTTTTAATATCATTTCAGACCAGGAGTGAAAGTCTGAGAAGCTTGTAAAAACACGGAGCTTCCCAAGACGAGAGACATTTATTTCAATACGGGCGTGATGGAATTTCTGTACATTAGGCACGACCAAAATGGAAGGAGAGAGTAAGTATTTTTTGACGGAGTCTCCCTTTGAAAAATAAAAAAAAATATCAAGTAATTATTTAAACAAAATACTCACCGATTATTATGTGAAGGATGAACTTTGTAATGGTGTACGTTTTACATAATATATATATATATATATATATATATATATATATATATATATATATATATATGTATGCCTACAAAACCCCTTACTTTGTTTATGGGTACAAATATGCTTAAAATAATAAGTAATAGTCGAAACTGAACAAAATATATTGTATTGGTGGGGAGGGGAATGAGGATTGTACATAAACCAAACAAATAAAAAAAAAACAGCAGCACACGTATCAGATTTTAAGGTTAAAAATCCGAATTTTGAATGTGTTTTATTTTTCATCTTTTGTGTTTTGAAGTGTGAAATTCATCTATTATGTTAATACTAGTTATTATCTTTCAGATTAACAAAAAGTTTTTTATTATTTTTACAAAACCACTTGTTTAAATCTTTGTAAAATAAAATAATAATTTTCTTTTAGTGAGCCCAACATTGCTAATATACTATTATATAGGACATGCTTTGAAGAATCGATACAAAAAAAATAATAATAAAATAAAAATAAAAATAAAAATAAATCGATAAATAACTGTGCATTTTAAAAACAGTTGTTCTCAATTTATAAATACTTGTTACCTTTTCCAAAATTACGTCTAAGTCTATCGCCACGCGATGCCACAATTTTAAGGGCCAACAAATTCCAATTTTATATGGTTTATGGAAAAACAAAACAAAACAGTTTTATATAGTTTATGGAACAGGTATATTGTTCACATGTTACAAAAAGGTAAATGATTGTAATCATGAAATTAAAAATACATTAAATTTTTGAAAATAAAAGAATTTATGGTTGATGTAAAAGAAAAATATCAGACAAAAACACAGTTTTAGTTTATTTGTATTTACTAGAAAAAAATTTAAGCTTGATAGAAGGAAAAATATAAAGCGGAAAAAACATAATGTAGAAGGTATTTCACCATAAATGACGTTTGGAATTATAATTTAATTCAATTATTAAAAGAAATTCCCTGTGTGGTTACATTAAAAAAATATTTTAAGGGTAAGAGTAGCCACAAATTAAGAAAGGGGGGGGGGGCTATGTCATCCATCGTCGTCGATGAAGACCACAAACATCACTGCTTTTGGGACTAAGACCAGAGTTCTGTTCTGATGCTCAAGTTAACCAATCTTTTCCTCGTTCAATGAAGGAGAAATCGTTGCAGACTAGCGCAATTTTTATGTTTGTTCTTATCCAGAGTGCCCCATTTTGGGGAACCTGATTTTCTTGCGATTGACTCAGTTAAAAGTGTGGAGACTTGCATCTACCACACTCTATAGTCCAGAAAAACTTGGTTTTGGTTGCAAGACAGGGTCAAGACGATCAAGCATGATATTAGATGCAGGTATTGTCATTTTTTTTACATGGAGGTCACCACTTATCAAAGCCCGAAGGCCACTCAGGGATAAGGGTTATTGCGTGTACAGTAATCGATGAGATAATATTGTAGTAATCATTAGTATTGGGGGTTTTGATACTTAAGGCATCGGTTTTCCAGGGGTTTGAAGACGTCCAAGTTGTAGTCAGGTGGGAAACAGGCAAGACAGCAGACATCCTAACTGTGATCTCTGAACGTATATACCATTCACTGGACAAAGCGGGGGAGGGCAGAGCGGTAGCTCTAGATATATCTAAGGCTTTTGACAGGGTATGGCATGAGGGTCTCCTCAGTAAAATCAGATCATACGGTATCACTGGTAGAATACTTAACATAATTAAATCCTTCTTAGATAAGAGAAAAATCCAGGTTGTCATCGACGGTCGTACATCTAAACAATATGATATAAATGCGGGGGTGCCCCAGGGTTCTATCCTTGGACCTCTATTGTTCCTGATATTCATAAATGACCTCCCCGACAACATTGCCTCTGAGATGGGTATATATGCTGATGACACTACACTCTATGGCAGACACGACAGGAAGACGAATGAACACATTTCTAAAGAAATGGCAGAAACACTAGAGGAAGACCTCCAATCTGTAGTGGAATGGGGACAAAAGTGGTTGGTCACGTTCAATGCTGCCAAGACTAAACTAGTTTCATTCAATAATTACAAGAAACCCTCTCTACCACCCATAGCAATGGCCAACGACTCTTTATCTGAGAGTCCATCTTTCAAACTCCTTGGCCTAACGTTCACAGGAAACATGAGTTGGAACAATTACATTGAAGGCATTGCCAGGGCCGCTGCAAGAAAGGTGGGCTCTCTCTACCGTGCTAGAAAACTACTAACACCCGAAAGTATCCTGTACCTCTATAAGGCCACCATTCGCCCATGTATGGAGTATTGCTGCCACATCTGGGCTGGTGCATCTGATACTAGTCTCTCGCTCCTTGACAAGGTTCAAAAGAGAGTCGCAAACCTGATAGGCCCTGAACTGGCATCTAAGCTTCAGCCTCTGTCCCATCGACGAAGTGTTGCCTCCCTCTGCCTTTTCTACAAGTATTTTAGTGGTGAATGCTCTGACGAACTGCAATCACTTGTGCCCCCACGACGTGAGCACCTTCGACAAACCCGACAGGCTGCTAAATCCCACCTCCACACAGTAGAGATCCCTAGATGTAAAATATTTTTTTACTCTAATAGTTTCTTCCCCAGAACCGCTAGACTCTGGAATTCCATTCCAGGTCCCTGCTTCCCCAACAGTACTGACGTGCAGAAGTTCAAGTGTAACGTGAATCGACACCTTGCTGCCCAAATCCCTACATAGTACCCCAGTAGTTGTTGCCCCTGACAGTAGCCCCCTACACCAAAGTGGCAATTTGCCTTGTTTGGGGTGAAAATGTAATAAAAAAAAAAAAATCGGAAGAGAGTTCCACTGGCGTGCAATTCTCAGAAAGAAGCTTTGCTCATGGATTTAGGCACAGATAAAGAGTGAGGAAAATTATTGACAGTAGTTTCAGCCAGACGGGTGTGTCTCGTGAAAGATTGGCGAGGGGGGACGAGGGATTGGAGCTCAGACGAGCACCTGCCATGGAAATAGCAATAAAACAAAGACAGGCTTGCAACGTCTCTTCTGTGGGAGAGAGGCTGCAGAGAAGAGAAAAGGGCATCCCCCACTAAACCACAAAGTCTATTTTGTACTCTGTCAAGGCAGGATAGGCTGTTATTAGCAGCTCCTGCCAAGATGTAGCCGCAGTACTTCATCTTTGGACATACTTGGCTTTTATACAGATAGAGAATTGCATCAGTAGTGAGATATCTTCTGGAGCGGTAGAAGGATCCCACCATTTTCCCAGCGTCTCTGGCAACAGATTTGATGTACTTATTCCATTTCAGATCAGGAGTAAAGGTCAAACCCAGAAGCTTGTCAAAACGGAGTCTCTCCAAGACGAGAGCCATCCATTTCAATTGATGCCAGATAGGGATCAGAGCGTTGATGATGTAAAGATAGAAGCTTGGTTTTGGATTCATTAAAAGTGACCAGCCACCTCTTCCCCATTGTACCACGTGCTCAAGATCAGAGGAGAATTAGAGAGAACTTTGTCATTTACGGCCTTTGATGTGTTGCCATAGATGGTCGTCTCATCAGCATAGATGTCAACGAATGATTTAAGTATGTGTTTTGAGAGATTATTGATGTAGATCAGGAAGAGAGTTGGACCCAGGATGGACCCCTGAGGGACTCCAGCATTAATACTGTGGGCCTCTGATTTCTGCCCATCAACCACTACTCTTATGAACCTATCGGAGAGAAATGATTTAATGATTGAGAAAACATTTCCAGTAATTCCGTAGCTGGAAATCTTGTGAAGTAGGCCCTTATGCCATACCTTATCGAAGGCCTTCGATATGTCAAGAGCAATTGCCCTGGAAAGGAAACCTTTGTCAAGAGATTCACTAATCCTGTGTGATAGAACCGTTAGCACATTTGCTGTAGATCTTGCAGAGCGGAAACCATATTGCATATCACTAAGAAGGTAATTTCTGTTGAGGTGGTTGACTACTTCTTTATTTAATATGGATTCCAACAACTTACTCATGACACACAGGAGACTTATTGGTCTGTACTGAGAAGGAGATGACTTTTCACCTGAATTCTTAAATACAGGGCATTCTGTCATAAACACACACGGCGCCTAGCAGTCCCAAAACGGTCACCCATATTATAGCCTCATCGTTGCATAACTTCGGGGGTTATGTAGGCAAAAAGGTATATATATATATATATATATATATATATATATATATATATATATATATATATATATATATATAATTTATGAAAAAAACTTAAACCCTTATTCTTAACTAAATCGTCAAAACAAACGTAAGGACTAAATGAATCTATTTTATCTTGTAAAAGCTTCCGTAGGTTTTTTAAAAGTAACGTTAAATTTTGGATTTTTTAATTTCGCCACGCGACATGAATATATTGAGATAAAAGATGGAATTATTTGAAATTCAGGTACGTATGCTATAGCATTTTTGCATATTCTTATAGCAAATAATACTAAATCTTATTTTTAAAATAATTGATTCAAAAACATTAAAAAAAATTTAAATGTGTTACCCATGGAGACAAAAATCATGAAATGTGTTTGTTCTTGGAAAATTTAAAATTATATTAAAAATAGTAGGCACATTTTATATTATTCTACTTTACTTATAATAAAATTCAGGCTTTTATCTTTCTGAAAGGAAAAGTTTGCTTCAAAATATTAGATTTTAATAGATTTTTACTTGTTTAAAAAAAAGAACAAACTTTTTTTTTTCATTTTTTTGGCCTAACCTGCAGTACATATATCATAGTTTTTTTTTTATAATTCGTGGGATTTCTATTTATGGATCGTCGGTTCCTAATAATTTTTTTTATATATATATATGCATAGACGTTCTTAATAATTCATGGGATATTTATAGATGAACCCTCGATCTTTAATAATTCATGGAATTTTTGTGCATGGACACCAAGTTCTTAGGTATGCATGTTTTTTTTTATACAAAAGAAAGCGGACGCCCGCGAGTAATCGAATAGAAGTAGTTAGTTTTTGATAATTCGTGGGATTTTTATATATGATAATCGATTTTCAATAATTCTTCTGAGTTTTATATTATTCATGGGATTTCTATAAATGTATCAAAGGTTTTATCATATAGCTACGCAAATCAGAAATCTATTCATGAAATAATTTCAAAAACTAAATATGCTGCACAAATTTTCATCTAAAAGAATGATATAAATTTTGAAATAATGGCAAAACACTAGACTTACAAAGTAATTTTTATAAAATACTAGACTACCCGTGACCCATTGGGTCAGTATGTTATATTAGCTATGGAATTAATGCAGGAGCGTGACACTTGTGACGTAAAGAAAATAGTTTTTGTGACATGACAGAAACATTTCTATGAAAGAATATTAAAATGAAAAAATAATGTAGATAGATTTCTATGAGTCATTCTGTTTATAATTTTTATTAAAAAAAAAAAACAAAATAACTTACAGCCATTGAATTATAAGTGATTAACCATACTTATAGGTAAATGTGCATTGAACAGATACCGTAATACTTAAAGTTAAATTCACATTTTGATATATCTTTTAATTTGAAAAAAAAAAACCCTAACCAACTGGGACGCTGAAAACGTACACAGTAAAAATATTATTTATTTGATTATTTATTTGTAACGCAAATAAATAAAATCATATTTTCGAGTTTATTTATTTATGTTCGTAGTGTAGAAGAAAATGTATAAATATTAAAAAAAGGTGTATTAAAAATGGAGAATAAATTAAAAAAAAATAAAGGCGGTCGGTAAATCGCCGTTGTAAAATGTTCTTATGGTTATCAACGGGTTAAAGTAGATTTATTTGTAAGAAAATTTCGTTAAAATAACTTAAACGTAATACGGAAATGAACGATGTAAAAAAATGCAGAAAGTATTAACAATTTTTTTATTTGGATAATTTAAACGCGAAAAAAAAACAAAAACAATTGGGACGCTGGAAACATACACAGTAAAACAATACGTTTTATTGTCACGTTGATTATTTGTTTATGTACGAATGCGCAACCGGAAGTCGCAAAAGGGATGTTGAGTTACAACACCCGTTACAAGGTTATTTGAGTTTTATAATTATACAGATTTCGGAGAATTTGATATCTAACCTATTATATAATATGTGAGATTATATATATACATATATATATATATATATATATATATATATATATATATATATATATATATATATATAATGCTTCCTATCTTATGTTGAACATTTCGGGAAGTGATATACAAATTGCCATTAGCGTATAAAGCGACACTCTTTATGTAAACAAATCGAGCGGAGGCATTTGGACGTTGTCAAAACTAAAGATCGTTAAATTTATTACCCACACAGCAGCTGTATAGCGTAATGGTGAGAAGCCTTGACTCTCATTTGAGCGGTCAGGTTTCGATCCTGGCTTGAGGCAGTTGCCTGTCTAGCCGCAATTATGAGCTGTAAAACAGCGAAACAGTACTGTATGTGGATAACTATATATATATATATATATATATATATATATATATATATATATATATATATATATATATATACGCACCCACACACATATATGTATCTATATCTATATATATCTATATATATATATATGACAGAAATGACTCTTTATCTGAGAGTACATCTTTTAAACTCCTTGGCCTAACGTTCACAGGAAACATGAGTTGGAACAATTACATTGAGAACATTGCCAGGGTCACTGCTAAGAAGGTGGGTTCTCTCTACCGTGCTAGAAAGCTACTAACGCTTGAAAGTATCCTATACCTTTATAAGGCCACCATTCGCTGATGTATGGAGTATTGTTGTCATATTTGGGCTGGTTCATCTGCCACTAGTCTCTCGCTCCTAGACAAGGTTCAAAAGAGAGTCGCCAATCTGATAGGCCCTAAACTGTCAGGTAAACTTCAGCCTCTGTCCCATCGACAAAATGTTGCATCCCTCTGCCTGTTCTACAAGTACTTTAACGGAGAATGCTCTGACGAACTGCAAGCACTTGTGACCCCACGACGTAAATACCCCCACAAAACCCGACAAGCAGCTAAATTCCACGCCTTCACAGTAAATATCCCTAGATACAAGAGAGCCTTCTACTCCAGTAGTTTCTTCCCTAGACGCAAGAGAGCCTTCTACTCCAGTAGTTTCTTCACCAGAACTGCTAGACTTTGGAATTCCCTTTCGGGTCCCTGCATGTTCAAGTACAATGTGAACCAACATCTTGCTGCCCAACCTCCTACACAGTACCCCTGATGTTTATGTCCCCGATAGTAGCCCCCTACAACAAAGTGACAATGTTCCTTGTTTGGGGTGAAAATGTAATAATAAAAAAATATATTATTTAATGTAGCCACATAAAATGTTATTAAGAATTATATTTTATGTTATGATTTTCAGTCTTTACTTTAACAGTGCTCGAAATGTGTGTAAAGCTAGCTAGTAAGATATGAAATACTTTAATTGTAATTAAGCTATACAAAAGTTTCCGTGTTTCATCCCCGTAGAGAATCGTCAGGCTAAAATAAATGGAATTCGTATTATCTGTTGCTTTTATATATCCACCTGGTGTTTAGTCTCTCTGACTAAGCAATCAAATTCATTGTTATTCTCTTCAACGGGTTAATATTTCCGTGAGCCAAAGACAGCTTTTCCCCCAAAAATGGTTCGGCTGACCCTTTCTTGCTGTTCGTTTGTTCTGTTTTGCATATGTGTCGCACACTTTGTTTTGTAAATATGTTAAATTAATAGGTTACTTAATTTTCACACGTGCATGCTAGGTGTACTTTTTCTATTTCTATGTAAATGTGTGTTTAGTTTACCTTTTGAATTAAAAGTTAATTCTGTGTATACCGTTGGTTTACTTTTTGCTCATTCAGACATAGTTTCCATCATGTAAATTTTTATATGTACTCTTTTCTACTCGACTAATCGCGAAGTCCGCTTTTTCTTAAATTTCACAAGTGCTGCTTTTATTCGACTTTTTTCATTGAATTTGCTTTTGTGGTTCTAATATCTGGTTTTAAAATCTAGGAAGTATACCCACTTAGTATTAGTCAAGTGCTTTCTTTTGTTCACTACAAAATAAAGGCCAAACAAAAAGATCTGTTAACCTGGCAACAATATTTGCCAAAGTGCACGAATTCTACAGTTACAGCTTCTGCTTTCATTATTGATTTTCTTATTTCTGTTTCAGTGATTACTATTTTTAGTGGTTATATATTTTTTTTTCTTAGTGTTATTTTTATTAGTGCTACATTAGTCACTTTTTATAGATTTTGATATTATTTTTTCTCTAATTCTCTTATTTATTATTTTACTATTCTGTATTTTGATTATCATTTCTAAGTTTTCGAAATCAGTTTAGAACAGTTTTAAGTTATTTTTATATTGAATATCTTGTGCAAGAAATTTGGTTATGGGAAAGTCTGTTCGATGAGATTTAGAAATTTCGTGCAAAGTTAAAACGTTACATTTTGTTTGCTGTTGTTTTTGAGATATTGACAAATATCGTTTTACAGAGAAACATTATCTAAATGCTAAGAAAGATAATGAGCCTTAACACTGTGAAAGACATTTCTGTGGATAATTATATTTAAAAAATATAAGGCCTTCCCATAAAGGGCCATCATATTGGTGAACGAAGACAACATTTTCCCTCAACATTTAGGTAATGTTTAAAAATTAATCAGTTAAAAAGGTCCCTTTTCAGTTTAATCGACAATGGATTATCTTTTAAATATGCTTGCGTGGAAAATTTATTGTGAAGTTTGAACTGACATCGATTTAGTTCAGTGTCAAAATGAATCTAGGAGGATTGGAAACAATTACGGGATTAGTAGAAACAAACCTGGTGTAATTTTGTAATTTTGCTGGTCTAGAAGAGTTACACAACTAAAGCTTGATGGCTTAGTCTACGTTATTATTTTTATGAATTCATATTTCTCAAGGATAATAGCGAAAGTACCACAGCAGCTCAAGGAAACTTCAAATCAGTTCGTATCCCTAACCAGTGCAGTATGCTCCCTCTAGCTCTGTCCACACACATACACACATATAAATATATAAATGAGCTTCCCTTATATTATCCCTACTTTTGTGCATAATAGCTTTTTCCTACAAGCTACATGAAAACGATTCGATTAATCATGAAAGATATACTAAGCCACGAAGTCTATTTTGTTCTCTGTCAAGGCAGGATAGGCTGTTATTAGCAGCTCCTGCCCAGACGTGGCAGCAGTACTCCATCCTTGGACATACTTGGCTTTTATACAGATAGAGAATTGCATCAGTAGTGAGATATCTTCTGGAGCGGTAGAAGGATCCCACCATTTTCTCAGCGTCCTTGGAAACAGACCTGATGTACGTGTTTCATTTCAGATCAGGAGTAAAGGTCAAACCCAGAAGCTTAACAAAACATGGAGCCTCCCGAAGACGAGAGCCATTCATTTAAATTGATGCCAGATGGGGATCAGAGCGTTGATGGTGTAAAGATAGGAGCTTGGTTTTAGATGCATTAAAAGTAACCAGCCACCTCTTACCCCACTGTAACACGCACTCAAGATCAGAGGAGAGAGAATCAGAGAGGACTTTGTCATTTACGAAATTTGATGTGTTTCCATAGATGGTCTTGTCATTAGCATAGATGTCAACGAATGATTTAAGTATGTGTTTTGGGAGATCATTGATGTAGGTCAGGAAGAGAATTGGGCCCAGGATGGACCCCTGAAGGACTCCAGCATTAATACAATATATAAATAGGAAAACAAAACAAAACAAAACAACAACGCCTAAAAACAATAACGACGGCGACGTCAAAAGAAAGACTTACTTTTCAATAGATAATTCACCACGTGTCTTTATAATTCTGCACATGGTTAGCAATGTAAAAGACGTGTTAATCCGAGAAAATTATGTGGTGGAATGCTTCAATTTTTATTTTTATGTAGCAACTTTGTTGATAACAGAACGTGAATTCCTATCCGCAGTGTTTATAAATAGAATCTCACAACTTTCAGGAGTAATACCCTTGTTATAGATAAAAAATATTGTAATACTCCCCTTACTTTTTAAAAAAATGAAAGCCACCTTTTTATTTTGTTTAAATGTAAAAAAAAAATATGTGTGTAAAAAAATAGAGAAATAAAAAAAATGATCTTTATAAAATGAGCATCTGCAACTGAAGCCATTTTAAATTATGCATTCTCGTTCTAAAACACACATATATGTGTACATATATATATATATATATATATATATATATATATATATCTTACGCTGAGTAAGGACTGTACGCTTTATGCTGAGATAAATCACATGATAGCCAAAGCCAGTTCTGCTTTTTGGAAATTGGAGAAACGTGTATTGTCTGATCGGAGAATCTTATAAAAAACAAAGCTGTTTACGAAGCATGTGTTATCACTACATTGCTGTATGAGCCAGAGACCTAGACAACATATAGAAGGCATCTTAAATTATTGGAAATGATTCGGCAAAGTTGTATTCGGAGAATATTTAATATTAACTGGAGGACTCTAACACCTGACACTGTGGTTCTTGAGCAATCAAAGAGTAACAGTATCGAAATGAAAATAATTCAAAATCAGATGCGCTAGACTGGACATTTGGTTAGGATGAAGGACAAAAGACTTCTGTTTTATGGCGAGATGGATGGAGGTAAAAGACTACAGCACAAACCAAGGAAAAGGTATAAGGATTCTCTGAAAAACAACTTGAAAATACTTGAGATGGATGTACATAACTGGGACGACCAAGCGGAATATCGATCACTGTGTAGGAAACCATCAGAGAAAGTTGTAAGATTTTTGAAGAGCGTGTAGAGCTTTCTTAAACGCGTTTTAAGAAAGAAGGATGATAGTGTACTGTCAGAGAAATTGTAACAGGAACTAAAGTGCACTAAAGTGCACTTTATGTGGCAAATACTATATGTCAAAAGAAGGTTTTGTATGAAACCACATAATCAAAGACATGGACGACAGTCTTATGAGGAAGCTTCTACAGCAAACCTGGCAATGCAAAGTTGTCATATATTTGGTCTAATCTGCAAATTTACAAGTGGCCTGACACGACATTTGGGGATTCACAATATTACCATGCGATCACTTTTACAAGAAGGAAAGTTTTTATGCCCCATTTGTGAACATGAAAGTTCGCAAACTTGGCATACATATCTAATATTTCTCCCAAACTTCTGGCTTTGATGAAGGGGAGACTAAAACTTGCTGCGATGATTTCAAATGATCTAAAATAACAGCAAGGGGGGATTTGATTGCAAATGTTTCTCATATGTTATTTCCCCCCTCTTTTGGAAATAAGGTACGATTATGTATATCCCTAGTATCAAATAATCCTTATACATTGTGCAATTTACTTTATGTATGAAAACCAGAGAGTATATATAAATAACATTTGAGAAATTAAATTAGAATCAAGTCTTCCCTTACTGCTATTTTAGATCATTTGAAATCATAGCAGCAAGTTTAAGTCTCCCCTCTATCAAGGCCAGAGGTTTTAGGGAATATATATATGCAATAATTATTCGTAAAAGAATTATTTTTTTTGTTAAATAAAATTAAAAAAAGGCCCAAAAAGAAAATAGGAAAGACTTATAAAAAAATTTGTATATTAGAAAGAGACTATTGTGCACAAAATAAGAGTAAAAAGATCAATTTTAATTCATGCGCGCCTTAAAATGAGCACGTAAAAATATTTGTAAAAAATACAATGAAAATCTTTTCAAAAACTGTTTTTTTTAAATTTTTTTACTTTATTTTATATATTTTTATCATTTATTTATTTATTTTTTATTTTTTAATCAAAGTTTTACCATTTGTTTTGCATTAGGATGTTAAAAGTGTTCATACAAACAAAATAAATGCAGTTGAACGTCACACAGGACAATCTTCCCTTTCTTAATACATATCTGGGCTTGTTAAAAGCTGTTTAAAGTCAAATTCCGACAGGTTTAGAGATAAAACGTTTCTATTCTATTTTGTCGCCGGTTTTATAGGCGATATCTTTTCTGATGCTATGTAATTTACAATAATTTATTCCTTTTCCCTAATTTCTTATGAAATGATATTTAATATCTATATGCTTAGATCTTTGGTGAATTACGTTGTTCTGCGCTAAGACTATTTTGGCTTGATTATCACAATTAATCACAATTAATTACTACGGGAATTTGAGTTGATTCTGGTTCTAAAACAGTATTTCGAATATCTTTTTTTTTTACAAAGGAGTCACTACTTATTACGGCCCGCAGGCCACTCTAGGATAAGGGTTAATGAGTATACAGTGATCAAAATAAACATGTAGTAATAGTTAGTAATACAAACTTGGTAAATTGGATTACTTAAGGAGTCGTCTAATCAAGAATTTATTCGCGTTAGACTTGAAAACAACCTTATTGTAATCAGTTGGAAAGCAGGAAAACGAGTTCCTCAGACGTTCAGTTCTAAGAAAGTAGTTTCGTTCATGGAATCTATGTTTAGGTTAAGGCACGGATAAAGAGTGAGGGAAATTATTGATAGTGTTTTCAAATAGATGAGTTCTTTTCGCGAAAGTCAGGGCAGGGGGAACCAGAGATTGGAGCTTGGTTGAGAACTTGCCATGAAAATTACGATAAAGCAGAGACAGGCTCGCAATATCTCTTCTGTGGAAAAGAGGTTGCATCGAAGAGAAAAGATATCCCCCACGAGCCCACGAAGTCTATTTTGAACTCTGTCAAGGAAGGGTAGTGTGCTTCGAGCAGCTCATGCACAAATGTAAAAAAAAAAGAATTGTTGTTCAATCATATAATCATGAAATACTGTATTCCAGATCCGACAGCTTTGCCTCAGACTATACAGTGATTTTTTAAACCTCAATACTCAATGTTTATTTTTATTATGAATCCTTCTGAGAGATAATATAAATTTCACATAGGGTCATTTTAATAAGCATTTTTTACATCCATTTGATGGATGTTAAGGTTATCTTGCGGTGCGATTTGCAATAAAATTGTGATTTTCGTTAGATTTGTAGTTGGTGAAAACGTAGAAAAATATTCTATGCCGTAAATCTGAGAGTTTCCTATAGCAACAAATCTAGCCTTGTACTGTTTAACGCCTTACGCTGTAGTTTTTTTTTGTAAAGACCAACTGAAAGAAAATGACATGTTTATCCTTTGAGTATGACAATACCAAATAGGTATTATTTTCTATTAAAACATCTATTGCGCTTTCCATTGCTACTTTCCATTGCTGACAATGTTCTGAATCGGGCCGTCTTCTACTTCTTTTTGATAAACTTTCTGATGAATTTTCGATTTTAACATCAGCATTATCGCTGTCATCATTATTAATACTCTTGTCCTCGTCAACGGCGACTTCATTGTCGTCATTTGTTTCATGAAGTTGAAGAAATATTAACTCATCCCATTTTTATGGTAGATTTTCATCTTTGAAATTAAAGTGTTTGTGAATTTTATACATCGGATTCTTTTTATTTTATTCTTCTCTGAAAAAATACTAAGTAGGATTGGCTTTTGTTTATCGTACCCAAAGAATATACGACGACCGATTTTGATATTTAATTCACTTTTCTCATCTATAAGTGCAAAGAAAATTGAACCTCATACATGCATTCTGCTTAAATTTAGCTTCCTACCACAGAGAGCTTCATATGGGTTTCCGGATAGTATTTTGTTAAAGGACCTGTTCCATATCTATACAGTAATCATTAATGCGTACATCCAGAGGTGTTTTGGCGAGTTTTGATTCAATGAGTAGACATCATACTATTTCTTGACTACATAAACGGGTTCCCATGCAAAAATCTGCAGTTGGAGCTGAAATTCGAGCGAAATCAATCGTCACCCTCTCTCTCTCTCTCTTCCCGAACCGTCACCACCGTAAAATCGAGAGTAATTAATCTAATTGGGACACAGAAAAGTTTTTCAAAATCAACAACTGAATATCATTTTGTATTGTGTATATTTATATTGAATTAACTAGTAGAATATATATAATTGAGTCTATTTTTTTCTTTTGCGTGCATGAAACTGATTCATTTCCAGTGTGACAGACCGACGAAGCAGCTGCCAATCAACTCGAAGGACGAACACAGGTCACATTGGGGTCCGTAACCGAGCACTGACGCGTATGTGATAAGGAAATCCCTATTAGGGATCGCTGAGGGTTAACACAAATGTTCACTAAGGGAGCTCTCCACATTTTTAATGGAGTCTGCTTTGAAATATTTGTATCTACATTAGAAACTCTTGTGATTGGATCGCCCACAATTGTTGCAATCCTTAACTTAAGAGAAAAATTGTTTTGTTGGAAAATTTGCGTTTTTTATTCGAAGAATAGATATAATATAATGTCGGTGTTTTTAAATGGCCATTTTTAAATATCATAATATTTGTAGATTCGTTTTATTCTGTGATCTTTTTCTTGGTTTCCTCATAACTCTTTAGTGCTACCTTGAATTGACTGCAAGTCATGGATTTATCACGGTGGTAAACCGCTAAAAATCACCCGGCAATCTTTTAAAGATCATGAAGATTTAAAGACTAATAACTTCGCCCGACACTTTTAATGAATTTGCTGGTGTTTCAGCCCTTATAATATAATCTGTAATCGCCTTGGATTCCGTACATTTGAGAGATGTCAGTTCAGTATATAAAGAGATAATTCTGGGGGTTCCTTTCGATAACGAATGCTCTCTTAATATGTTAATGCTTTGCAGTCATCTTCCAAGGCTACTCGCATTACCAGAGTTAGACTCTGTCATCTAAGCCTTAATTGAGTAAAGACAGTTGCATTCTTTTCAATAAGTCGGGGTCGTTTCTATCTTAAATTTGTGTCTGAATTACCTTGTGTAACTTTTGAATTCGTAAATATCCTAAATATTTTACTTACCAAAATTCGAATTTAGATTGTGATCTCGCCCGGCTCATAACCTCTGTAATTGGAGGCCATGTTTAATTTCAGAAGAGTTTCCGACGGGCAAGTCCTGGATATGAAGAATTTTCAGTAGGTTCTCGTCTTTATAATTTCGCAAGCAAAGAACAAACGATCCTTTTTGTGTTTACATGAGAAAATGATGTACTGGGATGTTCAAAGATTCAATTTCTATGGAGCAATTCTGGTTTCTGATTGGTTGATAACAGAACGTGAATTAATTTGATTCGTCAGTTTCTATCCGCAGCGTTTATAAATAGAATCCCCAAATTTTCAGGCGAAAATACCCCTATTATATATCAAGCTTGTCTCGTTTGATTATCTCTGCGCGTTATTATTGTAAATTTTTTTTTGTTTAATATTCGTTATTATTATTGTTAAATTTGTTGTTATTATTGATTTCCTTCTTCTTTCTTAGTGTCGGATTGTCTTATTTTCGGCCGGTACGCCGATGGATAATCATCGACAAAGGATTCAATTGTGAATCCTACCATTGCATCGAGAGGATAGACTAAGCTACCGGTTGTCCAAATTGACGTTTCAGAGTTAATTGCAGTCAAATAATGCGAAGAATTTTTAACAGATAAAATATAATTTTAGATCTTTTAAGATTTGAAGAATTCGCCCCCCCCTCAAAAAAAACGATTGTACTGTTTTTTTGTGGACAGCAAAACAAAGAAATTGGGTCGATCTACGAAAGACCAAGTAACCAAACTTATTGCGAAAACTGGTGTGAGACCAGAAAGAATTACCAAGTGTAAGGGATACAACACACGGAATTTCACTATTTAAGACGGAAGAAGATTGCATTAATTTATTCAGATAATGAATCATAACTAAATACTATCTACGCATGGAATATATAGGGAGAAGAAGGACAACCGTTTCCGTTTTCGATATACCAGAAGTTTAAAATTTGGGAAGATAACAGGGGTGGACTTGGATGGATATCGCCGTACATCGACTTTTGATATCCTTCTAAATATAGGCGTTTACGAAGATATATTACATAGAAGTAGACGAAGAAAAGTTCCCGATTGTAGTAGCTAGAAGGCGACCAGCTTGCTGGATTTGTGGGAAAATGGGGCACCTCACATTCACTTGCCCAAAGAGAACAATGCCAGTACAATCTAACCCCAAGAATTGTGTGCTGGAGCAATTAACACCAAAAATAGAACACTTAGTTCTAAATAAGACGTCTGCCACAACTTCCCCTTCCAAAGTTCTATGTCCAGCCCTTGAAAACAGATTACACCGGACCAGTTCAAAAAGTATGTAATACAGTAAACAAGTCGCCTAAAAAACAGACGAATGGACTTTAGTCAAATCTAACCTCTACCAAAGTCCTATGCGCAAACCCTCACAAAAGAAAAAGAAAAAAATGAAATCATGTCTAGTAAGGACACAGGGGGTAGCAAATTTAAAAACTGCTAAAATTAAAATAGAGACTAGACACGGACCGAAAAACAGAGATTAAAAAGAAGGAAAACGAAACTTCCCACATTCGCTATTCACAGAACCCCAAAATACCTGGCAACGGCTGTTGTGTAGTAGGGGTTTCATATTTAAAAATGTCGGGAGTTCATATTGGGAACACATTAACGGAGACATGTATGACAAGGTATACTGATCGTGATGACAATTCTGGTGGGATACATTTATACAGTCTGTGATTCTTGGGAGTTTCATTTTAACAGTTCTTATAACACCGACATTAGAATGATAATGGCATTTATATATATATATATATATATATATATATATATATATATATATATATATATATATATATTGAAGTGAATAGTAACAGTAAGTAAAGAATTGCCTTTTAGAAAGGTTTTATTAACTGTAAAATACACGTACGCTCTTGAAAGGATCGAGCGGGAAAATGAAACAGAGGGCGCTTTTATTATGAATGTCAATCCCAAGGGGGATAACTCTTAACAACAAATTAAATCATAACATTTTCCCCGTCCTAAAGTATTCAAGTAAGGGGTAATTAATTATAGACAAATTTTTTTTTTTTTTTTTTTTTTTTACAATCACATAAGAATCATTTTATTTACAAATAACATATGAACCCAAACTGCAGTTTTTTCAGTATTTAGTCACAAAATCCTTATATTTACTAGGGAATTGTCGAACTCGGGACGACCTCCGCACAGATTGGCAGGAATGCTGATTTTCAGTATTATTTTTTAGTGAAATCTGATTTTCTTCAAGATCAGACGATTGATTTTTGTCTTCCTCATGACCAATGTTTTCATTAGTAGAAGGTTCAAATAAAGTCTCTGAAGTAGTAGGATTATTATTAGAGTTTTCTTCATTTGATGAGTTTGGAGCTAAGTCTCGAACGTTGACAGTGGTTTCAGTACCAGAAGGTAGTTGAACATAAGCGTAGTGGGGGTTGACATCTATTAGGGTGGCAGGCGTTACAGGAGGGTCATGTTTACTTGTTTTAGTGTGGTTTCTAATATATATTGGGCCTGGTTTAACCCAAGAAGGAATTGAAATTCCGGAAGCAAATTTACGACTATATTTAAATAGTCTATCATGGGGAGTCATATTAGTGGCAGTACAAAGTAATGATCTAATTGAATGAAGTGCGTCCGGTAGTATGTCTTCCCAATAAGGTAGTTTCATTTGATTAGAATGTAATGTTGTTTGAATGGCCTTCCATAAGGTACCGTTGAGTTTTTCAATCTGTCCATTACCTTCAGGATGATACCTACTTGTTTTAGAAGTAGCAATTCCTTTTTTGTGTAAAAAATCCTTTATTTCTCTTGCTAAGAAATCAGAAGCACGGTCAGTATGTATCATGTCAGGCAAACCAAAAATTGAAAAGAGTTTGTTTAGACAGTGGATAATGGTTTTGCTTGTCATATCTCTGCAAGGAAAAGCGAAAGGAAAACGGGAATACTCATCAATTAGAGTAAGTAGATATTTGTTGCCATGTATAGAAGTAGGTAGAGGGCCTTTAAAATCAAGATTTAATCGTTGAAAAGGTAATATGGCTTGAATGAGAGTCCCTCCATTTGTATTGGCGAATTTGGGTTTCAGTAATTGACAGGATGAGCAAGAGTCAGTAATATTCTTAATTTGATCCAAAGTAAAAGGGAGGTTCCTCGTTCTTATAAAATGGCTTAGTCTTGAGACACCAGGATGACATAATTGTTTATGTAAATCACGAAGATCTTGTAGATTGTAAGTAAGAGCAGAGATGCGAGAGAATGTGTCAGCAGCAATATTTTCAGGTCCAGGTCGATAAACTATAGTGAAATTGTATTGGGATAATTCTATACGCCAACGACATATTTTGTCATTCTTAATTTTTGATTTTCTTTTATTGTCGAATATGAAGCTGATGCTCTTCTGATCTGTGATGACTTTAAAGTGCCTGCCGAGTAGAAAATGTCGCCACTTACGGAGAGCTTCTACAATAGCGGCTGCCTCTTTTTCTACTGCATGGTGCTTAATTTCATTAGTATTGAGAGTTCTTGAAAAAAATGCAATAGGACGACCTTCTTGATTTAGTGTTGCAGCAATGCAATAGTTACTAGCGTCCGTTTCTACTTCAAATTCTTTATTTGGATCTACCGTTATTAAAGTGGCGTCTTTTAGATCATTTTTCAATGTTTGAAAAGATTTTAATACAGATGGAGGCAGTGGAAATTCTTTGTTTTGATTTAGTAATAAAATTTTATCAGAAATTTTTTTAATGAATTTGCAGTAATAGGAAAACATTCCAACTATTCTTTTTTGAGATTTAAGATTCAGCGGAGGTGGCATTTCGAGTAATGGTTTTAGTCTTTGATAATCGGGAGCTATTTGATTATTTTCTATGGTGTAGCCGAGTAGAGTAATAGAACTAGAAGAAATTACGCTTTTATTTTCATTTAAAGTGATGTTATATTGTTTAGCAATTTTGTAGAATTTTTGAAGATTGTAATCGTGTTCTTCTTGATTTTTTCCGCATATAGTTACGTTATCAACATACGCAAAGGTATCGGTTAGATTTTCTTTTTCTATAATATAGTCTATGCTCCTCTGGAAAGCACTTACTCCATTGGTGACGCCAAAAGGAAGACGAGTAAATTGAAAAAGTTTGCCACTTACTTCAAACGCAGTGAATTTACGATCAGCATGATTTATAGGTATTTGGTGATAAGCAGATTTTAGGTCGAGAGTAGAGAAGATGTTATATTGAGCGATGTCGTCTACCATCTTATTGATATTAGGCATTGGGTAAGCGTCTAGTTCCGTGAATCTATTAATGGTATCGCTGTAGTCGACTACCATTCTTTTCTTATGATTCTCATTCGAAGTTACAAGAACTTGCGCTCGCCACGGAGATATCGAAGGTTCAATTATGCCTTCATTCAACATTCTAGCAGTCTCTTCTTTTATGAATTTGTTGGCGACAAAAGTGTAACGTCGGGATTTTGTCGCAATAGGAGTAGTATGAGGAGAAAGATTAGAAAAGAGAGGAGGGGGTGGAACGTTTATGGTAGGAAAAAAATTATTCGTGTTTATAGCTCCAATTATAAGTTTGTCTCTAGGACCGTCGAATTTAAGTGTTACTTTTTTATATTTTTTTTAAATATCTTTTCCGATTATTAAATCAATGAAAAGGTTTTCAATGATTTCAATTGTTATTCCAGAATGGGTTTTATCTTTCAGTATTAAATCCACGACAGTTTCGCCAGTTATTTTAGCATGTTGATCGGAAGCAGCCAGAGCTATAGTTTTGTTTTTAGGTATTGTGAAGAGTTTAAGTTTTTTAGCAGTATTTTCATTAATGAATGTTTTTACACTGCCGGAGTCCACCATAGCGTTCACGAAGTGCCCGTTAATTTGGCATTGAGTGAATGTGACATCTTTGGAGTTAGTTCCTAGTCAGGATAGAGAAGGTGAGGGGTAGTCAGAGTCGTCATAAAGAACAGCAGTATGAGTGTTAGAAATAGAAGATTTACACACTTTAGCCCAATGACCATTTTTTTTGCATTTTTTACATTCGGCGTTTCGTGCAGGACATAAATATCCAGGATGACGTGATTTTCCACAGAAAAAACAAACCCCTTTTGGATGCATATTTTCTTTAGTCACAGCTATACGATTGTAGCCCGAAGGATTATTTGTAGCTGCTACAGTAAAGTTATTTGCGTAGCTTATCGAATGCTTTTCTGCTTGTTCAAGAGATCTGGCCGTGGCATATGTGTCTTGTAAAGTCAGGATGGGGTTTTCTAACAGTCGTTGTCGGATGGACGAAGAAGAAATTCCACCGATGAAAGCTTCCCGAATGTATTGATTTTTGTTTTCTTCAGCAGAAACCGCTTCGAAGTTACATGTTTTGGCAAGCATTTCCAATTGTAGTATGAAGGCATCTATATTTTGTGTTGTTTGTTGCTTCGTCGTCATCAATCGATATCTATTATAAACAATATTTTCAGGTTTTAAATAAGCGGCGTCCAATGTTCTTAATGCACTATCGTAGTCGGTTTTATCGCTTATTAAATCGAAAACAGAGGCTGAAATACAATTGATCAAGGCAAAGAAATTATCTGAAGTGTTTTCGATTGATCCGTTATTATGTGAGCGGATATAATTCTGGAGGGTTAATTTCCAATGCCTATAGGATTTTTCGGAATTAGGGCATGTAGGTTCCACCTCGAATCTGTCGGGACGTAAGATTCGATCCATTATTTTTTTATTTTCTTTTTCTTTTTTTTTTTTACAGTTAATAAAATTGAAGTGAATAGTAACAGTAAGTAAAGAATTGCCTTTTAGAAAGGTTTTATTAACTGTAAAATACACGTACGCTCTTGAAAGGATCGAGCGGGAAAATGAAACAGAGGGCGCTTTTATTATGAATGTCAATCCCAAGGGGGATAACTCTTAACAACAAATTAAATCATAACATATATATATATATATATATTACATCATGACGACGACTTAGACGACAATTCTTGGAGGTTTCATATTAAATACGGACAGGGTGATATATGAAGCAAGTTCTTAACACAGAGGAGGGGAGATAATTTTCGAAGGGTTACACAATGTTCATTATCAGATGTCGATAAACACATTTACATCTTTGGCTGACTCTCTCTGGCTGAGTGACTAAAATCCGAACCCATAGAATCCTATATGGAGAAATGTGCTTTGTCTAGGACGTCAGAAGTGTGTTTTCAAACGTGACTAATTAAATGCTGCTTTTCATATGTTTGTGCAAACACACTTTTGGCAAACAAAAGAATCCTCACCTAATCTATTTTTAAACCTAACCTATTTTTTAAACAATACATTTTAAATTTACATTGTCTAATCTTTTAACTGGCCTTTTCAATATTCAGATTCCTAAAAACATCGGACAATCGATTTAATTTCTAACATTCCATTTCTTAACCTTGCCTACAGGGTTTGATTCTAGGTTTATCCTAATCACATTTTGACTTATCTGGTATTCTTCTTATTTACATAGAAAAGAGACAACATTTTTCCATGTAACACGGCCTATAAATTATTTAATAAATGTGGTAAATGTTATACTTCATCCATTGATAATTTTTTTTATGTCATTAAAGTAATAACAGATGTAACAAAACCAAAACTATGTGCACATTAGATTAAAATATAATTTACTTCATGAAGTTTCTTTTTAATCTTCGAATCATTTCGGAAGAACAAACAAATTTATTGTTATTTCATGAGACAGAAGGTGATCTTTCTTAATCGTTAGAGAATAATTTATATTTACATAACTGTCTTGTATCAGTTAGCCGAACCAAATTGTATTAATGCTAAGAAGATAATAGAAAAAATAAAAGAAAGAAAAACTCAATCAAGTATTGACTTGTCAGATAAACTGATATTTAGGCATAACATTGAAAATCCAACCAACTTAGTTTTATATATTATTTGTTATAAACATACATGCCCCAGGGTAATTAAAAATAAGAACAATTTTGCACCACCTTTTTGTCTCCTTACGAAGAAAAAAATCAAGGCATAATGATACTTAACTTTTTATTTAGATTCTTTATTTCAATTTAGATCAAAATCCATTATATGGTTTTGATTCTATTAAATGTATTAAATCTATAGCCGAAGCTTCATGAGTCTTAAGAAATTACAGTTCAGAGAATCTCGATTAATTAGTGTCAATGCCGTAGTTGGGGACAGTAAGTGAGAAATTCGCCAAACAAATCAGCTCAACGGTGCAAAAATGTTATTTTGCTTCAAATGTGTGTGTTGTTCTGTACGAGAACCTTAATGCCATCCCCTCGAAAAGATGTTGTATCCCCTCATCATAATAATAATGTGATTTACAATTTTGAATGCAGTTGCTGTGCCTACTACATGGGTCGCACAACATTAAAATTAGCTATAAGAGTCCAACAGCACGTACCTAACAAAATCAGAAAATGGATATACCGAGCAACAGACGTACTTGCCAATACATACGGGTCTTCAATAACTAACCATCTCATTAAAATCCCGTCATGGCAGCAAACTTCAGCACGAACTCATTTTCAATTATAAGTCGTACTCACTCGATAATCCATTTAAAGATCTTGGAAACTGTTTACATTAGGTTGAGAAGGACTTCTCTCTGTAAACAGAGGGAATGTCTCTTAGGCTTGATCGTGATTAGTCTCTAGGATCATCGAGAAAAAATATCATAACATTGTTTTATTTTAATCGTTTCCCTTTTGTTTACACCCATAACGGAACGCAACGTAGTTTTATTTCAAATGTACATAATTTAAATTCCCCCTTTTAAAATCCTTCGATACAGCTTTAAGAAAGGTAGGGCGACACCGGTCAGCTGACCCCCTCCATTTATTTTTCTTTCCTCTTCTTCGCCCGTTTTTCTTTATTTTACAGCACATTTTACTTTTAATCATGCATTATAAAGTCTTCCCTTCATGATTGTAATATTTAAATTCTGTACTCCCTAAAGAATCATATATATATATATATATATATATATATATATATATATATATATATATATATATATATATATATATATGTGTGTGTGTGTGTGTGTGTGTGTGTTTGTGTGTGTATTGTTGTTAGCTCCGTCGGTCTCGAGAGATCATGAAATTCCACGTCCTGATTCAGTCAGGGGATTGCAACTTGTGGTGTGGCCGTGCAGGCCGATGAGGGAGCCACAGGACCTGCCACAGTTACTGCAGATGTAGCTTTTCTGTCTCTTTGTCTGGGCCGGGGTCGAAGCTGGATCTGTCCTCTTCTTTCTATGGACCCACTTATTCCGTCAACGTGTGGTTCTCTTCCTCTCGAATGTCTTAGCCATACACCGGATGGTGGTCCGCCAGCCCTCACGATCTGAGGCAGCAATCTCAAGCTTAGAGGGACTTAAACCGCCGGCCCTCAGATCACGCTTGCAGACATTCTTGTAGCGGAGGGCCGGTCGGCCGATAGGTCTTGTGCCATAGGCAAGCTCCCCAAACAAAAGGCCTTTGGGGATTCGTCCATCATCCATTCAGCTTACATGCCACAGCCAGCGCAAACGTCTGGTCATCAAGATGGCATACATTGGCTTGGACATCGATGTTGGTGACACGGTCCTGCCAGGTCAGGCCAAGAAGTCTGCGGATCCAAAGTATTTGTGTATACATATGTGCATATAAGAGCATATTATACATAGTACATTCTAGTTTGATATTGGAAAACGCATATACCTTCTGTATTTATACGTGAACGTATACAGACACCCATGGATAGGTGCATTTCGGTATGAGTATGCACGTGGTTTCTTGATATAACTTATGCAAGTAGGTTAACCTTGGAAGAAAAGCACACATTTGATTTTATGGAAATATTATGTAAACTTTTAAGTGTATAGATAATTAGTCTGTCTCATGTTTTCATATATTACCTAGGTTTGTCTGGATTATAAAAATAAGTATGTATATTTATTTCTGTGTATGTTCCTGTATACGGGCGCCCGCGTTTATGTATGTGTACACATGTGTATATATACGGCATAATCACGTTGACAGACCGTTAAGAAGTTAAGCAACATTAAGCCTGGCAAGTATCAAATGGGTGACCATTTGGGAATTCTAGACGCTGTATGTGCTTTCCGCTTATATCGGCATTGTTTCCAATCGTTTGGAATCTCCACTTGCCACTGGTATTTAACAACGTAAGCTCAGAAGAGGTAGGGCTGAGGATTACGCAAAAGTCCCACGCGCAGGCACCCTTACAGTGGTATCCATAGTCTGTTAAAAATGAAATAAGCGACAATATATAGATATGTACATATATATGTTAATTTATATTTTATTTATTTGTTTGTGTTTTATTAAATATATAATAGTTTTTTTAGTTCAAGAATGTACTTATTTTATCTCGCAAGCTGATTCAAAATATAGCATAACAGATCCAATAATTCTATTCTTTGCCCCTTACACATCGTTTCCCTTAAAACGACACACTAGTCCAACTGATGAACGACAGCGCGTTACGACGTTGTTTTTTGTTTTAAATCTTGTTGAACACAGAGCTGTAACAAGCTAAGACGATCCTTAATAGTAATGCATTGAAGATGGACACTTTTAGCAGATAAGTTGTGAATTTGCGATATTTATCTTTTTTATTAGATGCAAATGTTCATATTAATTATATTGATTTCCGTTTTTAATTTATATATTTTTTATTTGATTGTGTTTTATTAAATGTGTAATATCACTGCTAAACTTTATTATTGGAATTTGTTATCAATTTACGGTTTGTGATACGCTTGCTATTTTCCTAAAAATAAACGCATTCTCCAATTTTGGACGAATACCTTTCCACACGTTATTTTGCAAAAGAAAAGAAAAACAAAAAAAAACTGTCGACGTTATTCTTTAGTAGACTTTTCAATTAGTCACACAAATAAAGCGCCGCCTAGTGTCGAATACATTAGCAAAAGAGTTGGACAATTTCCATTTAAATCAACTCGAGAAGGATTCGAGGAAAGCAGCCAAGTTACCGCCAGAATTACATACATAAACTTGGTAACTGAGTTCTTTCTATATTTCGGTTAGTGAGAGGGAACTTATCGCAATATTTTTCCTTAAACATGTCAATTGAACTTATTATATATTAAGTAAAATTTTATTTAATGGAGAGTTATCGGCAGCTCCCATAATCCTGCCTTTCCTAATTTGTCCCACAGTCCTCATTTACAATGAGTTATTTTTCTGAAAAAGGGAGAAGAAAAAACTGTATTCTAGGTCGGCAGTATTTTTTTGAGAATCAGAAATAAAGAAGTGAAACTGCAACACGATTCAGGGTCGGATATATCGATTATAAATTTTCACACGTCGAAGAGAATAGGAAAGCCCACGATGATATGACAAAGACGAATAAAGTCGCAAGATCGGTAACTGGTGAAAAAATCAATTTTGAGGGTGAGGTACTTATTAAAGAACGACAAAAAATCTACAAGTGTTCGTTCTAATGAATGCAACGAACTTATTCCGGACTGGTTGGATTAAAGAATTTGAATTATGGGACTCGCCAATGAGTGATTTTTGACACAAAATCGAAAACCTAACGGCTGAAGCCGACAAATTAAAAAAAGATCTCAAAAAATCTTTCCAATGTGTTTTTTTTTCTGAAAAGTGGGATGCTGCGCAAAAATAAAAGCGAGATTCGAATTGCTGGATAAAGCAAAACTAATATTCAAAAAAGCCACGGAGCGTACGGTTCGATTCGAGGAAAATTTTTAGAAGAATTGGAAAGACTAGTTAACACTGGGATTTTGACCTCTATTAACTATAGCGAGTGAGCAGCCCCTACCGTATACGCGAAAAGAATCTAGAGAGATTAGAGTATGCACGGATTTCTCTACCGGATTGAATGTAGCGCTCAAGGATCATCACTATACGCTACCAAACCTAGGCGAAGTATTCGCTACCAAACCCAGGCGAAGTTAAATGGCGAAATTTTTTTTTCCAGAATAGATTTTAGCGAGGCGTACTTACAAATACTAGTAGAGGAAGATAGCTCGAAACAAAAGACTATAAATTCAATAGATTAGCATTTGGTATGAAAGTAGCACCTGCAATTTCCCAACAGATAATCGATACTTTGCTAAGTGGTTTGGATTTTGCAATAGGCTATCTAGACGATATTCTTATGCATAGCCAAAATGTTGAACAATATAGAGATCATGTATTTCAAGTGTTTGACAAAATAAAAGAATACGGCTTTACATTGAAGGAAACCAAATGCGATTTTTCTTTGAACGAATTAAATACTTGGGTCATATAATAGAGAAGGACGGGAAGAAACCAGATCCGGATAGGTTCACAGCTATAAAAGACATGCCAGAGCCTCATAATTTAACTACATTGCAGAGTTTTTTTAGGGCTCGCGAAATATTATCAAACATTCATTAAGAACATGCATGAATTGCGCGCGCCATTGAATGTACTATTAAAAAAAGACAAAAAATGGATCTGAATGCCTGAGTACCAGGCATTGTTTAAGAAATTAAAAGAGGTACTAACGTTAGATTTATCCCTGACGCATTTCAATCCGGAACAAGAGATTATTATCGCAACCGATACAAGTTCTTATGGGATCGGGGCATGCCTTCTACACAAGATGCCTGATGGGTCCACTAAGCCGATCGCCCATGCCTCGAGAACTTTACTGCCCACCGAAAAGAATTACTCCCAAATCGAAATAGAAGCACTGGGGATCATATTCGGGGTTACAAAACTCCACCGATTTTTACACGGTCATAAATTTAAATTATAAACTGACCATAAGCCGCATATATCCGATTTGGCTCTAAAAAAGTCTGCCAACTTTCACAGCCAACAGACTGCAAAGATTGGGGAACCATTCTACGGAATTGCGACTTCAGTATGTAATTTCTTGCATCTTTGAAGTTTAGTCACGCAGACGGATTGTCACGATTAATCCCGAAATCAAGGAAACCGCTGCAAGACACAGTAATGGCGTCACTACAAAGTAAAAAGGACTGTACACGAATACTGTGTAATACGATTAAGGAACTATCAGCGACTTGGAAGATATAATAAGGGAGGCTGAAGAAGATAGTTTCATCATTGAAACGAAATAAAAAGTTGAATCGGCCGCGGAAGTTTATTCTATGTGAATAAGATACTATTGTACCGAGGAAGAGAAGTAATCCCAGCTATACTACAAAAGAAAATTCTAACGGATTTCCATACGGGGCATTCTGGGACTACTCGAATGAAGAGCCTCATAAAGTCCTACGTTTATTGGAAGGGTATGGACACTGGTATAGAAGGCATGGTAAGTCGTGTAAGGGATGCGCATTGACTTCAAAAGCGCCCCCAATACACTTTAGCCCGTGGCCTAACGCGGACCACCCTGTGCAAAGAATACATGTAGATTACGCAGCCCCACTGGATGGAAACACTTATTTAATGGTGGTAAGCAGTTTTTCAAAATGGCTGAGGTATTCCAATGTAAAAGTCAAACGACGGATTTTACAATCAGTACTCTTCATGAATTTTACGGTATGTTTGGTGTGGTCGATTTTCTAGTGTCGGACAATGTCATACAATTAAATTCAGCATATTTTAAAATCTTCAGCGAGGATTTCCAGGTTAAACATATGACGAGGCCAACCTATCATCCTCGATCGAACGGTCAGTTAGAGAGGTTTGTAGACACGCTGAAAAAAGCCCTAGGAACGTCCTCAGAAAAGGCGCTACAGCAGTTTTTACAAGTTTACCGAAGTACGCCAAATGAAAGCGCTCCATCGAAAATGTCGCAGGTAGAGTTAAAGTTCGCGAGGAAAGTTGGGCCGATCTTCGAGAAACTATGCCCAAACAGGTAAAACTGACGAATACTATGTTTATAATATTATAAATCATTATACTATTTATTGGGTTGACCTTCGTCTGATGTGTTGAGAGTACCTGATTGATAGTTCCTGGCTGCTGTTTCCGACTGATAGTACAGTAACCCTAGCTCTTTGCTAGCGCTTAGAGCGGCTGTTCCATCAACAGTTGTATAATATCGGGATGTTTGTAGCGCCATGTCGCATATGGAAAAGGGCCCTGCACCCATCCCCGGTGGGCTTTCCTGAGGCTACAACCCTATTAGATGAAAGGTCAGCTGATGTTCTACTTGTATTGCATGTCTGGTATTTTGCATAACCACTTGTTTAGCACCCGTTCGCTAAACTGAAACTCTTAAAAAATTATGATAGTACAATAAAATTACGCTTATACCAGGCTTAAACTCAAACAAAACCAACTTGCCTTGGGGCTTGCATTTACGAACATCCGTGGCTTATAACTAATTTAGATGATGTTGACAGACATATGCACGGACTTGGAGTCTATATTCGAAACACCCTCCTCTTGACTAGAGAAACAAAACTAGAATCGGACGATCAAGACTTTATGTGCTGTAGAGTTAACATGCAACAGAACATTAGCTACTTTTATTTTCTCTACCCATCTCCCTCGGCCTAGGACTGCACCGTAATAAACAAAGTCTCTGACAGTATAGATATAGCACTCTCCCTCGACACTAGCGCACAAGTGTATGTATTTGGTGACTTCAATGTCCACAACACACAAATGGCTTGGATTCTCTACTTATACAGATGCAGCTGGTAGCACAACACATAACTTCTCTATATCTCATTCCCTATCAGAGATGGTTACGTTTCCAATCCGTTTCCCAGACCAACAAGAACAACACGCATCACTTTTCACATCTGTTTGTGACCACAGTTCCCGATGATTTTATAACAGATGCCCAAAGCCCACTTGGGAACGCTGATCATGCAGTGACAATGGTTGAAATCTCCCTAAACTCTAGAGCCAAAACTAAACAGCCATTGCGTAAAACAACAAGGTATTATAAAAGGCTGACTGGGAAGCCATCAGAGATCTCACCAGAGATGCCTTATGGGGAAATATCTTTCCTCTTCTTGCTGAACAGTGCGCAATTGAGAACACCGAATGCTTCAAAACGGCAATTGAAGCACATATTCCCACGCGGAAATTTTATAGTAAGCCCCACTCTGGGGCAATCAACAATTCCCCCACTACCTAACGAGCATGATTGCCCACTCTGGGGCAATCAACAATTCCCCCACTACCTAACGAGCATGAGGTTGTTTGCACAGCAACCGAGAAGGCTGACATGCTTGCTAGTCGGTTTGCCTCGAACTCCACACTGGACCTTGCTAACCACCGTCTCCCTGACTTTCCTTTGCGGACAAACGTTACACTAGACGATCTGAAAATTACCCCTTCTCAGGTGCGTGCTATCATAAAAAATCTTGACACTTCAAAAGCATGTGGGCCTGGTGTCATCCCTTCTGTGCTATTAAAAAATACTCCGGCGAAGTAGCTCCAGTTCTCTCCAAATTTGCCTTAACGAATCTTGCTTTCCTGACTACTGGAATACTTACTGACGAAAGAACTGACCCATTAAATTATCACCCTATTAGCCTCTTCCCACTTCTCGCCAAAATATTTGAGTCCATAATTAACGAAGTTCTAATCCATCACCTTACAGATGCTAAACTTCTGACCGATCAACAATACGGATTTAAGCAAGCCTGTTCCACAGAAGATATCCTAACTGTAATCTCTGAACGTATATACCATTCACTGAACAAGGCAGGGAAAGGTGGAACGGTAGCCCTAGATATACTTAAGGCTTTTGACAGGGTATGGCATGAAGGTTTTCTCAGGAAAATCATATCATACAGTATCAGTGGACGCATACTCAATATAATTAAATCCTTCCTACATAAGAGAAAAATCTAGGTTGCCCTCGACAGTCGTGCATCTGAACAATATTATATAAATGCGGGAGTGCCTCGGGGGTCTATCCTTGCACCTTTATTATTCTTAATATTCATAAATGACCTCCCTCACAAAATTGTCTCTGAGATGGGTATATATGCTGATGACACCACCCTCTATAACAGGCACAACAGGAAAAGAAATGAACACATATCAAAGGAAATGGCAGAACCACCAGAGGATGACCTCCAATCCGTAGTAGAATGGTGAACAAAAACGGATGGTCACATTCAATGCTGGCAAGACTGAACTTGTTTCCTTTAATAATTAAAAGAAACCTTCTCTACCATCAATAGCAATGGTCAAAGGCTCATTATCTGAAAGTACTTCTTTTAAACTCCTCGGCCTAACGTTCACAGGAAACATGAGTTGGAACAAATATATTGAGAGCATTGCCAACTGTACTGACATACAGAAGTTCAAGTGTAACGTGAACCGACATCTTTCTGCCCAACTCCCTACACAGGACCCCTGTAGCTTGTGTCCCTGATAGTAGCCCCCTACATCAAAGTGGCAATGTGCCTTGTTTGGAGTGAAAATGTAATAAAAAACAATAAAATCCTTAAATTAGGTACTTACCTGGTGAAAAGATATTTTCCCAGGCACACAAAACTAATAGTATGATGTGGAAACTAGGAAAGCCCCAGAAAAAGGATCGGGTGGATGGTTTACATTATTAAATGTCCAAGATTTACTAACAAGAAGCACTTGAACCAAATTCGGAAACGTATCACAGATGACGAAAGACAACCTCCTGCTGAACAAGAAGGGGTGATGGACCAGATATATGACAAGTTGGACCTGGTAACACCACAAGCAACCGGGCAATACCAGGCCTCCAGAAAAAGGAACATGATCGACCCGATAGAGATCAACCCCAGAAAAAAGAGCTATACGATCATTCTAGGGGAACAAAAAGCTCGGGATGGGGGGTTGTTGATTACAAATCACCTCTATTTGAGAATTAAGTGGAATCAACCAGTCCTATGAATACCACTGGTTCAGATACTAGATGAAGACGTTCATACCATATTTAACCGCATGATATGAACAGGTTTCTCTCATACCACATACTATATATTCATACACTTTGCACTACTTGTGGTTTCTTTCATTCGTGACCCCTGGCACGGGTCTACAAAACTAATCTACATAAATTATCTCCCCCAATCACACCCTAAGATGATTTGTAGACATTTATGATGACGACACTACCATCCATTGCAATACTTTAAAGGCCGTAAATGACCAAGTTCTTTCTGATTCTTTCTTCTCCGATCTTGAGCACGTGGCACATGGGAAATAAGTGTCTGGTTACTTTTAATTCATCTAAAACCAAGTTTCTGTCTTTACATCATCAACGCTTTGATCCCCACATGGCACCAATCGAAATAAATGGCTTTTGTCTTGTTTTAACAAGCTTTCTGGTCTGACCTTTACTCCTAATCTGAAATGGAACACGCACATCAAAGCTGTTGCCAAAATCGCTAGAAAAATGGTGGGATAGATATATCACTGCTGATGCAATTCTCTACCTATTTAAGAGCCAAGTACGTCCAAGGATGGGTAGTGTTTCCATATCTGGGCAGGAGTTCCTAGAAGCATCTCATCCTGTCTTGACAGAATTCAAAATAGACTTCGTAGGCTCGTGGGGGATGCCCTTTTTCTGTTACCTGCAACCTCTTTCCAAGAGAAGATACGTTACAAGCCTGTCTTTGTTTAATCGTTATTTTCATGGCAAGTGCTCACCTGAGCTTCAATCTATGGTCACCTTCGCTAAACCTTCATGAAAACATTTATCTAGCTGAAACCACTATCAATAATTTCACACGATCTGTATCTGTGCTAAACCTAAACATAGATTCAATGAACAAAACTTATTTCTTAGAACTGCACGCCTGTGGAACTCTGTTTCTTTTCCCTACTTTCCAGCATACCGTATAAATATACGCACATACACACACACATATATATTTTTCTTTTACAAAGGAGTCGCCACTTATCAACGCCCGGAAACCACCGGGAAGATAAGACAATTCATGTTGTTACGAAATAGATATGGTTGTCTTCAAGTTCAACGTCAACACGTTATTAATGAGCCGTCCTCTTTAAGTAATCCGATTTACCAAAATTTCACTACTAACCATTACTATTGTTCCATTGATTACTGTACACTCATTAACCCTTATCTTCCTGGTGGTTTCCGGGCGTTGATAAGTGGCAACTCCTTTGTAAAAGAAAAAAAATATATGTGTGTGTATGTGCGTATATTTATACGGTATGTATAGTTTGTGACAAAGGGTGAAAGAGAAGTTTAAAAGAAACTGCTTAAGACATTAAAAAGTATTATCTGATATTATAATCATCTGATGTAGTTATTTTCATTTTAATGTCAGCTTGATGATAAATATGTCCACACAATGGTATATTTAGAAGATTATGTATTTACAGAAGTTCAAAATTCATCGTCATAGTCTTTAAGAATTCATATTGTGACGAAATAGAGTAGATGGCCATCACAACATTTACATTTTATGCCTATGAAGGCAATATTTTTAATTTTAGTGTTTTTATTTCAAGTTTCAAGCTTTATTTTTATTCTTCGCTATTTATAACCTGTTTGTACCTAATTTGACATCCATCAGTTCGTTCTGTAGTGTATCATTCTTAACGACATGTGAATATCACCTCACATGTCACGTGTCCGCCCATCACAGCTCCATTTATCAAAACACCTGACACTCCCAAAAAGATTTCAAAAACATATTAAGGTTAAGGTCAAAGGTCAATGTTATAGCCTATATATTTATTCTCCTAGAGTCCACACCACTGGACCGATTATGAACAAACCTGACATGATGATGGTTTCCGACCTAGGGATGGTGCACATTATTTTCAAGGTCAAGGTTAAATATTAAGGTCTGGATTTTCTGTACGAAATAATGATTATAAAAATGTGATCAAAATACTTTTATGTAAAATAACACTTTGCAAAACCAATGAAATCAACTGCTATTTTAAAAACAGAGCTTTATAACACGAAAAATATTTGTTTGAAGCTGAGTACGCTTGATAAAAGATGCACTATCTTGATGATTACTGGTAGGATTTTTGTCTTTTCATGCGTTCATTTTTTTTCTTTCATGTGTGTATTTTTTATAACTACAAACCTGTTTTTTGTTCAAGATAACTGAGTTTAAAGTTATTAAATGTGTTAGAACTGTGTAAATTAGCCGCGATTCCTTTAAAAGGAAAATAACTTCTACATAGAAATTATTTTAGTAGAAATGTTTCTAAATAAGATTTGCCTTAATAACTTCATCCAAAAGTGGTTAGATAGGTGACAATCTTAACCTAAATTATAATACAATCTCCTATAATAATCACTAAAAAGCAATAATTAAAGAAAAAATAAAGCCACAATAATTTCTAAATTTCAGATGGTATACACAATTGCGTGTAGGTTGCCATACATTACGGAAGTCATTTGTAAGGAGTTAAACTGAATACGTGTCTGCTGTCAAAAATATTTTCTTGAGTTAGTAAATCTTCGTGTAAAAATAGCTCTACTCGAAGTGTCTAGTGAACTAGTAGCTGTCGAGTATGTTTGTGTATTTCTTCATAAATTAATACATGTCTAACGATGGTCCTTAAAAAGATTTCAAAATAACAAGACTATATAATGCCATCGTTCACCTTCTGATCAAACATGACCATGGATAGTTTTTCCACGGGAAACAGTGTTAATGCTCAAGATTGGACAGTTTTTTTTTCAGTGTATGCAATCACACTATAAGGACAGATGTACGACGGAGTTAAAAAGCTCTTACGACGTTTCTACATAGAATAAAACATGAATTTACAAGTACATTTCTTTAGAAAACGAAAATTTTATGGTTTGCTGTGGATGGTTCATAGGTAGGAGGTTATTAACATACGATGGCAGTCTGTTTTACATACAGAGCTAAATCTATTAATTTTTATTTATTGCGGACTATTATCCCCATCTTTTTTTAGTTGTTTCATGATGTTTCGGCCAACTATTCCTCTGGCCTTCGCGGCCCGTGGCGCAGTTGATAGAGACGTTGAATACCTACGGTTCCAGGTGAGTATTGCCTGAAGATAGCGATTTCAATCCTATCCAAAGGCCAGAAGCTTACTTGGCCAAAAACGTGGTGAGACGACAACAACTACGGAAGGCAGTAATTGCAGTGAATGCAGTCAGGAGATTCAGAGTTCCTATCTGTCGCGGTTATCACCTGATGAAGGTCATAAGAATAGTTGGCTGAAACGTCGTGAAACAACTAAGAAAAGATGAGGATAATAGTCCGCAATAAATAAAAATTAATAAATAATACTCATCTCAATGAATTCCAATTAAATAATATAGAGCTAAATCTGTTACTCTTAAATATAACATGACCCGACAAAGTAAAGGTATTCCATAAACGAGTTCAATGGAAAAGTATTCAAAATTTTCCTTGATAGCTGCATGGCAGACAAGAGAGCAATGGGTAAGTATTCTCTCCATCCCTGTTTGCATAGATACAAATTCAATATGATTTTTCATTGGCTTTATGGGTTAAATTATAGTTACTTGTGCCGATACTTTAATTTATAAAATCCTGGAAACGAGACGAGATTCGAAATGTCCACCACAATCAGTGATAATTCTTATGTATATGCGATATCCATTCTGGTATTGAGGTTCGTTTAAAGTAATTGTTAAAGACTACCATGTGAAGCGGTGTATATAAGCCATGAGATAAGTAAATTCCCGATTGACTAACTATGGTCGAGTCAATATGAATATAATTGAACTGTTCCAAGAGGAGTGCACATGTTTGTGCTTTTTGATTTTGAACAGAATATACAGAAACATGTCCAGACAGTAATATCATGTCTAATATTCGATCAGAAAAATCTAGTAAAAGTCAACTTCATTTTGCCTTTGATTCCAGGGTGTGCAAGATTGTGAAGGTATCAAAGACAACCTGCGATGAGTCATTGAAGAAAGGAGGTGACTCGAATCTGTCAATGTGATGTAGATAATGTGTGCAAGATTGTGAAGGTATCAAAGACAACCTGCGATGAGTCATTGTTGAAAGGAGGTGACTCGAATCTGTCAATGTGATGCAGGCAGGTATGTGAATTTACCAGTTGAAAATTCAGCGACTAAAATCCTAAATACTCATGTGGCTAGTTAGATGCGATTTGTTATAAATCAACATTAAAAGGATCTGACAGAAAATTAATAGAAATTCGATACAAGGCGTCTACAGTTGAATTACTTCAGCAGCCTTTTATTTATCTTGCTGAGGTATTTCCCTCGGCCATTTCGAGATTGTCTACATTCCAAAGCTCTGTCTCTTCTTTGTAGAATGGCCTTAGTTTATTGTTAACTGGCCGAGACACCCCAAATGGGAAATACCAACGCAACTGCTCAGACTATTTTTAGTATCCCAGAATGCTCCTTTCGAGGGCGTTAGTCTTTTGTCACATCCTCATGCAAGGAAAATGAAGTTATAGTTATAGGCCGCATGATCAAGCTATATTTAAACCCAAACTCGATTGTCAAATTTCTTTATGGTTGCAACACACTTATTGGAAATGTATTTGATTAATTTGACAACTAATTTTCTGACTACTCGGGAGCTGCCAATGTAATAAACTAAGAAACAAGTCACAATAGTAATCGAAACTTCAAACAGAATTTCTTATCCTCAAATGCTTAATTGACGTCTGATAAATTTTCAGATCAAACACTTTCTCTATTCTCTCTCATAAATCCAACTAGCTGCTTTTAATTTGTCGTTTTTAATTAAGTCAGTTGGTCTATAGATATACAAATTAGTTTGGTACGTGTACAAAGCGGTCCCAAACATAAACATTTACCATTGTAAATAGAAGCCTTTCTTTTTTTCTATATGTTTTACGGGCACACGCAGCATTCAAAACATTTTATTCGCTTCTCAGCTTATACCTTCGTTTATATTGTCACACAAATTAATCTGCACGAAGACACTCATAGCAAGCATAATTCAGTTGTAATTCATTTTATGAAGATACTTTTGAAAAGTGTTTCTTTAACTTAAAACTACAATTTCCAATAATAAAGGAACACACAAACTATCTCATCAAATCAATATCTAAGTCTACTTCGAATTCGTACACTAAACGACGTTGTTACGCGCACATTATTTTCTTTTGTAAATTATTTCAGTATTACCGCCACAATAATTGTTGAAAACTTTACCATATATTATTGAATATTCACTGTTCATAAAATTTATCACAAGAGCAACAAGGCTTTTGTTCTGATCTCATAATCCTTTGAATCAGTTCTCGTAATAATGGCATAGTGTAAAGCTACAAATCCTCCGATACGAATTTCAAAGTTTTAAAAGCCAGAGACACTCTGCTGGAGGATGATTGTATTCTACAGTGATGAATGTTGGAGCAGTTGAGTAATTTCTCATGAGTAGTTTACTGTTTCCTGAAACTTAAAAATCATGTGTTGTTAAAATGCCTTGGGCCTTCGGACTGCCTCAAAACTTCAGCAGGAGTCCAGGCATTTGCCTCTATTTCTATAGCTGACTCGAAAAACACATTAACTGAATAGAGACGTAATAAAAGGACTTCATATAGATTTCAATTGCCTTGCACTGATGTAATTGAGAAGCCATTTGTCGCTTTACAGTCCACCTAATAGAAACAACTGGATCTTTTCGAATCGTTGAATCTTATTTTGTTTGAAAGCGAGTTTTATAATTGCCATTTTCTTCCATACATTTCATGCAGGTTTCTAATTATTGCTTTTCTATACGAAGCATTTGACACGAAGCCATTCTGTCTGGCCCTGTACTCGACTTTTCTTTTGCTCTATTTAGTTCTGTCAATTCCACAAGTGTATCCAGAGGTAGCTGCTTAGTAGTATCTTGCTCTCATTTTAACTTCATTCGTTTTCACCGTTTTCACATATAATCAGCATATGTTTTCTCTTTATTGTTTCGGTCTATTTCGCTTTTTCCCGCCCCGCTGCAGATTTTGGCAGGCTTCGTCTAAAAAATGGGCAATAATAATATCAAACATAGTAGAAATCAATCAAGTAGGCACATCTTCAAAATTTAACAATCTATCTATGGAATGCACCATAGATAAAAAAAACAATCATAACTTACAAAATGATTGCACTTCTTGTTTAGAAATAATAATACAACAATATTCTGTTAATAAGGCAAACTACAATTTTATTATTAACTAGCATGGGCGCCCGGCGTTGCCCGGGTGTTTGGATGTGTATGTTGAGCAAATAAAAAAGTGGTAGTAGGAAGGCAGGCTCGCACCCGTAGCGCAAAGGAGAAAAAGAACGGGGTAAAACCTAACGTTTATGCTGTTATGACCACCGCCAAACCGGAAGCGACTTTTTTTAAAATTAAGGCTAGTCAATCAAAAGGAGAGGATAACTTTAAAAAATATCGGCGAAAAAGTGACCCCCTGTAAAAAAGTGCCTAGTTGAAGGGAAAGATATTAATGTTTTAAACCAATTTTTTGATATTTGTCGTATAAAAGATCGAACTTTAAAACTATACTGATCTTGGTAAAATCCGCCGCCTCTATTGAAAGTTTAAGGCAGACATGCAAACAGACATACATACATGCATTTATATATTAGTAACTACAAATTTTCGACCCAAACTGATAAAAAAGTTTGCCCTATCTCTGAATATCCTTTATGTAAAATTTCATATATTTAGACGAGAAATTGTTTGAGTAATTTGGAAGAGACCGCAGAGGTAATTTAAAAAAAAACTTTGACCCTTATTATGACCCCTTAAAATTTATTGTTTTGGGCTCAAATCAATTTATTAAGTTAGATACATGTCCAAGGAACCTATATCTAAAATTTCAAGTGCATAGACCTAAAATTGTCGGAGGAGTTTGATAGAGTTCTCAAAGGTCAAATAGTTGAACCTTGACCCCTTAATCGCCAAATTTCTGGCCCAAAACCGATCACATCGAATTTCCCAAATCTCAGTAACCTGCATATCAAATCTCGAGTCTGTAGACTAAAAATTGACAGAGTTATTGCGTAGGGAAATGCAAACAGACACACAGATACACAGATACGCAGACACGTTCACTTTTATAGATAGATAGATAGATAGATAGATAGATAGACAGATTAAACAAAAATATATACGTATACATGAATATATATGGAAACAATTTTGTGTTTACTATAAACTTTTTACGCAAATATTACGCAAGTATAAATCATGTAGATTACCTGAATGAATATAACTATACGTAATAGTTAACTAAAGATGATCATCCCATAAGAAAATCGAAAAAAACTAATAGGAAATTAATTAAAATGAATGTTTAAAAGAACATGCAAATTAGCTAGATCTTTTGCAGATGAATGCAATTGCACGATCCATATATAAGAAAATTGTATTTTCTTTGGGTCCAAGGTAGAGTTTGAGGCAAACTGACGGGCAAGCATGTTAGCTTTCTCAGTTGCTGTGCAAACAACCCCATGATTGTTTGATAGTTGGGGTATTGTCGATTGCCCATTATTTGCTACTTGTTTCTTGCAATTATTTTTAGCTTCTATATACTTTTGTCTGTTTGTACAGGACTTATGGCTGATAAATCTACGGTATTCTGAGCAATGGCAGCAGTGCATGTAGAAGTAAACCATTGGGGAGAATGGGATTTACCGTAGAACTTCCGTGTAGGAACATGTGCTTCAATTGCTGCGTTGAACCATTCAGTAGTCTCATTTGCGGACTGTTCTGCTGGGATAGAAAAGATAATTCCTTATGGGGATCTCTGATGTGATCTCTAATTGCATCCTAGTCAGCCTTATTGTAGTACTTTGTCGTTTTGAGCAACGGCTCTTCAACTTGGGGTCGGGAGTTTAGAGTAATGTCTATCCTTATCACAGCGTGATCAGCATTCCCGAGTGAGCAATGAGCATTTGTTACACAATCACAGGAACAGTTGTGAGAAATAGATCCAAAAGTGAGGCTTGCTGGTCTTGGTGATCTGGGAGACGGATCGGGAATGTTACTGTCTGTGCCAGGGAATGGGATATAGCAAAGTTATGGATGATTCTACCAGCTGTTCAATGTAGTTAGAGAAGTCAACCCAATTTCTGTGGTGGGCGTTAAAGTCACCAAATACATGTATTTGGGCGCTAGTGTCAAGATTGAGTGCTACATCCATGCTGTCAGAGACATGATTGATTATAGTGCAGTCCTGGGTTTATGGAGAGCGATAAAGAAAATACAGGTAGCTAATGCTATATTGTAAAGTTTGTTTAAACCACATGAAGGATTGGTCACCTGATTCGAGTTTAGATTCCGTAGACATGAGGAGTGTGTTACGAATATAGACTCTAAGTCCGTGCATGTGCCTGTCAGAGTCCTTACGATAAAGTGGAAGATAATCAGACATGTTAAAGATGTAACATGGGATGAAAGAGTGCAAGTTAGTTTCACTAAATGCTATTATATGTAATACTCACCAGAGTAGCAAGCGTCCGCGAATTTGTGCATCGTGTAGATGTGCGTGCGAGTGGTGGCGTGATGGAGGAGGGGTGGACTTGCCACAGGGAAGTGTTGGGTGGGAAAAGAGAAAAAAGATAGCGCCTGGTGTTTTATAAACTATGGTCTCGCGAGATCGCGAGATCACGAGAGAAAACAGAGGGCATACATGCAAATCAGACAGGATGAAAAACTGGATAAAAAGCAAGCTTGAATGAGAGGAGGGGAGAGTACGATTAGTCACGAGTTTATTGAAGTTGAATTCGATACAAGCTATTTACGGCTATTTCTGTGAAAATGACAAAGTTTGAGCTGAAACTGATTCCAGAATTTGATGGGTCCATATCTGTCGTTGACTGGGTTGAGAGAGTCGAGTTGACCTGTAATCTCTGTGAGGTAAAGAGAGTGTATACTGTGATTACTCTGTGATTAGCTGCGGGTTCTCAGAGTGTGTATCAGCAACTAAGTGCCACCGAGAAGGCTGATGTGACCGCTATAAAAAATTTGCAACGGATCCTTGCACGGCTTATGAAAGATTTGCCCCCAGGAAGCTCATACCGGGTAAAACCGTGGATGTGTTCTTTGCGGAATTGAATAAACTTGCTGTGCTGTTTGGCAATGGAGTGTTGGAGGCGACATTTGCGTATGCATTTGTGGCCGGCCTTCCCACCCGTTTTAAGCAATTCTTGAGAGCCTCTACCAGTGTGTCCGCAACGCCTGATGGAACGCACCCGGGCTATCATCAGAGATGAGGAGGACCTGGAGAAACCAGTTGCGATGGCGACAAAGGCAGCCCAGAACGAGGCCGGGGAGATTCTCAGTCTGAGCACAGCGAAGATGTTACCGCTGTGGTCATTTTGCAAGAAGCTGCACTGACAAAAGGGTGGGGGCAACTGCGCTGTTTCCAATGTGGCGGCATAGGGCACCTAGTCCAAAACTGTGCGGGAAACGCGTCAGGGTGCAGTATGTCAGCGTCGCCCTGCTTACCAGACAAGATCTAAGTGACGCGCAACCTACGATAACTGTGTATGTGAACCGAGTGCCCTGCTCAGCTCTTCTCGACTCCGGCTGCTCACATACCATCCTGAGTGCCAGATTGTGTCGAACCTGGACTAAAAGGAACATTAAAGTCACCACAATAGGCGGCGAGATACAAGCATGCTGTGGGGCTGGAACCGTTAAGGTCCACACGGAATCTGGTGTGGCCGAGGAAATTAATGTGTTGGTGACGCGAGTTAATTTGCCGGGGTTCGACGTACTGCTGGGATACGATACTATCAAGGCACTGGGTGGAGTGATCATCGAAAGCAACGGGAGCGTACGCTGTTTAAAAAACCCGGTGTGTGCTGCAATCCACATTGATCGCCCTGACTTTAAGGTGGGTTATGACTATAGCCAGCAGACCTGGACTGCGTCATAGGAAGTGAACCGAGGGAAGGGCACCAACTGAATTAAAGAATCGCGTCGCAGAATACACTATACCTGACGAGGCTCGTGATTACGAGCAAGAGCTTGAGGCGTGGATCTGAGATGGATGGCTGATCTACCCTGAGAGGCGTTGTCCGCCCAAGGGTCTGATACCCTTAATGGCGATTATCCAGCATAAAAAGTCAAAAGTAAGACCAGTGCTGGATTATCGTGAGTTCAACCAGTACACTGAGGCTTACACCGCCGATGCTGACGTGTGCGCCAGCAAACTAAGGGGATGGCGCCTGAAGGGCTCCAATGTATCAATATTAGACCTGCGGAAAGCCCATTTGCAGGTGTGAGTAGATTAGACGCTGTGGCCGTTCCAGAGTGTGGTTTCGGGGTCAGAGGTACTGCCTAACACGACCCGGCTTTGGTCTGAATGTGGCACCGCAGATCATGAAGACCATTGTGAATGCGGTGTTGTCTCAAGAAAAGACCATATATGACGCAACATCAGCCTACATTGATGATGTGTACATCAATGAGGACATAAAATCTGCATCGTGTGTCAGGGAAAAATTGGCTCAGTTTGGTCTGCAGTGCAAGAATCCTGAACGTCTGAGTGATGAAGTACGCGTATTGGGATTAGATGTCTGTGAGGAAGACGGCACTCTACGATGGAGGCGTGGTAGTAGGATTCCAGGCATCCCTGACATTGTTACGAGGCGGACCGTTTTTTTCCTGGTGTGAGAAACTTGTTGGACACTTACCAGCCTGTGGCTGGTTCCGTGTAACTATGGGTGTCATCAAACACAGAGGGAATTTGGTCACCACAGATTGAGACGATGTTCTTGACGATGCTCTTCTAACTTTGATGGTAACTGAGTCAACAAGGAGGACCCTGCCCGTGGAAAATGGTGTGTTGATGCAGACCACGTAAATGTGTTGGTCGACGCTAGTTCATTGGCATTGGAAGTCGCATTAGAGCAAAGAGGGAATGTGTTTGAAGACGAAAGTTGGCTGCGACCCGTGAGTGATGCTAAGCATATCAACTTAGCAGAGCTGGACGCTATTGTAAAGCGAATAAATCCCGCACTGCAATGCGAATTAAAGAAACTGCACCTGTACACGGATTCTCTCTGCATCTACTACTGGGTGTCTGATACGCTTTCAGGACGGACAAGAATCCGCACTAAGGCAGCCAGCGAGATGTTGATCCGGCGATGGCTAGATATGCTGAAGAGTCTGGTCTCTGAGTATGGACTATCAGTGGGGGTAACGCTGGTAACATCGCATTGTAATCGTGCCGACCAACTAACCCGTGTAACTCACAGATGGTATGGAGCCATGAAGATAGGTGTGGAGCACACTGCTCGATCTCGCGCAGTTGCGATTGACGCGATTAGCCCATGTCAAATGCAAAGGATTCATGCACAGAGCGGACATCCAGGTGTCAAGAGAAAAGTGTATTTTGCGAGGCATGTGGACCCAGCAGTGACAAAGGCAGATGTCAGGCAGATTGTCAGGCACTGTAAGGCGTGTCAGTCTATTGATCCTGCACCAGAGCAATGGCGAAAAGGACGATTGGACGTCAAGAAGGTGTGGCAGCGGGTGGCAATGGATATTACCCATTACAGTGGTAAACTCTTTCCAACCCTTATCGATTGTGGACCCACACGTTTTGTGGTATGGCGATACATGATTAGAAGGACTTGGCAAGTGTTGTTCGCATCTTGTCATCCATCTTTTTTTAGCGGTGTGCGCCGGAAGAGATCTTGACGAATAACGATGCTGCTTTTTGCAGCAAACAAGTTCGGCGTCCGGCTACGGCTGCGATGCGCTCATGTGCCATCAGTGAATGAAATTGCTGAGAAGAGTCACTGTAGCATTAATAAAGCAACGTACCATTACGGAGGCCACGTATTGGTATAACGTCAAGCCAAAGGATGGGAAATTACCTACAACAGCGCCAGCCAATGTCATATACACATATCGTGTTAGACTAAAGGGAATTTATGCTGCACAGCCAGTCAACCACAAAAGACATGCCAAATATGAGGTAGGGGATCCAATTTGGGTAAGACCACCTGGAAACCGGTGCACCACCAAATTCAAGCGAGGACGAATCACTGGGATGATCAGCCAACAATCGGTCCTTGTTGACGGAACCATGCGCCATGTGCGTGATCTTCGCCCGGCTTCTGAGGTGCATCATACAGAGGAGAGCAATGAATCCTCAAGTGATGAGCTACTTATGAACGAAATCAACAGACCAGAGAATGATGATTATAGTTCATCTGACGTGGCGGAAACAGAATCAGAACCAAACCCGAAACCAGAACCTGAACCTGAACTTGAACCTGAACCTGAATCTGAATCAGAACCAGAACCAGAACCTATGAATGTGCCCCTTCGCAGAGGTAAGCGGACTAGGAGACCAACTATGCAGTGCACTCTGTGTGAGCATCAGATCAGGGGGGTGGTAATACTCACCAGAGTAACAAGCTTCCGCGAATTTGTACAACGTGTAGATGTGCGTGCGAGCGGTGGCGTTATGGAGGAGGGGTGGACTTGCCGTAGGGAAGTGTTAGGTGGGGAAAGAGAAAAAAAGATGGCGCCTGGTGTTTTATAAACTATGGTCTCGCGAGATCGCAAGATCACGAGAGAAAATAGAGGGCAGACATGCAAATGAGACAGGATGAAAAACTGGATAAAAAACAAGCTTGAGTGAGAGGAGGGGAGAGTGTCTTTTAGTCACGAGTTTATATACGTTGAATTCGATACAATATAACCAGGGAGTTTGCTAGGAGAACTGATTCTACATCATCAAAGTTAGTTCTAAGTCCTCGGATATTTGTAAATGCAAGCCTCAAGGTAGGAGGCGAATTGTTGGAGTGTGTGTCTGGTTTGAACGTTTTTTTTTTGGATTGAGCTGCCATTTAATTTTATTTCATAGTTTCACATCTAGAGTGAGGTGGTAGGCAAAACGGATGTGCATAGCCACCATCATGCAACACGAGTAGACCATCAGCCGGCTCCTCATCCACAGGAATGTGGCCTCGGAAGTGCCCACCAGAGATGAGTGCAGGGTCCCTTTGCATGCGCGACATGGCACTACACATATCCTGATATTACACTCGTCGATTTGTGGTATCACTGTGGACATGGCTCGGAAAACGCGATGTATAGATGACAGACTCCGATGGGAAGACTCAATAGAAACGTCGTTGTTGCAATATTTTGGACTTGTAATGGGGTAGTTATTTAAATGATGCCCACATCAGCATTATGTGGCACAAGGCCGGAAAGTGGGAACCCCGCAGGCTCCCCTAAAGGAGGGTCACTCCTGCAATTTTAAACATTGCCTGAGTAACCCTGTCGACATTCCCCGGTCGGGGCGCCTCAGGCAGCAAGCAATAAACATGCCCCACCGGAAGGCCCGGTGGCAAGGCCTGGAAGGGTGGACCTCATAGGTATTACCCAGGCGGTGTACCTCAGTCCAACAGGTGCTGGGCCGGTTCCCGGCCCCTCACCTGTTGGGCTGAGTGTCAAGTGACGAACCCTTGACTTGTACTACCCTGTCTCCCTGCAACCGAAGCCGCTAGGAGACATCCCATCATACAAGGTTCTATTAATGGGGTATGATCCCACACAGTCGGACGATTCTATTTATAAACGATGCTGCTAAGACCTGACGAATCAAATTAATTCATGTTCTGCTACCAACCAATCAGAAACCAGAATTGTTTCATAAATATTAAACATTTTCTTGAGCAATTTCGCATGTTCTTTTCCGTCTCGACACGGTAAGAATATTTTGTTCTGTGGAAGTGTCTACTACAAACAAGTCACCTCCCAGGACTTGTGTGTAACAGCGAACCATCTGAAACTGTTCTAAAACTCAAAATGGCTTACACTTCTAGACGTCATGTTCTGGCACACGATTGATTATATAAATTACTGCGCCAGAAAAAGGATTGTGTTTAATCGAGATAAGTTTCACTTTTCGTGGGGTTTCTAGTTACTGCGAACGGAGTAAAACTTACAAAAAGGACGACAGAAGCCATCCTTAACTTCCCTACCCCGACAAATATTATTGGAGTTAGATCCTGGTTTAGACTCGTCAACCAGGTATCGTATGCTTCTCCACAAGCAGAAGTTATGGCTCTCTTTCAAGAGTTATTAAGAACAAAGAACAGAAATTGGAACGAAACACTGGCGCACATATTCCAGGAATCAGTGTGAAAAGGATTGAGAAAGTTATCAAAACGTTCGAAATGAACAGGGAAGCAAGACTTGCGACAGACTACAGTTAGACAGGGATATCGTACTTCCTATTTCAGAAACACTGCAGATGTAAGGGTGAATTGAACATGAGTTGTGGGATGATCATTGGGAGCTCATTTTGGCCGGTCTATGGGCTAGAATTGTGCTTGATATTCATATTTTGATGCTCAGACTTGTGATAACAGTGGATCACTTACCACTACCACAAATAAAAATATTTTCAAACCAAGTTTTGGAGAATATAAAAAACCTCCGCTAGTTAAATTTGAAGGAAAATACACTGATGCACAAATTCCAGATAAAACATCGCTCTGGAAAACTCAATTCAGCCCCTGATTGTGCATCTCGATACCCAGCAGGTGCCCCATTAAAAGACAGAGACCAAACGATTAATGCTACTTTCACATAGATGTATCAGAATGACTCTAAATTGAAAGCTATCAGATGGGGAAGGTTTGTGCCGCACTTGAAACATATCTCAGTCTAGGGAACCCTTAACGTCCCCAGCGGAACCGGAATTTCCATTTCAACAAGTGGTGGTCGATTTCGTCGAAGGTAGAAAATTTATGGTGTACGCGGATCGATATACTGGATGAGTTGAAGTGGCCCTAATGACGTCAGAAGAGGCCAAAACGTGTGCAATACCTTGAGAACTTGGTTCTGTACTTACGGGCACCCGAAAAAATTTCTTTAGATGATGGACCATCGTTTGAGTCCCCGAAGTACGACTCCTTTTTGAGGCACTGCAGTATACAAAAACGTACCTCATCGGCCTATTATGCCCAAAGCAACGGTCGCGCCAAGTTATCCGACAACACAGACAGTTATGGACACCTATGCCACGATTAGACTGCTCGGACATTGCTAACCCAACAAAACATTCCTGTTCAAGATCTTAACATGTCCCCACCCGTAATGCTCTATGGTTGGGCCATTAAAAACCACCTTCCGATTTTACGGGATAAATACCAAACAAGGCAACAGTGGTGAGAAATAAGCGAATTAAAATAGGTCGCCATGGCCAAGAGGCATATGTGCAACAAAGTTCTAAAACCAGCATTGTCTGGAGCTCCAAGTAAGAGATTTTGTCCAGACTCAGAACTAGGACGGTAACTACACAGGTCGATGAACGAAGACGGAAAGGGTTGTTGAGACACAAAGGAACTGACAGTACCAAGTGCGAGTAGATAGGAACAATGAAGTAACATTGCGCAACCGCCGGTCTCTCCGTAAAATATACCCAATCGTGGATGTTCTACATTACGTCACACCAAGAACTTCGAACTCGTCTATAAACCCCGATCTCCCACAGGAACAACTTTCTAGGGAAGCAATGGAGGTTGCATCAACATTAAAATTACCCGGCAAGCATGAAGAAGAAATGGAAGTTGATGATACCACGGAAGAATATGCACACACGGCCAGTCCTATTCTGTTAAGGAGACCTTCGTGTCGGAAAATTAGATCAAAAAGGAATTAATCACCACAAATATGGGGAAAGTCACACGAATTTTTTATTGCGTGTGAAGATGACCACAGCAATTCATTCATATTGTGGTCATGAGAGGGAGAAACATGTTGTTTAATTGTGGAAATAATTACATATTATATCATCTCATATTCAAATATCTTATATATATATATATATATATATATATATATATATATATATATATATATATGTGTGTGTGTGTGTGTGTGTGTGTGTGTGTGTGTATGTGTGCGTGTGTGTGTTATTTAAAGGTTTAAAAAGGGCGAGCGAATAGAATGAATATTGATTAATTTAATCTATTATGTAAAAACCAAACCTGTTTCATCAAATATTTTAACACTAAGTAAAATGTAACCGGAATGAAAAAGAAATAAAAACCACGAATACATAACATGTCATCCAACCACGCGAATCCGTTGACTAATGAAACCTCATCGACTGCTGCTTCATACCCGACTGAATACTTCATATAAAAAGGTTGCGACATATTGAAGCGACAGAGAACGCCAGGGTAACTGAATCGAGTAAGTATTTCACTTTTACTATTCAACTATTCTTAAATCCGTAACTACAAGATTGGCCTCAAGATTGCTTACTTAAAACTTTGTCATTATTTTTGCATTGAAGAAGACAAAAGAGAGTATTTATTTTATTTTGTATTTAATTTTTAAAAAATTGACAAACATTGTATCAAGTGTGTTGAATTGTAAAATCCAATTTACATGTCGTGGGTTTACCATTAATTCATCACAACGTAATTAAGATATTTTTTTAAACTACTGCTATTTCAGAAATTATTTATTGAAAGTTTCTGATTATATCAATACTTCCTAAAAATTTTTTATGAATGCGGTATCAATCGTTTTTATTTAAAATATATTTTAGAACTTGCGATAGCATTCATAAAGCTCTAAACATATGAAGCACTTGCAGCAACAAACGTGCGCTTAATATACGCGTGTATATAAACAAATGCGAAGAAGACATTTATTCATACGGATATAATTACTTATGGCAAAAGTAAATCTCTGTAAATATTTGCTCAACGTACTATTAAGATACGCCCATATTTTCAACTGCTTATTATACATTTTGGCTACATATGCGCATACATGGTTCGGTTTACACCTAAATCAAGTGTAAAATATCATCAAAATAGTATAACTATAAACGTGTCGAGAAAGATGAAGCTTATATTAAACTATAGCATTACTTGTTATAAAGCACTATCACGTAATCACAATAGCTTTATCTGATTAACAAAAAACTTACAAAGACACTACTATATATATATATATACATATATATATATATATATATATATGAAATAAAATGGAGGTGGAAGGACCTGAATACTCAACGTTTCGCCCGATTTATGCGGGCTTCTTCAAGAGGGATGGTCATTGAAGAAGCCCGCATAAATCGGGCGAAACCTTGAGTATTAAGGTCCTTCCACCTCCATTTTATTTCATATCATCGGATTTAATCCAGCTCAACAATCATATATATATATATATATATATATATATATATATATATATATATATATATATATATATGTATATATATATATATATATATATATATATTAGTGTGTATGCTTGTTTATGTGTGCGTGTGTGTGAAATTATACTTATGACAAATTAGCTATACAGAAATGTTTGTGTTTCATTCCCAAGGAAATCAATCAGGCCAATTATGCATCTAAAGAGGCGACAGATTGCAGTGTAAATATTATTATCATTTTAAAACTTAATTTTCGGTGGCGTAGCCGTAAAAAAATCAACTTTAACGTTTACAGTCAATAATTTTCAATTAACCTAATCATTTCACAGACGTTTCTTTCAATAATTATAATTTTACACTGCAACTAGGCTCTACTAGCACACACACACACACACACACACATGCATATATATATATATATATATATATATATATATATATATATATATATATATGATGGGAATAATGGAAATAGTATTCCCACAATATAGAGAAATAAAAAGGAGCAAACCGAGTTATGTGTTCATCAACGTTTCGTCTTTATTTCGAAATCTCGAAATAAAGACGAAACGTTGATGAACACGTAGCTCGGTTTGTTTCCTTTTCATCTCTCTCTCTCTCTCTCTTTCTCTCTCTCTCCTTCTCTCTCTCTCTGTATATATATATATGTATATATATATATATATGATTTTAAAAAATGAATATGAACAATTAGTAGTAGAATATCTATCCCAGTAAAATATCATTTATCGAATTTAACAGTTTTGTACCAATTATATTTCTATTACGAAGATGCAAATTAAGATATAATAATACTAAAGATTATGTATAAAATCCTTATCCTAATTGTGATCCAACTTTATTAAATGAATCTTATTTTAGAAAAAGCCCAAGACTAAACATTTGTGGGATATTAAGAATAAAGCGACATTCAGAGAACTTTTCTTAATTGATCACTAATGACTATGAATAAAATTTAATGCAAATCTGAATTGTTTTTAAATCTTCAAATTTAAGGTTTTGATTATGTTATTCCTTCCTAGAGCCGATTTAAAATATTCAAAAGTATCTGAAAATTGAGAATCTTTATTTACTGCTAAAACTTCACGTAATCGGAGGTATCTGAATGTTCACAAAGGATTTCTATACTTCTCTTTTCCTCATTGCTACAATACTAAATTAAGCTAAATATAGGTTACATTACCCACTCTTATGTCTATCATATTTATAATGCTTGTTGAATAGTTTAGGCGTGAATCATATACATGGCAAGGTATGATGTTGCATTTAGACCGGGTGAACTTCCTCTGAATCCTATAAATAGTAATACACACACACACACACCCACACACGTAAATCTTCTATATCTCAACTTTTATCATAAAAATATACAAAAATTACAAACTTGTCTATGATTATTGTGTTTCGTATTTTTATGTTCGAAATAAACGAAACTTTCTAATTAATTTATGTTTACATTCATAGAAATACTATAAATTTCCAAACATGAGAAAGAATTTAATATTTTATTTTGAATGAAAATTTATCTGTTGTATTTTGCGGTTTGTTCACTCTCTCATTTTATTTAATGTATTCATTCGCATGTGATTTTTATATTTTCATTTCCTACATTTCCTACAGTTTTTACAAAATATGAGCAAAAATATGCATACAAATATAAATAATATTATGATCAGATAAGTATTTGGAATTTTGCTGCTTTGCTATGTCAATGAAATCTTTTATTTTTTATTTTGACAGTTTTTTTTATTGGGATATATATGTTTTTATCTTTCTTTGGTGTATAAAAATTCATAGTATTCATCGTATTTACCCTTTATATATATATACTAGCAGATGTACCCAGCGTTATCCGGTATTAAACGTGACGTTAAATTCTTTTAAAAAATGAAGTAAAAATAAAAAGACAGAAAGAAACTGAGACATGTGCATGCGAGTATTATGTTTTTTTTTTCTAAACAGTTCACTTTTTGTAAGTAAAATAATAATTTAAAAAAATACCCGAGATGAGATCCGAAACAAAACCCAGAGAAAGTGAATCAAGTACGATAACCATTAGGCCAGCTTGTCATGATCTTTAAAAAGTGTTTGCAAGCCTAGTTATTTTTAACATAAAGAATGTGAACGATTCGAGCATATGCAGTCATGAAACAGTTGACAAACAGATAAAAATCCGCTGACCCCAAACTACCAATTTTTACTTCTTGGCAACCTTTTTCGCAGATAAAAAAAAAACAATCAAAAAGTCTTCCACATATCTGAATACTCTATATATTAAATTTCAAGTCTGTAGATCAAAACTTTGCTGAGTATATAAATTGAGAATTGTCATCACACACACACACATATAGATATATATCTGTGTGTGTATGTATGTGTGTGTGTGTGTGTGTGTGTGTGCATTTTCTAAATTTTCCCAAATTCGTATTTAGCTGCATTATTACAAATCTGATGCAACTGATGTGTAACGAACAGATGAAAGATACTTTTCAAAATCATTTTAATTCCTGACTATTTGAACACGCCTGAGCGGAGCGCACATTTTAAATACGTGTTATCTGCTCATTTGCGTTGTTCAGCAAGCCCTGTCCACGCAGTTCTTGGCCGTCACATCTCAGTGATTATAAATGCGAACGGCAAAGGAAACTTTAATAAATGGTATGCATTAATAATTATTACTAGTGCATACCAAAGTTCTGCATTCTTTTCAGATTATACGTTATAGCAGATTTCATCGGCACGTATATTATTATAAATCCAAGGCTCTTCACGTATCTACCCTATGTATTATTAGGTATGTATATCGGTTATGCACATAAAACACCTGGGTTTTATGTTCATTAATATGTTAAATAATGTTAAATAATGTTAAATAAAAAGTTCTGAAAATATTCTGCAATTACTGTCAGCGATTAATTTAAGGATTTTTTTGATGTAACTGTCTTATCTTAGAATTTTAAATCAAATTATAAATGTAATGTATGCATACACGAAAACGTGCTGTGGCGCGTAACAAATGAGTTGCTTTAGAATTTTTCTTGCTAATTCTACATGAGGGAAAAAATTAAACACGAGATCGTTTTTAGGGAGAGCACTCGGAGTCAGACAAAATAACAAAGTGCACCAGGCCAATATTCTTTCACAAATAATGTTTATACAAAGTGAATAATAATAATAATAATAATAATAATAATAATAATAATAATAATAATAATAACAATAAAATCATCATCATCATCATCATCATCATCATCATCATCATCATCATCATCATCATCATCATCATCATCATCATCATCATCGTCATCGTCATCATCATCATCATCATCATCATCATCATCATCATCATCATCATCATCAAGAAGGTCGGTTTTTAATGCGGGGGAAGGAATAAAAATAAAAATTCTCTCAGTCGTGAAAATTTCTCCTTCACTAACCGAGAACAAAAAATTGAAGTGTAGCATCAGAACAGATATTACACTTTGATCATAGCCCGAAGGTATGCTCAAAAAACAAGTGTTATTTACAAGTCTGAGTGGTAACAAGTCTCTTATGTTTGTTGAACACATTGCCACAGGAGTGCTTCTCCGTTGATTACAATTCGGTTGTCTTCAAGTCCAATACCAACGAATTCTTCTCATAAGACTCTCTCAAAGTAATCAAATGCAGTTTATACTTCTATAGTGTTATTCATCTTTCGTCGTCTGGCATTTATTCTCATCTCATTAACACTTGTCTTCTAATGGATCTTTATATTAATGAGTGGTGATCCCGATAATAAAAATATGTATGTATGCATTATTATTATTACTATTATTAATATCCCATTAACTTCAGAGTGGTGTGATTTTTTACACTGTTTTCCCCATCAAATGCGGGCTGTTACACCAAACCAAGTGAGAATAGTCACTAAGTCAATTAGATTGAATAATAATAATAATAATAATAATGATAATAATAATAATAATAATAATTATTATTATTATTATTATTAGTAGTAGTAGTAGTAATTGTAGTAGTAGTATTTTTGTTATTGTTATTATTGCCTTCTTTATTTGTTTCTTTCTTTTTAGATTTACTGGACAAAACCTGGAAATGCTGTTAAAAGTTGTTACAGTTCTCAGCGTGATCTCCCTTCTGGGAGGTAGGCTATTTTCTACCGTCATACTTTAAATTATAACATCTTTTGTTATTATTATTATTATTATTATTATTATTATTATTATTATTATTATTATTATTATTATTATTGTTGTTGCTATTATTATTATTATTGTTGTTGCTATTATTATTATTATTATTATTATTATTATTATTATTATTATTAAACGATTGAATAAAGCGGAAGAAAATATTAATATTTAATAACTACTATGCAAGTATTTCTTATTTGAATATACGCAGATAACTATATCTATTATGTATGAAGATAAAACAATGAAATCAGAAATTATTGATCCTGAGCAATTCTTTATAAAAACCTGCTTTTATCAGATTATTATAAAAATTAGAATGGTATTTACTCTATTAACTTCCATTTCTTTCTATTCGTATTAATTGTATTTTACTGATATTAAAACACGATAAAAATTCTAAATGCTTTAAAAAATATAATTCAATATTTTTGAGAAATAATGTCATTGCGAGCAAAACATGTATTTTATGATCAATCTATATAATATTCAGCCAGTTACTTTCTTAGTTGATCCGTACCTTACGCTTTGAAAACAACCAAATGCAATTTTTTAACGCCCAAACTTACTAAAAAAAGCCCAAATCACGAAATTTGGCGTAAAAAGGCCAATCTACCAAACCAAGACAAGAATATGACAGTGACCTCCCTTTGATGTAGTCTAGTTTTCGAATATCATTATAATTATATATAATAATTTTTGTAATCGTGTGAGAAAAAAACTTGTAATTTCGATGTGCAGCGGTTCTTCACCGAAAATTACGTAAAAAAGAGAACATTCGAAAGAAAAAAAGCAAAAAAAAAAAAAAAAACGGACATTGTCTGTCAAGGGTGCTGAACTGAAGGAGTAAAATATAAAATCAGATAATCAAGATAATAAAAAGCTTAGTAAAACTGAATCTGAAAAATATAATGGAATAAAGTACAATATTTATTGAGTTATAAAAATGCAAACAAAGAATTATAATAATGAAAATCCTTAACCCATCGATTTTCAAAGATAAGCTTTTTCATCGACGGATAAACATTATTAAAAAAGTTAACATAACTTTGAAAATATATTAAAAATATATAAGAATTTTTTTGAGAAAAATAAAAAGCATTTTAATAGGTTAACAGATAAAAAATTATAGGGTTCCTATTTTAAGTTAATATTTATTTCTATCTTTGTAATTCGCTATATCTATATATTTTATATAAATACATATGCATTGTTTAAGTTTTATAATGTATCCCTGTATTGTGACAATTTTGATATATAGTGCTACTAAAAATGTTATCGCAATGTTTTGTTTGTGCTCATTATTTTTTTTTATTTAGGATTGGCCAACTGTCAAGGCGCCCCGAAAGACGATTATGATAACATAATTCAAATCATACAAACAATTATTAATGAAGGGAATGGTTCAGATAAGAAACATGACAATGAACTCAATAAATACCTCATTGAATTAATTCGAGCCGTGACTAACAGGGTTGATTCAATGTCGCCGGCTCCTGACGCTAACAAATTGTTTGAGCAATTGATGGAATTGTTGAATCCCTCACATGAGAAACCTCACGAGCAAATCACTATGGAAGAACGTGACATACTTTCGAAGGTGGAACAATATTTGGATCATGAAACAATGAAAGATTTATTGGAACTCATCAAGTATCCAAAGGGCAGCTTTCACTCGATAATGATGACCATAATCAACCGGCTTGAGAAAGAAGCAAAAAACCGAGTAATTCACATGTACACAGAATACTTAACGCGCACACCAGGACCAGGAGATGAAAAAAAGAAGAACGAGACGATGCCGTGTTGGAAACAAAGTTGCAGGAAAATGGAATATGAGATGGAGATGTCACCATTCCTGAAAATTATGAAACTACAAGGTTGGAAATTTCTCTTCAATAAGGAACACGATTACAAGCGATTTGCTGAAATGGTCAAGTACATTGAAGAGAGTAATGGTCCAATGGCCTGGCTTAATCATTTGTTCATGGCAACCGAAGGGAATAAGTGGATTTGGACAATTGGCCACCAGGTAAGAGATTTCAATGAACGAATATGTTTTACTAGTAAATAAAAAGAATACGTATCAATCATTTCGCATATTTCTAATTTGGCTCAATTTTACAGAATAATGTAGTAAAAGATTGTGCCAACATAAACAAAACTCATATAAAGTCATAAAAGTAAAGTGTGACATGTTTAACATTTTTTTTTGCATTTTCCAAACAGACAATTTGAAAGATATAAAAAGTATGTTGTACCTATTATAATACAAATTAAGGCAATATGTAATAAAGTTTTATATTTAGAAGCTCTTGAAAATGGTCTCATTACCTGAATTGTACCCTTTCTTTTATCTTCTGGTCCATTTTATTGTTTTTATATTTTACATTTCCTAAAGTCCATCCTTTGCCTTTTTATCGCAAGTAAATTCATGCCTAGATAAATGAGTATATGACTTTCGGCGTTTGAAAGGTACACACACATCATGTTTCTGAAATAATGCCTGCAGCAGAATTAGACTTAGAGTTATTATAAAACTTCACTTTGCATTTGGTCTCATTTGCCGTCCCTTTTTTTAATGGTCATAACATTTTTGATGGCCGACGTCACGTCAGATCTGAGCTTCGCTATATAACATTTTGGTAACTTTTAGTATTCACATAGGTAAACTTAGCTTAGCTTTTTAGTCGTAGCTTCCACTTGTATAGATATATAGATTGATTACAATATAAAGTAATGATTAAAAAAAAATGACTCATGTGCAACCACCGAGAATCGAAACCCAAACGTTTAGCTTACGAGTGTTTTTTGCTTTTCCTGTTTCTGACTGAACTATGAAGACATGGCTAACAATTAAATCATAAACCAATAGCTACTACGTTATTCATGCATATTCGTAATGCTGGAAAATTTCATTTTTTTTTAATTTCCACATCTTTGTACCGATTTTCCCGGGCTAAAACCCAAACATAAAGTGTCGCATGGGTTCAAATACCCTATATATGAAGTCTCATGTCTGTAGACATGTAGACCGAAAACTCTAGGAGGAGTTCGGTCAGCAAAATTTTCAAAACAAAAATATATACGTAAACATAAATATATATGGAAAGAAGTTTGTGTTTACTATAAACTTTTACGCTAATATTCCGTAATTATAAACCATCTAGAATATCTGCATGAATATAATTATATTTAATAGTTAACTAAAGATGATTATCCCATAAGAAAACCGAAAAAAAAACTAATAGGGAAATAAATGAAAATGAATGTTTAAAAGAATATGCAAATTAGCTAGAGAGTTTACTAGTGAATGCAATTCCACGACCCATATATAAGAAAGTTGTATTTTCTTTTTAAATAAATAGAAAAAAGTGTTTTTACTATGAATATCAATACACTCCCAGATATATAAGAGTATAGATAGATATAATAATACAATTTGAGATTTCTGTTTCAGCTTAGAACTTTAGTAATAAAAAGAGAATTAGTTCAGAATAATCAGAGGAATATTAACCATTATTTAAATAAGATAAATAAGAGTCAGCATTTAGAGTTATTTAGTGGTGAGTGTGAAATGTGATTGTAGTTATAATGAAAATAGTAAATATTAAGAAAAAAATATGCAGTTAGTGCATTTTAAAATTGGGGTTAATATAGCATTCATAATTAATTATTATCTCATCATTAGCATTACTCTCTATATAAGTTATAAAGTATATGTGCGTGTATTTTTAAATTTTACTTGTTAGGAGGATATCCTCTTAAATGTGTATTATTCAGAAATTTAAAAAGATATATGCACATTATTTTAGTTTAAACACTGTTAACTCTATTTTATTTGTTGTTATATTTCATGTGTTGAACTATAATGTACAATTATTGTTGTTATACTTCAGATTTTGTACATGTTAGAAAATAACAAGGATATGCGACATAAGTTGAAGTATTTCATTAAGGACCACAGAGATCTCCGTGAGATTATGGTGAAAGCTTCTAAATGGGTGAAATCTAAAGACTTCGCTATGTCTTCTTCAGTTGTAAAAAGGGTCGTCAATGTCCTTGAAATGATGGGATTTGATGCTTATTACAATGCTACGAAAACACATTGGTTGGACGATTATATGGATTGGGTAGACTGCAACTTTGGTAAACAGGAAGAAATAGCTGCTTTGATGAAATCGATTGGTGTTATGTTGAAGAACGACGATCCACTGCGTAATTTTTTCCATATGCTGGGTACGTAATGTTTATGAGATACAAAATTAAATGCATTTCTGTAAAATATTATCACAATGTATCAGGAAAACGATTCAGTATTCGGTATATCTTACTACTGCAATTACATATTACGATTTGCGTTGTTATAAGACTGACCAATTAGGACAATTTTAGTATGAACATGAAGCTTAGATCTAATTCAGCAAAAGGTATGAATTTCAGAATTTGGACTAGAATTGTCAAATCTAATTATTTCAAGTTTTAATGAGACAAAGAAGAAATACTTTTCGCTCCATTAAGAAAATGTTGTCCAGTATTTAAAAAAATAATAAGCGGTCTTTTGCATCTCGGTCTAGATCGATCTGTATCCTTTGCAGAATTAGTAAGATGTAATCCATGATGAATCAAGAAATTGTTAAGTACACCAGCAAAAGCAATCTGTTTAATGGCAGTCAATATGGACTTTCTTTTAAACATTAACGGTTAATGTGTTGACTGTAATGATATCATTACATCTATTGATGGTATTTTATTTTTACCTAGACACAAAAATCAGATAGACCATTTCCCTGTTGATTGCGAAATAATGCAGTCCTGTACAGTTCTAGGACGTCCCCCTTCCCAGGCTCTGCCTTCTCTTTTTGAGAAGTGCTTGGTTTATTGCTAAACATCGGAAACGTTCCTACCGGGGTATGTCGAGGACACTACCTAGGCACTTTTTACCGATGAAAGTGCCCCCTTCTCGGTGGAGCTGACTTTTAAATCCCACTTTCCGACCATTGTGTCACATTTTTACTTTAGGAGAGAAATGAGCACACAGTGAATCTATCGATGGAGACTTCGTTTCTTGGGATCATCATATATCTAATACCTTCGATAGAGTTTGGCGTAAAGGCTTTCCTCTCAAACCTCTTATCAATGGAATATCTGGAAATATCTTCCAAATCATCAAATTCTTTTTTTCAGATAGGTTTATAAAACGTTCTTGATAGGCATTTTTTTCTGAGGCCATCGTATTTATATCGACGTGTGTATCAAAAATCTATTCCTATCTCAGTATTCTTATTGATACTCCTGAAACATTTAAACCATCTTATATCATTTGTTGACATGTATGCAAACGAAAAAACTGTCTATTCGAGCACTTTGAAGAGAACTGATTATCAAGAACAGGCTGATCTTTCTATTGCAACCCGAAAATAGCTAGTTACTTCTAACAAGGCTTATTTCAACCACCGAGGCTCTAATTCTTTTGACATAGTTTAAATTACCTATATGAAGCCCTTTCCATTTGCTAAGCTTCAAGAACTTTCACTTCAAATCTGCAATGGGAGACCAACATCCGATTTATTGCTTATGTCGTTACCGGTCGAAAAAGTGTCTGATCCTGCATTCCTTTATTTGTATACGAATCAGATACGTCCTAAAAATGAGCACTACTACAACATATGGATATGTGCCGCTTAGCGCACACTTGTCTTGACAATCTACAAAATGGACTTCACAATCTACTTAAGGATAACATATTCTCTTACTTTCTGACTCTTTCTCAAAGTGACGTTTTAAATCTTTTGTAATCTACCATTATTTCCACGGAAGATGATAAACTCTGAAACATTCACAGAAAAAACTCGTTTATCTATCTTCGCTGCAAAGAATTTTCTTTCTTCGTTTGTGTACGCAAAATCAAACGAAATTTACATAAAAGAACTGTTTTGTAAAAGACTTCCATTTTTTGGAAAAAAATTACCCAAAAAACCTCTCTATTCCGACTACAATATCATCATCTCGAGACCAAATCTCAAGAAATACTTGTCAAGTCACGTTCTTAAGTAATCAATTCGTCTATTTATAGTTTTCAAGCCTATCAAAAGTTTGGTCATCACCTAATTGCAGTCTCATTAAAAATTATCATCGAATGGTGTTTTGTAAGTGCTGATACAATATATAAGAAAATGTCATTTTAGTTGATATTTATAGTCTCCGTAAGATAACGAGGAATTTGAAAACCAAGTTAATAAAAATTCGTCAGAAATTACCCAACATTACCCCACCATTTTTCAAATAACGCATAGGTATATTTTGTTTATTTATATTTCTCAAGAAATATACGCTAAAAATAAATAACATAATAGTGTTTTTTTTATTCGTAGACAATAACTCAGTTTTAATCGTATCTAAATCCGCAATTGCAATGGTCGAAGAACGTACAGATTTTTCGCCATATCATGGACCTTTTCATGCGTTCCTTTTCCCATTGTTTTTCTATTGTTTTATTTTCCTGTCAGCGACATCTACTTTCAGTAGTTTGTCTAATTTTATGTAGCACATTAATGGAGGTCGGTTGTAACGTTATTTATTTAAATATATATGTTTCTATTACCAATATGGATTTAGTTATATATGACTTTAATAGCTTTCAGGAGAAATGGGGGAAACATTATTACGTAGTTTTATTCAGCTTATACAATTTTCATGTTCATGAATAATTGTTTATTGCAAGTAGTTTTTTTAATGTTATCCTCATTTATGTTATTTATATGACTATTTATTTTACTTTTTGTCGAATTAATTACACATTTGTACGCATTTGCAATTAGTCCTATTATGGCAATATTTGTTTTTCAGATTTCAACCCAGATTATATGATAAACGTGACTTTGCAAATTATGTTTAGCGGCACAATTCAATGTAATAAAACCGTTGCGGTAACTCCCCAAATCCTGCGTAATCTTCTTTATGTTGTAATTGGAAACGACAATTTCTGTACGACAAAAGGGTAAGTAAAACTTTTATTATTATTATTATTATTATTATTATTATTATTATTATTATTATTATTATTATTATTATTATTATTATTATTAGAGCTATTTTCTTTTGGATAAAAAATTTTTTTTAATTTATTTTTCATTTACATACAAAGTTTGTTTCAAAAGTAAAGCCCCTTATTGTTTTATTCCAAAAATTGAAGAGCTACGAAGACAAAAATAATACCATTAAAATGAGTGACCATTTGCGCCTCAAAATTTATTTTTCTGCGTAGTCAGCATCATTCCCAATACACTTTTCCTAGCAATAAACGAGAGCCTTGATATCTCGGTCGTAAAAGTTCGGAGCGAACCTTGTCACTTACACTTCTGTCATCACTCTGAAGTGAATGAACCAATTTTCTAATTGTGTTGGCATCAACTGCATCTGCTTCTTAAACGTTCTACTGGTGCCGGTGAATGTTGATTAGCTCAATGTTTTCTGCATGGAGAGATTCAATAACGAGTCTCTGCTTCTAGCATTAATATTTGCTACAAAGAGATGAAACATTTCGTCCATGTATGCATAAGTTTAGTCATCATAACAAGACAAAAAAGTATTAACGCGTTTTTCGTCTATTACTACGTAATACTAAATTGATTTTTACTCCAAAGCATCATAATCTTAAGAAGAAAAAAAAACGCTAATTTTTATTCAGATCCAACAGAACATAGATAAATTGAATGACAAGAGTAAACATTTACTTATATTTGCCAAATGTTTCAGCTGTGATGATAGCATGGTGACCGTTTAATTACAAGTTGATGGTTGAATCTATATTCTTTGAATGAGAGAGAAATGAACGAAAGAAATTGTGAAAACCATATTTTGATGAATCAAGTATTTTCATTCATTATGTGATAACGTTTTACTCCGAAATATTATTTATAACATTTCTATTTTTCATTACAGTTTCACTGCATATACACGACAGTCAACTGTCACTAATGAAAGTGGAGAGTTTCTCAAAAAACTTAGTGACATATCCAATACAGGCTCACAGATGTGGAGGATAGCTATTTATAAAAATGGTCAGATGGAATATGAAGATGTTGGTAAGTAATAAAAACAATTTAATCATTCAAAAATTAATATCACATATATGTAGCATTCCTTTTACATGTAGCATTTATGTTACATGTAGCATTCGTTTCACATGAATCATTCATTTTACATCGAATCATTTATTTAACATGTAGCATTCGTTTTACACGTAGCATTTATTTAGTCGCAAAGAAGAATCTTAATTTTGTTCACGAAGCTTTATTAATTTGATCATCAAATCTATGTTTATTAATAACAGATATCCGATTTCAATTGTAATTATTATTAATGATAACTGATTGGAGCGATTTTAACGTTTAAGTAATGGCACACTTTGTATCTCTGTTATAAATGTACGCGTCGTATTTAACATTAAACTTGCTTCTATATTTTCGTAAACCTAGCGATCCCGCCCTTGAAGGAGTGCACTAATTTCTTTTTTTGACGTGTAGTTGATTATTTGGAGGCGTACATTTGAACAACCGATTGCAAGAATCGAGTGGGCGGAGGCGCGATTAATTCACATAATATTTATGATTCGAAGGTTGGTCAACATTTGATTGATGATTATGTTGGCACTAATTGCTCAACAGATTATCCAGTCAAAACCTGGAGGTATGCTCGTAGGTGATCTTTATTAGACAACGGAAATATGCTTTTTTCCTCATAGCACAATTTAAAAAAATCTACAATCATGAGTGGCAAAATATTACGAAAGATTAAGATTAGGATTTGTCTATAATATTGAGGATTATCAATGTCTTTTACTTATATACTTTGTTTTCCTTTTTGACAGTGTCCATATTTATGGTTATAATTTCTTTCTTTTCTTCTTCTTTTTCTTATCTCATCTTCTTATTCTTTTTATTTTATTTCACACTAGTCATTCTCAATCATTGGCAATAACAGGTAGTGTTCCCTTGATTCTGAGTGACAATAAGTTTTTTTCTCGATTTCCAGTTCTCTCCACCAAATTCAATAACAACAACAAATTATTTTGCATTGTCTGGGACGTCGTTTTATAATTGATTTATCGCTAACAACGAGCATGGATCTTCTCTGGATTTTAAATAGTCATATAGGTCCCCAATATTTCAGTATTCTCCCACCATTTTAATAGAGGTCGAGTCGTTGACCTCGTCGTCGTTGTTGTTGTTTCATTAACTGGTTATCAGTAATTGCTCACTGAAAACAACCAGTGATATTCATTGGAATGTGGGTAAGAACAATTTCTCCAGATTACCATTAATCTTCACGTCTTTTAACAACCTTTGCAAATGAATTGGCGGCATCGCAACAGTCGCTTATCATTGACTTTTCATTGGCAATGACCATTTGTCTTTACTAGAATACTGGTGACAATAAGCATCCCCAAAGTTCAAGTCTCCTTCGTACCCTACCAGCGGAGATCTAATTAGTACTCTTTCCCCTCGGTCTTTTCATCGTCCCTGACCCTTTGACTATTTGGCATGGCGGCAACTGATGCTGGCTCTAAAAATTTAAAAGAAAACCGGGTGTGGGGTTTAGTCAACTTACAATTCTACAGTTTCAGTTTTCTTGGTTCATTTTCGTTTTATTTCTGTTGCTTTTTTCTATATAACCGGTTAGTGCTTGTAGCTGATATAAATTAAACTCCACATTCGAAGGTTTTCTTTAATATTTTAGCTGCTTTCAGCATTACTGTCCGTTGCATCGCCTGAGTCTTCCTCTTGATTCCGATTTCTTCTAGTCATTTTCCCAAATTCTTTGGGACAGTTCCTAATGCTCCTACAATTGTTGGTATTCAGGTTCCATATTCCTCTCAGTTCTCTGGTAAGTTCCGCGCATATATTTCACTGTTATGCCTCTTTGATCTTCACCCTATAGATTGCTGGATCGGCAAAATCTATAATTTGGTAGATATTTTCTTTCTTGTTAATTATTGATATATTCGGCCTTGGATAATTATTATTATACTTATTATCATATATATTATTATACTTATTATTGCTATTATCTCTATATAAATACGATATCGTGCAGGTTATTTTGTGTGTCACGCTTACATCTTTATCTTCCGAGTGACTGTCGTTTAATTGTTATAACCTTCAATTTCTTGTTTTAAATAATTTTACAAAAGAATTCTTCATAAGTTTTGGTTACGGGTTCGATTATAGCTGATGCTGTTCAAGTTACCTATTATTTCATAAATAATTTTATCAAAAATTTTTCATAAGTTTTAGTTTCAGTTTCGATTATAGCTGAAGAAACTGAAATTATATATATATATATATATATATATATATATATATATATATATATATATATATACATACACACATTTTTCTTCATAAGTTTTGGTTACAGTTTTGATTCAACCTGATGCACCTAAGTCATATGGATATTGTTTTATCTATGAAATCACAGCTTTATAATATATAAGAACCGAAAGAAAATAACTTTAAAATAATATATAAGAAATCTGCATGAATTAAAATATCATATTTAAGTGTAATTTATAACCGGGTTAGCTTATGTAAATACTTTTGCACTTTTAACAACAAAATTACAATAATATCAGGGCGTCTCTATTTACGCTGAACATCCACAGAATACCGACATCAATATATTACATATAAAAGATTCCGCTGTGGAATTTCCACAGGCCCCGCTAGTTATTATTATTATCATTATTTTTATTATTATGGAGTTTGGGATTAGTAAATGTGCGGTGCTGGTGTTGAAAAGAGGAGTAAAGGTTCATTCGAATGGAATAGTGCTGCTAAATGGAGAAATCATGAAAGAAATAGAAGATACAGGATATAAGTATTTGAGAGTGTTGGAGGGTGTAGGCATCATGAACAGAGAAATGAAGGAGAAGGCCAGGAAGGAGTATCTTAGAAGAATGAAACTAATTGCAAAGTCGAAGTAGAATGGTCTAACAAGAAGTTGCATGCCATGGATATCAAAACAAGAAAAGTTTTAGCAATGTTTGGTATATTTTACATTCGAAGTAGTGTAGGAAGGCTGTATCAAGAGAGGAAAGACGGTGGGAGAGGATTGAAAAGTGTAAAAGATTGCGTGAGAACCAAGGAGATATCGTTGAATGAACATGTGGCTAGAAGTGAGGAGTGGATGCTTAAGCTTGTGGACAATGAAGTGGAGGTATGTGAGACCAAGGCTGATTATGTGAAACGTATGAATAGAGAAAGGGCAAAGGAACTGACTAGGAAGACAATGCATGGAAGGTTCTTCCAGGATATAGCAGAAGTGGTTGATGAAAGATCATGGCAATGGCTTAGAGCTCGGTATCTGGCTAAGAGTTCTGAAGCTTTGTTTGTGCAGCACGAGAGCAGGCATTAGGAACACGGTTGTTCAAAAAAGTGGTTCTTAGAGAGGAAGTTGCTGCAGAATGCCGAATTTGTGGTAAGACCTCAGAGTCAACGGGGTGTAGTAGACTGGCCCAGAGAGAGTACTGTAAAAGACACGATCGCATGAGACTCCGGATATATTAGGGTGTGTGTAAGAAGGTTAGGTTGAAGTGTGCTGGAAAATGGTTTGAGGAGGTGCCTGATGAAGTAAGAACAAGTGAGGATGGTAAGGTAGAGGTATGGTGGGACAAAAGTGTCATAACGACCAAGCAATTGGAACATAATCGTCCGGATTTGGTCGTCATTAACAAAGCCTAAAAAAACTGGCAAATCGTATACTTTTCGGTAACCTGGGACAAGAATGTGAGAGAGAAGGAGAACGAGAAGTGGAACAATTATGTTCCATTGGCCTTGGAGATAAGGCGTATATACGGGGTTAAAACACAAATAACCCCGGTCGTAGTTGGTACACTAGGAGTATTATCAAGTCACCCGGAAGGATAATTGAATAAACTACAAATCCCCGATGTTTTAGGTGGCCTTCAGACCTCTGCTATTGTAGGTACCACCAACATCCTTAAAAAAAACCCTTGATATTTGAAGCTCCTGGTTTGGAGCCGGGATTGAGGGAAATCCTCTGGAAATGAATTCCATCCCTTTCCAGAGAGACGTTGATAATACAAATCATCATCATCATTCTTCTTCTTCTTCTTCTTCTTCTTCTTCTTCTTCTTCTTCTTCTTCTTCTTCTTCTTCTCACCAGCATCGCGTATCAGTGGAAAGCTGACTTTTTAAATACTTATACCCCTCAGTCTATTACCATTATGATTTGCAAGAATCTTCACTGAATTCGCATTTCTTTCTTATTTCGTTGACCCAGTCCGCAAAGAAAATAAACCATAATTAATGTCAATTACTTCACTGACAAACTGATTAATGTTTATGCAGTTCTGTTTGTTTCTCAACTATTTATTCTGCTTTAGATTGAGTGATTCGCTTAAATTCCAAATGGTAATACATTCGAGCAACTAACTCCGATCAATTTACAATTACAACAGATATTTAATTAAACAGTAATTTGGGAATGATATTGCCGCTTAATAATATCACTTAATCCACATTTTAATTTTGCAAATGTGTCAAGTTCAACCGGGAGTTTGCTGTCAATTTTAAAAAGTAATAAATTTTACAAACTTCATTGATCCGATTCGAATCAGGTCCCGTAGTGAGCCAACGCGATAATTTCTCAAGATTCATGGAAAGGCTTGCTCAGTACAAAACGCGCATCGAACTAAAATCGTTGAATAGCTGAGATGGCATGTTGTGTTGTATGTGAGGCGTGATCTCTGAAATCACTGCCATCAAGGGGTTGTTTTAATTTCAAGTTAGATATGTTTGATTAATTAATCAGAATATTCAGAAAAGGACAAACAAAGAGATAAGACTATACGAGTGTTTTTGATAACCTACTAGAAAACGGAAACTGTAGTATTTAGGTCCTTTTATTCGAACGCATAAAACTGCTGTATCAATGTTCTTGATGGAAAAATAAATTCACTCAAACATACCATATTAATAGTAAAGGTAATCGCAAAATCGATGTGACATAGAGAAAGCAACTATTTTGTCAGGCAAACTAACGTGGGACAACAAAATTGCAATTCCCAAATCCTTATTGTTTGCAAATTAAACATTTTAAAGAAGCCGAAAATTATAAAATAATTTTTCGACTAAAATTATAAAATAATTTTTTGGCATCTTTAAAATTTGCCCAACTAGATAATTTTAATCCTCGGTTTCTACTGTATATTTTTTCTTTCTTTCTTTCTTTCTTTCTTTCTTCCTATATTGAATGAACCCTATCTTTCATTTTATATATTTGAGTTCCTAATTCGATCATATAATCTGGCTGTTATGAAGTTGAATGCCTACTTTCATAGCAGCTTGATTATTTATTTAAACAAATGCCGAGGCAGAACATTTACGCAAATTACTCCTTGAAAGCAATATCTAACAATTGGACCCAAAATGTATGTTTTACCGAATCCGTGTATAATTTTCCAAACCCATCATCATTATTGCTCCTCTCTTGCCAATACCAATATTTTAAAATTTTTCTTTTTTGAATCTTTCGTTCTAAGTAAATAATATTCTACTAGAATTATTATAACTGGAATGTTTTTTGTCTTTGTTTTCGATTTTTATTTAAATATTTTAGCCATTAAAACAATTATATTTGTCTGTATTGATACTGATTTCTTTCATTGTTTCAGATCTAAATTACATGCCAAGTAATGGAGATGTCATTTATTTCTCTTACGAGAGCATACCAACAAGATAAATTGCGAACCGTTTGGATCTGTGCCCGTCATGTATGCAAGAAGATAATCTTACATATAGCGTTGCCCTTGCGAATAGAGTTCAATTTAAGTATTACACAAGTTAAATTTAATTCGTCGATCGCTGTGTAATAAAGACTTGTCCTTTAAAATATCCTAGATATTTGTTGTTAATTATATTGAGAATAATGTATTACTTTTTCGCTAAATAAACTTTCTTTTCATACGCTTCTTTGTCATTGTATTTTAGTCTCATATTGAATATCTATCAGAGTTTAACGAAAGTTGTCTTCGTTTTAAGGACTTATAAAACAATAAAACAATAATAATCAATATTTTTCTCTATTGACTCTTCCTACACGCACATGGGCCTTTTAAAACGCGGACCATAAACTTTCCTAGGTTTGGAACTGACAAATAACATGCTTTTAATTTCTTATTGAAATGATCTTTTAAACTCTGAGTAAGTACGGTCATCAATGCGTCTTCTATCTTGTGCGACATCTACCGTCATTATCAAGCAAAAAAAAAAAAAAAAAAAAATGACCAATTTTGTATTCATGCAAAATTGCTGCTAAAATTGTTAAGAACATGTCGGGATTATTTAGAATTACACCTAATTATTTAAAATTACACCTAATTATTTAGAATTACACGTAATTAAAAAAACAAAAGTACAGAAAAGTCTTTATGATGTACGTACTCGTCAAAGAACGAAGATCTCATATTTAAAAAATTAGGTAAATTGATCAAGTAGTTTTCTTTTAATTAAGAAAACCAAATTATACGATTTTTAGTGATTGATAACAAAACAGCCCGGTCTATAAATCTTGATAGTCAAATTGAGTTGTTGACATTGAATTTTAGTACATTTTAAAATGCATGGCGTCGCGAGACCCCTTATCGCCTAAACATATTTTTTTTTATATATATATAAAAAATCTAGTTGATCAATTTAACTTTGTGATAAAGTATCCATTTTTCATTTTCGGTAATATTTATAATGGACATTTGAAGCTGAGGAGCGCGCAATGTTGCACAGCAATTGACTCGTCATTTGAAATTATTTACATTTTCTAATCTTTGCTATTCCATTAAACCCTTTTCATTACCAAAAATGGTGATATGACTCGCTTCGAAATTTCAGCGTATTATTCGCGAAAACGTCTTCCCTTGAATTGGATTGAACATGGAACCAATCAATATCTTCATTACACTTCACAAGAAACTTTTTGTAAAACCTGAATGAAGTTTACTATATAACTGACTTCTAAAGCTTTGAAATATAATGAAGAAGTTAGAGACACTTTCGAATATAATATGAATTTAAACCAATATTTCCTACATATATAATTTTATTCTAAATGTATTATGCGTTAATTGCAAACGTCCAGCAAATGTTTTCAACAGGATCAACTCAATAAACCTTGTTTATTTTTCGTATCTTAAGTAAATTTTATTTATTTGGATTCCAAGATAAAGTAATATTATATTACAATGATACCAGTTGTATCTCAACTCCTGGCGTGAGTTATTGTAAGCAAATTGGCATATGGAAACAAGAAATACAGACGAACATAAGTCATTTAGATCTTACAATTTGAACATTTAAAATAAAGCAATTTTTAAAAATTTCTTAACATGCCAAAGAAAAATATGTGTGCAAAAAAGAAATAAAAGCAATTGATTTTCATTTATACCTTGAAGAATTGAGCCTAAAAAAATAAAGTCATTTTAAAGTTTAATTATGCATTCTCGTTATAAAATACACATATATATATATATATATATATATATATATATATATATAAATATACATGTAATATGTATGAGTAAAAAGAATTTTTGTTTTCTGTTAAATAACACTAAAACAAAGCAAAAAGAAAATTAGAAAATAAGAAAATTTTCGGTAAATTGGATTGTGCACAAAATAAAAAAAAACGTGAATTTTCATTTATGTGCCCCCTAACATAAGCATGTAAAAGCATTTATAAAAAATACAGAGAAAATGTTTTAAAAAAGTGATTATATATATATATATATATATATATATATATATAGATATATATATTATTTCAGTGTAAGTTTAAACATTTATTACACATTATTATGTTAAAAGTGTTAATGCAAACAAAATGGATGAAGTTCAACGTCTTGCTCGGGAAACAATACATATCTGGGCTTGTAAACAGTTATTTAAAGTCAAATTCCGACAAGTTCAGAGGTAAAATCCTTAAATTTTATTTTTGTCCCCGGTTTTGTATGTATATCGGCGATATTTTGTTCTAATGATATGTAATTTACAATAATGAATTCCTTTTTTACTTAATTTCTTATGAAGTGGTATTTAATATTTATATGCTTAGATCTTTAGTGAATTACTGTGTTCTGTGCTAAAAGTATGCTGACGTGATTATAACAATTAATTAGTACTGGAGTTTTAGTTAATTCTGGTTTTAAAACAATTCTTAGAATAGTTTTAGGTATAGAGCTTTTTGCGCAGTATGTATAAGCGCAATGAATTCCGCCTCACATATAAAGAGATATACAATCTTCTGCTTTTTAAATTTCTATATAAGAACCATTTTTTGATAGTTAAAACAATATTCAGATATACTTTTTCGATCTTCATCGTTTCTTTAATCTGAAAACCCTTTATAATTTTAGAGTGACGTTGATTTTCTAAATACTAAATGCTGTTCCTATGTTCCTCTTTAAATAACGAAGGACTTATTTCATCATCATCATGACGGGCTCTTTGCCCGGACTACTGTGACTCTTTCTCTCCAGAGTTTCCTGTGTTCCATCAGCTGCCTCAGATCTCCAGGTTCACAGTTGACGTCGTGTGCTGTTTGCTGGATGTACGTGGATCTAGATCGTCCTTTGCTTGCGCGTCCGTGTCGTAGAGTCCATAGCAATACATCACTCACCAATTCATGCTTGCTCCTCAGACAATAACCAGCAAATCGTAGGCGTCTTTCTCTGATGGTATTAGATATGGCAGGTAGGTTTCCATAAAGTTGCTGCTTCGTGGGATGATTTTGCCAAGATATATTTTATACTGTTCGTAGCATCGGGTGTATGGGTCGTCTAGTTTTCTTTCCAATCTTTTGATGAGTGTCAAGGTTGTAGCGTCGTAAACAATGACAGAAATTACCACTGCCCTGAAGAACTGCCTTTTCAGTTTGTTAGTTAGTCCCGAAGTCCATACTGAACGCAGACCATCCCACGAGGACAATACTTTGGAGATGCGAATTTCGATATCTCTCTCTATGGAAGCTATGTTGCTGTTCAGATATGTAAACTCAGCGACTTCTTTCAGTGTTGATATCCAACCAGAGCCCTGATCACTCCTTTCACATTGAAAGTCATAAACTTTATCTTATCCGCATTGATGTGGAGACAAATGTCATTTGCAGACTTTTCTAACTTACAGTGTTTGCGCATCAGCAGTGTTGTTCGCGAACAAAATAATATCGTCTGCGTAATCTGCATCAGTTATGTGTGCTAATTGATAACGTCTGTTTCTGGATTCATTTAGGGTGAAGCCTAGCGTGTTGTGTATATCAACAGAGGCGCGAAGTACAAAGTCAAGACAGACAATGAAAAGAAAAGGGGCAAGATTATCTCCTTGTAGAACCCCGATGCGGATGTCGAAAAATTCAGTGTCCCCCTCTGGCGACCTGACCATTGCTCGAGTGTGCTCATATAGCATCATGATAGCATTAATGACTTCATTTGGAATGTCATATGCTTTTAATATGCTGGCCACTTTTCCTCTATGTACTGAGTCGAATGCTTTGGAGAAATCTACAAAGATCATGACTGCCTCAATGTTTTTGGCTTTGACTCTTTCAATTAGCATCCTAACAGTAAGCATTTGACTAGTAGTAGAGCGATTCTTTCTAAATCCATTTTGGATCTTCTTGAGCACTTCTTCGATCTTTGGTTGGATACGGTTAACAAGCATGGCATTGTAGATTTTTGCTGCAATTGGAGTGAGTGTTATTCCTCTGTAGTTGCTTGGTATGCGTAGGTCACCCTTCTTGAGGAAGGGAAGTATGCATTCTTCCCTCATATATGAACAACTTTTTGTTTATATACAAAATTGCATGAATTAAGAAGGATATCATTGAAGCCATTTGTCTTCCATACCTCAGGAGATATATTATCTAAACTTCAGCTTTACGATTCTTGGTCTTCTTTAGCACAGTTAGAAGTTCCCCCATTGTAAAATCACCCTTCTCAATATCGAGTTCCTGTACAACAATCGGCTGAATTGGTTGGTTTGTCGCTTCTGGTTTGTTTCCGAGTAGCTTTTCAAAATGTGCTTTCCATTTCGAACATGCATTTTCCGGAGTGTTTGCCTTTAACTTAGCTTTGGCAGGTTGTTTGCGCCCAGATATCTCATTGACTATTTGCCAAGCCAGATATGATTGTTTATTATCTGCTGCATTCTGGATTCTATCTATTTTTTCTTGAACATACTTCTGTTGTTCTGATAGGTACATCATACTAAGCTCTTGAAGCGGCTGCTGTTTTAATTTTGTATTCTGTCGAGTAGGCTATTTATGTTGCTTTTTGATCATGTTTTTTTAACTTTTCTCGTTTTGATATTATTTTATCACTTTCCCACGGTACTTTTCGCTTTACCTTGGGCTTCAGAGGTAATCACTTCTTTGCTGCTTCTTGGTGCGATCTAACGAAGTTTTAATAGGTGGTATTAACAGTTGGTTCCTTCTCTTGTGCTTGTACAGCATCAAATCTGTTTCGCAGTTCGAATATGAATCTGTTTGATCTGATTGTCGTGTGACAACGTTGACCGGTTGTAGAGCTGTCTAGATGATTTTTTAGTTTTATTCGCTCGTATAAACTTAACTTCAACTTAGAGGTTAAAATCCTATCATAAGTATGCACACCATAGAAAATGCTATAAGCTTCACAGTTATGACAGCTATTGATACACTTTCATAAAAAGATAGTCCAGTTGTGCCTTGTCTCCATTTGGGGATTGATGGGGACAGAGCTTATCGAGTCTTTTCTGAAAACGGGCATTCATGCATTGTAGGTTGTTTTCAAGGAGAAAAGTTAATAGATACTCTCTATTTCGGTTTGTTCCATCATGGAAAGAGAACATGCTTGTTGTCTTCCCGTCCTATGTGCGTGTTCATGTCACACTCGATAACCAATAAATTATGTTTGGGGATTGAGCGCACTATTGCTGAGAGTTTATCGTAGAAATTCAGGATCTCTGGCTTGTCACTGACGTTGGTAAGGCTGTAGCAAAAAATCACAGTAGTAGCAGGATTACCACTAAAGGTAGCAAGAATTATCCTTTGTGTTATCTTCTCAGCACTGTTCAATTATTTCAATGCTCGAGGGCTAAGCAGAAGTCCTACTCCCCCAATGGTACTATTTGTGGAATTTTTCCATGCTGAGCTGATACTAATGTCCAGCTGTTATCAATTTTATGGTAATTTATGTCTATGTCGTTGTGGAAGAGACGGTGCTCTTGAATACATACAATATCGATATCATTCTCTTTGGATGAAGCAACAAGTTCTGATATTTGAGATGTGGGTTGAAGTGTCCGTACATTAAAGGTGGATATTTTGATGGTATGTCTACATTTTGCTAGCCAAGGTTTTGGTGCTGTAGTAAACTTGTCGATAGCTGTGGCCAGTGCCGGCACACCAAGTAGCGACCCTTAGTTACCCGTGTGGTAGTCGATGCGGTATGGAATTCTGGTTTGATTTAGAGTCATATTGAATATCTCGGATAATATCACCTGTGTGAGCTACGTCTACAGGCGAATCGCAGTAGTTTCTCAATTAGACTAGTTGAACCTGGCCGTTGATCTCTTAATGATTCGTCTGCTCAGCGTCTTTTGTGCCTTGCCATTGACTGATTCTTTAGTTCTTCCGCCAAGGCGCATAACTGTCATGCTGCTCCCCATGACGTTACCAGGGCCTATTAGCCAATTCAGGTTCTACATCAGTCTTCCGTCATGAGTGGTCCTACATGATTACTTTAGACTATATCCTCGACTACCACGATTTAGGTCTGAAGTGAGTGTTTCTTTCATCCGACGGTATAGCCTGTTGACTAATCCTATACTGTTGTAACTTCCGCACGAGCTATGACGTAAGGTTGGCATTTGCGGAGATTCAAATACTAGGATTGGTATGCTCTTCGCAACAGTTTTGAAGTAATGAAAAAAAAAATCCTTTACTCACATAAGATGATTCTGTCCAACTAACAAAACATGCAATCGACGTCTAACTAAATTTGAATATTTTTTTTTGTTAAAAACAAAAATAAATATTTTCAAATTTAGTAGGACTTATTTAGCTCTGTTAAAATCTTTCATTTTCGGTCTTAATCATTTTTCTGATAGTTTTGTTACTGTGTAACTTATGTCAGGTCTCGCAGCAGCCATTAAGCATTATCTCTCGGTATAGTTTATCGTCAATTATTTCAGATGTCTGTATATTATTGACATCAATTTCCACCGGTGTAGAGCGTTTTTTGTATTTTTGTATTTCAAACTTCATTAAGATTTTATCAATGTAACTCGATCGATTTATTTTAATAATTCCTTTTTTCATGAGTAAATTGCATGCCAAAAAACCATGATCTTTTGCGAAGATCAGTCATTTTGAATGTTATTTTTATTTAATCTGTTCTTAACATCGATTAACATGTCACAATTTGATGCGATTAAAATGTCATCGACCCATAAAACTAAAATCAATAGTTTATTGTCTTTGTTTTGGGTAGTCAGACAATGGTTATTGTTTAAATTAGTGTTTAATCATATAATCAGGAAACACTATATTCCAGCATCGACCGCTTTACCTCAGACCATACAGTGATTTGTTAACCTGCCACATACAAGTTTTATTTTTCAATTTGAATCACTCTGGAGGGGTAATATTAATTTCACAGTCTATTGGGGCATTTAAATAAGCCTTTTACGTCTATTTGATTGATGTTAACGTTATATTGAGATGCGATTTGCAATAAAACTCAGATTGTAGTTAGATTTGTAGTCGGTGAAAACATAGAAAGTATTCTATATCGTAATTCTGAGAGTATTCTTTAGCAACAAATCTATCCTTGTAACGCATGACTCTGTTTTTATTTTTAGTAGAGCTCCATCTAGAATAAATGAAATGTTTATGCTTTGGGAGAGTCACTACTAAATGCATATTTTTTCTGTTAAAGCATCTATTTCGATTTCTATTGCTATTGTCCATTGATCACAATGTTCTGAATTAATTGCTTCGTTAAATCTTTTTGGCGTATTATCCATGGAATAGCAATAGTCGACTTAATAATCTTCCAAATTGTCGACAACAAAAAATCGGGTCGTCTTCTACTTCTTTTTTGGGAAGGTTCTGATGAATTTTCGATTTTAACATCAGCACCATCGCAATCATCATTATTAATACTCTTATCCTCGTCAACGGCGACTTCATTGTGGTCACTTGTTTTATGATTTTGAGGAAATATTAACTCATACTCTTCATATGATGGATTTTTGTCTTTGTAATTAAACGTGTTTGTGAATTTTACATATTGGATTCTTTTTATTTTATTTTTCTCTGGAAAAACACTAAGTAAGCTGGGCTGTTTTTTTATCGTATCAAAGGAATCTACTTCGAGCGGTTTTGATATTTAATTTGATTTTGTTATCTATAAATGTGAAGGAAGTTGAATCAAATACATGCATTCCGCTTAAATTTGGTTTTCTACCGCAGAAATCTCCACATATGATTTTAGATAGTTTTTTGTCAAAGGGCCGGTTGCATATGTATGCAGCAGTCATGTATGCGTTTAGAGATTTGGGGGGGGAGTTTGATTCAATGAGTAGACATCTTGCCATTTCAAAAAGTGCTCGCCATGATCGTCTCACAGTTTTGTGTTGGTGAGGTTTATAAGGGGCCGATTTTTCCCGTTTGGTACAATGGTTAATTAATAAAACTACAAAATCTTTATTAGTGAATTCTGTACCATTGTCAGCAAGGTATCAGATTTGTTCTTTATCAAATAGACCATTATTAATCCGGACTAATCGTCTAAAATTTTTTATTTATATCTGAAGTTTCCACTGACCATCGGTTCCACGGGATTGTTCAAGTCAAAATGTACAAGTGATAGGGTTTCGTGGCCTTTTTGTATGGCATCTTGGTTTGGTACTGTGCCATTTTATCTTGCGTACAAACGTCACAGTTTATAAAAATTTTTTAAAAAGTTTTTATTTTCATTCCGTCAATCCAGCCAACTTCAACCTTCTTCTTCTAAACAAAGCCCCAAATCACATCCGAATACAATTCTGAACCTCAACACACAGTCCCCGACGAATCCAAAACTCCGTTCACCAGCGATAGTCATGCTTCCTCCAATCACATCTCCCGTTCCCCAGAAACAACCTAACCTGATCCCACTTAGCTCAATCAAAAAGAGTAAACCCTACACTTCCCCTGTACCCTCTACTTCCGCCCCATAATACTCCTCCCGCATTCTTCGCAAAATCCGTACCTATTCCACATACCCCTATGGACACTGAAAACCCAGCAACCCTAAGAAGAAACAGAAACCCCTCCCTGGAAAAGAGGAAAAACACTCTACCTCCATGACAAGGAAATCTGTAGTACCAGTGAGGCTCGAATTAACAACTCAGTTTATTTTAAAGACGCAAATCTTTTTAAACTAATTGAATTCAGGGAGGTGGCTAGAAAAACAGTCAATGATTCCATCAATATCCTGAGCATCAAAAGAATTCTAATGGCTATTCGAAAAAAGAAGAGACGAAATACTTATGGACAATGTTAGAAGACGCAAATAAAGCATTTGAATTTCGTTTGCCTTTAGACATTTATAAAGACTCAGATATTCGTAATTTACGTAAATGTTTTGTTGGGCGGGTCCCGTTAAAATGCACCCATCCCTATAAAGAATAGCCAAATTAACATATTTGTTGCATGTCGGCGGTATTTCCCGTGATTGGCTCATTGACACTCAGATGGGTATATATTCAATCACGAAAGCCATCGGCACGTTAATGTTTGTTTCTGGTTCTCAACCCTAAGGCACCATAATGGATCTCAAACTTGCTGTTCAGGGGCTAAGGGCCAACTCTCGAAAATTTCGCTTGAAACTGGACCTGCAGTACTGTAGTGTTGTAAATAAATTGTAGTGTTCTAAATACATGAAACGTAAAACAAAACATTTTCCAAGACTTTATTGAACAGACTTCACAGCTACTAAAGCAAGAGAGAAAGAACTGTCTTTTAAAGAAAAGGGGACGCGTGCAAAATTATGTGTCAAGAAACTGAATTTGCATATCTAATATTTTTTTAACAGTAAGAACAAAACAATCTGCATTAGCGTTTCCTTTAAATGAAAATAAAACAATCTCCCCCACTTGTAAAAGAGATTTTAAATAGATTTCGTTCAACTGGGTCGAATCTGAAAGTATCCTGTACCTCTCTAATCCACCATTCACCCATGTATGGAGTATTGTTCTCATATTTGGGCCGGTGCATCTGCTACTAGTCTCTCACTCCTAGACAAGGTTCAAAAGAGAGTCACCAACCTAATAGGTCATGAACTATCATCCAAGTTTAAGCCTCTGTCCCATCGACGCAATGTAGCATCCCTCTGCCTGTTCTACAAGTACTGTAACGTATATTCCGACGAGCTGCAAGCACTTGTACCTCCTCTACGTAAATACCCCCGACAAACCCGAAAAGCAGTACAATCCCACCCCTTCACAGTAGAGATCCCTAGATGTAAAAGAGCCTTCTACTCCAGTAGTTTCTTTCCCAGAACCGCTAGACTTTGGAACTCTCTGCCAGGTTCCTGCTTCCTCAACTGTACTGACATGCAGAAGTTCAAGTGTAACGTAAACCGACATCTTGCTGCCCAACTCCCCACCTAGTACCCCTGTAACCTGTGTCCCTAATAGTAACCCCCTACATCAAAGTGGTAATGTTCCTTGTTTGGGGTGAAAATGTAAAAAAAAAAAAAAGAAACGGTGGCTTCTGGAAAGAGAACACTAAGAAAGCCTTTCGAGCTTTGAGAAGTGTGCACTCGTCCGAGGAGGGAGGCACGCAGGTTGATCCGAGACGAGTGCTCCTTCTATCGCGAGTATTGTTGCGCATTGAAGTTCTTTTTAAGACCGAAAGAAAGCCTCTCTAGCATTCTGCTGTTATCCTGATGAGCATTATATAGGTATTAGTGAACGGATCCGTTAGGGATAATATAAGTGAGGGTCTCCCTTTGACAAAGGGATAGCACTGTTCAATCTGGCTTTGGACGCCTGAGTCGAGGTGTCTCACTATCAGTGAGGCATTTCTGGCCTGGCTGATGATTCGTGATTCACTCTAGATCGGTAAGAGACTACACTCAGCTATTTCGCCTATATGTAAACGGTGTGACAATGAGGTCGAGACTTTATATCACGCCTTCATTTATTGTCGTTTATGTCACGCTTTCGTTGTGCCGTTGATTGATTTTATTAAATGTCTCATTGTTTGCATACTGGATGTATCGTCTTTTACTCTCATATCTATCAATGTTTGTAATAATTGGGCACGAAAAACCCATGGGCTTAGAAAAGAAATGTTTTTGATCTTGCTAGTAGTAATGAAAGGTGTGATTTGGAACACTCGTATAAAAGTGGTCTACGGATCTGAGAACGTCGCCCTTATACGAACCTTACAGGAATCTTTCGTTATCATTTGAAAGTTCGTATGACTGCCAAGAGGATTAAACTCTCTCCGTCTGTCTTTGCTGAAAGGTGTGTGTCTTTTGCGCATGTTTTATCGAGTGAATGGAACAAGTCTTGATTGGTACTTGGACGTGCCTTAGACAAAGAATTTTGGGACATGAAACGAACGTCAGCTTTGACACGTTTTTAGTCAAGAGCATGTTACGAGTAAAGCTAGATTAGAGGCATTTTTAGGCAATAAAGTTCATAACCGAGTTAGTGTGTGATAGTGATCATTAGGCCCCGTTTTTAGTTTATCCCGTTTTTATACCCTCATTCCCCTCCCAAATTAGTTAGCAGATTGCTTAACTTGCCAGAGATATGGGTTCCCTTTCGAAATTTTCTTAAGAGGTGTTTGGAATAAAGCGTTCAGATCCGCATCACACTTTCCACTGTGAAAATAGCGTATCTACCACAGTTTAGTAATGTGGGGTATTTTTACTAAAACTGTATGCATCATTTTTGTCATGTAAATAATTTTTTTTATTCAAAGTGAAGTGAAAACCGAATGCAAATCAATTCTATTTATTCGACGATTTAACCTAGGGGCTATTCTAAATCCCGCGGATTATAGCTTTCGATTGTTTTTTCTTTTATATTTTGTATAGATTGTCGGTCGGTTGAAGTTCTCACGCACCATACGTGAATCTATATTTTTTATGGCATAGCCAAACCCTAAATCCAATTGCAGATGAAATTATTATTAACACCAGTTGTACTGACAGGTTGATGTCAAGGGGTTGTGTTAAGGTTGACCCTCAAGTGGGAGCAGGCTCTGTTTCCGTGAAAATCGGAATATTTCATAGCGAACGTAAATGCACCTGTTCGATTAGGAATTGACCAACTGGATGTGATATGGAATTCTCTGATTGTTTCTGATAAAGAAAATTTCGCCTAAATCAACCCATTTTCCTTGGTATAAAAGGCTCTTGCCGCTAAAAATCACCAGATGAGTGCAGAAATGAGAAGATAATAGAACAGATCAAGAACGAGAAGATGCTAACAAAAGAAAAAGCAAGAGGTCCGAACTCCCTTCCCATCGAGATACCCAACACGTGAAAATATTCCGGCCTAATAACTAACCTCCATCGAAATTGAATTTCAATTGTATACCAGAGAGAACGTTTACTTTTGCTAAAATATTTTTGTTTAATAAGTAAAGAGTTTACATAAGAGTACTCGATTGCCCAACTCGCAACTTAGATGCGAGGACGCAAACATTACCGCATGCGAACTTTAGTCTAGCTCCATCACCCCCACCCCTCTATTCTACCTGATAGTGAAAGCAACGTCTGAGCGGTCGTTATCATGCTGACACCCCGAAACAAAAGAAAGAGACATGTAGTTAAAAGTAAAGAACCTTACCTCATGCATCGTGCGGCTCGTGTTAGGAAAGAAAAAAAAAGAGAAAATAAAAATAGCCGCCCCTTGGTATTTATGGACTGAAAATCACGTGATATGACGAAAGGGGGTAGAGGGTATGCAAATGAGATTTGGTTGGGTCTCTCTATTAAAGAGCCGTCTTCTTTATTTTCGGCGTCAGTGTGGAAAGTGCAGAGAAGAAGAGAACAGTTGGATTTGAGTTTGAGACTTTTGATCTGAGGTTGAGTTCAAATTTAACGTGACGCTATTTCAACACAGTGACAAAAATGGGTGACCGAGTAAGATTGAGCAGCGATATCCTGAGGCCATTTACCGGAGAAGGTGACGTGGTTGCGTGGCTTAACAAGCTGAAGGTGGTGGCAAGTCTGCAGAAGATCGAGGATGTAGCCACGTTAATACCAATGTATTTGGAAGGAAGTGCTCTAGCGGTCTATCTAGAAAGTGGAGAGACGGGTCAGGCCATTGCTGAGAGCATTGAAAACCGGTTAAAGACCGCATTTTCCGAGAGCGCATTTGAGGTTTACAACAAGCTCAAAAGAGTCACCTGGACTGGGGAGTCTGTGGACGTGTACGTGGCAGAGATAAGGCGACTAGCAGGATTGGCTGGATATGGGGGACGCAGCCTTGAGAAGACTGTAAAGCTGGCGCTTGTAACTGGTTTCCCTGATCGCATCTCCATGGAACTGCAACGACTTACTGATATTGAAACCATGGAGGTGGAGGAGATTTTAAGGCATGCTAGAATTTTGGCGAAACAGCCTGGTGAGCTGGGGGCAGTCGCGGCTGCTGTGGCAAGCAGAAAGGAGCGACCAGTGATGAAGCAAGGCCGTGGATTTACCGGTAAATGCTTTCGATGTAAAGGACCACACCTAATGAGAGACTGTAGGGAGCCACGGCCAGACATTATCCGGTGTGGCCAAGTAGGGCAAATTAGCAGGAATTGCCCTTCGCTTCCGGGAAACGAGTAAAGGGGTGCTATTGCGCCAGTAGTCACCCTTTTATACTGAACAGGCGTATGAGAGTTTTTTGCCACAGCTAGTGATAACAATCAAGGGAAAGAGGACTAGAGCTCTTGTTGATACTGGATGTACAACAACACTTATTACTACGAGCGTTGCCAACTCTTGGAATGGAACCAGCAACGTTAGAGCGGTGGATGGCAGAGAAGTGGAATGCTGTGGAGAGGCCGATGCGGAAATTGTAGTAAGGAATGTGCCATTGCGGCTAAGAGTGATCGTGCTGGATAGACTGGTTGCAGGAATTGATGTGGTGCTGGGCCTTGACGCGATAGACCGACTGGGAGGAGCTACTATTGCTAAAGGCCAGGTGAAGTTTGGCAATCAGAGTGCACCGGAAATAACAGGAAGTGTAACCAGGGGTGATACCAACCAACCGTCGAAACCCTGACCATGTCTGATTGAGTATGATGACTTTCGAGCCTGCTTCGATGGCGAAAAATGGATGGTAGAATGGAGATGGACGACGGAGCCACCTGTATTGACGAATCGGGTCAGCTGCTACAAAAGCACATTGAAAGGAGCTGCGGAGCCGCAGTTTGAAAAAGAAGTCGAGAGATGGATAGATGAAGGAATATTAATGCCGTGGTCAGAGAAAGTTGAAGGAATTTTGCCACTCATGGCTGTGGTCCAACATATTAAGAAGAATGTTAGGCCAGTGTTGGATTTCCGTGAGCTGAAAAAGTTTATCGCTTGTCACACAAAGGACGGAATCAACGTGTGTGAATAAGTCGTAAGGAAATGGAGGAGGATGAAGCAGGCAACTAAAATTGTGGACCTGAAGTCAGCCTACCTCCAACTTCATATGGATGAGAAACTGTGGAAATATCAATTGGTAGAGTACAAAGGTCAAGTTTATTGTCTGACCAGATTAGGATTTGATCTGAACTCCGCATCAAAGATAATGACAGCAGTTCTTAAGACAGTGTTGGCCAAAGACGTTGCAGTGAGTGAGGTGACTGTGGAAAGGGTGAGAGAGCATATCAAAGCATATGGACTGACGACTGTGGCATCAAGAAGCCAGATTTCGCCCCAAGAAGCAGTTTTTTGGTACAATATGACGCCGAAGGCTGGTCAAGACGAAAATTCAGTGCCGCACCAGTATATTTTTTCTTATGAATGGCGACATTCATTGGCCGTAACACAGAGAGAAGAACAGGCCTGCGTGGACATCGTAGTTGGTGAAGAGGTGTGGGTGAAACTACCCAGTTCTCGTTACAAGACTCGCTGGGGAAAAGGTACAGTGACTGAAGTACTCTCCAAAAACAAGGTAGCCATTGACGGAATGCCTCGTCACATTTTAGATATACGGAGAGTCTCCTTGCCATCAGAGGAAGGGGAGGTTGATGCTGATGTTGAAGTGTCTGAAGAAGAGCCTCTTCGACGATTGCACCGTGAACGAAGACGCCTAGCGTAGATGGCGGACTATGATACTAATTATTGATCTTAGAGATCAAGGGGGCGTGTTGTTAAAAGTAAAGAACCTTACCTCATGCATCGTGCGGCTCGTGTTAGGAAAGAAAAAAAAAGTGAAAATAAAAATGGCCGCCCCCTGGTATTTATGGACTGAAAATCACGTGATGTGACGAGAGTGGGGAGGGGGTATGCAAATGAGATGTGGTTGGGTCTTCTTTATTTTGGGCGTCAGGGTGGAAAGTGCAGAGAAGAAGAGAACAGTTGGATTTGAGTTTGAGACTTTTGATCTGAGGTTGAGTTCAAATTTAACGTCAAGACAGATAACGTACGGATTGTTGTGTACGACTACGATCTTATAACCAATTTTTTAAAAATATATTTATATAAATTTCTTCAAGGTCTCCAAAATATATATTTGATGTAGAATACACTAATCACTTGTCGTGTTGATGTAATTGTTTTTCTTTTGATACATTTGAAAGAAAAGTTTATTCTCCACTGTCAAGCCGAACTGACCGACGAAACGAAAATTAATCTACTCATTTAGACGATAGAGGCTCCGTCAAACTAAACGAAGTTTAATCCACTTTGTTGTATAGCAGAGGCGCCGCCTAAACTAAGCGAAGGTTCAGGCGGGCTGGGGGTCACTAGATATTAACAATATTTCATTCAGAATTGTTCAAGTTTTGAACTTTGAGTCTTATTGGGATCCGCCGACCCTGAAGGTTCCTATTTACAATGCCTCCCCACGGGACAGAGTTAGACACCGGGGTCGTTTTTTAACGTGGAGAAAATGAACAAAAATAAAAATTGTCTCAATCGTGAAGGATTTCTCCTCCACTGACGCCGACCCTGAAGGTTGCCAAGAACATTATAACTGTCTGAGTTCGACCTCTTACGGACTAACAAGAGAGGTCAGGACTTAGGCCAAGTTTATAATTCTTTCATATAACATGATGAATTTTTTTGAACGACTATGCATATATTCCGTCGTGACCTGATGCTCTTCAGTTTGCCATTTTTCGTGGGGTTTTCTTGAAAGTTTGCTTACTTTTTTCATTCTCTGTTCCTTTTATTTGCTGTAACTCATGTTTTTTTTTGTCTTTCAGTCATTCGGCGTTTCTACTGTGATCTTGTCGTTGTTACTATATCTTGATCTTGGCCAAAAGGCCAAGATCAAAGCGTAATATCTTTTCTTCAGATGCTGCACTTCAATTTCTTGTTCTCTTTCGGTGGAGGAGCAGTCCTTCACGACTGAGACGATTTTATATTTTTGTACCTTTTCTCCACGTGTCTAACTCTATCCCGTGGTAGGCATTGTAAATACGTACTATATCTTGATCCAGTAGAATTTTTTTTTCTATCGGGTCCGGTCCTTCTGGTTTTGTTCTTCCTCCGTTTGCATTCTGATAAAATTGTTTTGCCTGCACTGTTCTGATTTTTATTTGTATCGTAATAATATCTTTTTTGTCAATATTTTTTGCTTTAGTTCTTCATAATTATTTTTAGCCTTTTTACTGCGCGTCACATTTCCATTTATCCTTTCTTATCTATTGGCTTTCACCTTGTTTTACAATTTAGCGCCCTTTTTAAGTTTATTGACCTGGGTTTCCAGCTTGAATTTTAGCTGTCCATTTTCTTTTCCGACTTTTTTTCCGACTGTAAATTTTATACTGATTGTATTATTATTATTATTATTATTATTATTATTGTTGTTGTTGTTGTTGTTATTATTATTATTATTATTATTATTATTATTATTATTATTATTATTACGTGAATAGCTAAATTTATAAATGAATAATATTGAGGCTACCACCGACGCCATAAAACAGTTTAACATAACGAAAAGGAAGACCACTGTCAATCACGTTTCTTTAGTTGCCTAAAAATATAAAATAATGAATTAAATTCAAACTGAATGTACTAATAGACAAATAAAATAAAATGTAAAAATAGATAAATAAATAAAAATATACCTAATAGAAAAAATAAGGCGCATTTTAAAATATAAATATTGGCCTTGAAACTAATAAAATTAAAGACGAACAATACATTTGAAACAAAAAAGAAAAGCATAAAAAGTTTCAAATCTATCACATTTTCTGCCGAATAATACTCACCAACAGTGGTTTTGCTATATACGTTTGAATAAAGGTTGGACACTTATCTAAAGAAAAGAACTTTCTTCTCGAAATATCATGTTATACGCAACTTCTATCGAATTGCACAGACTGAAAGTAAGAATATAATATAATATAATATAATTTTTTTTTTACATAGGCATCACCACATTATCAAGGCCAAGAGGCCACTCATATAATCTATATATTAATACGATAACGTGTGTTCTTTTGTGTGTCACGCTTACATCCGGGTCGTTTAATTTTGGTCAAGATCAAAATGTAGTATCAGTTCTCCAGATGTTATATTTCAATTTCTTCTCTCTCAGTGGAGGAGAAATCTTTTACGACTAAGACAGTTTTTTGTTCCTTTTCTCCACGTTAAAAAACAACTATGGTGTCTAATTCTATCCCGAGGGGAGGCATTGCAAATAGGTACTATATTTAATGTAACAAAGTTTTAATATTACAAAAGTAACTGGGAAAAGTAATTTCTGATTTAATTACAAAATGCCCTGGAAATGCCCCTTCTGATTAATTACAAAATGCCCTGGAAATGCCCCTTCTGATTAATTATAAAATGCACTGGAAATGTCTTTTCTGATTAATTAAAAGATACCCTGGAAAATGTCCCTTTTGATTATTTTTTTTTGTTTACTTACCTCTCCACAAAGGCAGAGTTGGACATAAGGTCGGTTAAAAAAAAATTTTTTTTTGGGGGGGGCCATCTCCCCAAAAGGGGCACTCTGGTCAGCAATAAAAATAAAAATTGTATCAGTAATGAAGGATTTCCCCTCCATTAACGGAGACCAAAAAAGGGAGGGATTTAAGTCACTAGAATGCTGAAACTGATACTACAGTTAGAAATTCATATTGAAGCAACGGTTGCCTGTTCCCTAATCGTGTGAATATTTTTATGTATTAATTTCGAAAAGCTAATGAAACAGTTTATGATTTAACCATTACTTAATTTCAAGTATATTTTAAACAGTGGGGTAAGTAATATGAAGTCAGTCCCAGAAAATAATTAAACCATTTACGAGTTAAACATTACTTTATGCCATGTATATTTTTAACAGTAGTGTGGGGGATATGAAATCATTCCCGGAAAAAGCTGAAACCGTTTACGCATTAAACATTACTTTATTTAATGTATATTTATAACAGTGGGGTGGGGGATATGAAGTCAGTCCCAGAAAGGGCGGAAAAATTTACTATTTAGACATTACATTATTTCATATATATTTTTAGCAGTGGGGTGGGAATGTAAAGTCAGTCCCAGAAATGGCCGAAACAGTTTACGATTTAAACATTAATTTATTTTATGTATATTTTTAATAGTGGGGTGGCGGACATAAAGTCAGTTCCGGGTTTGAATGAGATAAGTGCAAATATATAGTAGTAAAAACGCGTCGCCCAGTATTGAATGAGATAGGTGGAAAACATATAGAAGCAGAATACCCAGTGTCGCCCGGGATCGAATGAGATTGATGAAAGATATATACTTGCAGAATATGCGGCGTCACTCGGGATTGGATAAGATAGGTTGAACATATAAACTATGAGGCAATATATCAAAGTTATTATTTAAATAAGGGGGAGCGACAAAGGGATTAAAGTTATGAAAATTATTGTCGAAATTAGTAACATATCCAAGAATTATGAAAAATGATGAAATGTGAGTTACTTTATTGGGATGTTTGTAATGAAATAATAAGCCCAGGTAATATATCAAAGTTATTATATTAGTAGTAGGAGGGCATAATGTGAGTTTTTATTATACAAAAATGATTGTCGAAATTAGTAACATATCCAAGAATTATGAAAAATGATAAAACGTGAGGTAATTGATTGGTGTGTTTGTAATGAAATAATCAGCCAAGCAAATATATCAAAGTTATTATTTTAGTAAGGACGAGGCTATAAGGGGTGTTAAACTTATGAAAAATTATTGATTCATGAAAAATGATAAAATATGAGTTAATTGATTGGTGTGCTTGTAATGAAATAATCACCCTAGACAATAAATCAAAGTTATTATTTAGTAAAGGAGGAGGTGAGAAAATGTGGGTTAAAAGTATTAAAAAATTTTTCGAAATAAATAACACATATAAGAATTATGAAAAATGATAAAATATGATTTAATGCATTAGTACGTTTGTAATGAAATAATCCGCCCAGACAATATATCAAAGTCATTATTTTATTAAGGAGAGGGCCATAATGTGGGTACAAATTATGAAAAATGATTGTCCAAATTAGTATCATATGCAAGAATTATGAAAAATGATGAAATGGAGGTTAATTGATTGGTGTGTTTCTAATGAAATAAACATACCAGCAAATATATCAAAGTTATTATTTTAGTAAGGTTGGGCGATAATATTGCGTAGAAACATAAAAAATATTGTCGAAATTAGTAACATATCAAAGAATAATGAAAATGATGAAATGTGAGTTAATTGATATGGGTTTTTGTAATGAAATAATCAGTCTAGACAATATATCAAAGATATTATTTTAGTAAGGTGTGCGATATTGTGAGTTTAAATGATGAAAAAATATTGTAAAAATTAGTCCTTAGTTAATCAAGCCCTAGACCAGCACCTAACAGCTGCTAAACTCCTGACTGACAAACAATATGGATTTAGGCAAGCCCGTTCAAGAGCAGATATCTTAACTGTAGTTTCTGAACGTATATACCGTTCATTGGATAAAACAGGGGAGGGTAGAGCGGTGGCCCTTGATATATCTAAGGCTTTTGACAGGGTATGGCATGATGGTCTTCTAAGGAAAATTAGATCATATGGAATCACTGGAAGAATTCATAATGTAATTAAATCCTTCTTAAGTAATAGAAAAATCAAAGTTGTCCTCGACGGACATACATCCAAACAATATGGCATAAATGCGGGAGTACCTCAGGGGTCTATCCTTGGACCTCTATTATTCCTGATATTCATAAACGACCTCCCTGATAATATTGTTTCGGAGATGGGTATATTTGCCGATGACACCACTCTCTATAACAGATATGAGGGGAAAACAAATGAACACATATCCAAGGAAATGGCAGAAACACTAGAGGACGACCTCCAATCCGTAGTGGAATGGGAAAAAAATGGTTGGTCGCATTCAATGCTGCTAAGACTAAGCTTGTTTCCTTCAATAACTACAAGAAACCTTCTCTACCACTAATAGCAATGGCCAAGAACACATTGCCCGAAAGTACTTCTTTTAGACTCCTCGGCCTAACGTTTACAGGGAATATGAACTGGAATAGATACATTGAGAGCATTGCCAAGGCTGCTGCAAGGAAGGTTGGCTCCCTCTACCGTGCTAGAAAACTACTTACGCCTAACAGTATCCTATACCTCTATAAGGCAACCATTCGCCCATGTATGGAGTACTGTTGTCACATCTGGGCTGGTGCATCTGCTGCTTGTCTCTCGCTCCTGGACAGGGTTCAAAAAAGAGTCGCCAACCTGATAGGTCCTGAACTGTCATCTAGGCTTCAACCTCTGTCCCATCGACGAGATTTTGCATCCCTCTACCTGTTCTACAAATACTTTAATGGTGAATGCTCTGACGAACTGCAAACACTTGTACCTCCCCGACGTAACTACCCCGACAAACCCGACAAGCTACTAAGTCTCATCCCTTTACAGTAGAGATCCCTAGGTGCAAGAAAGCCTTTTACTCCAATAGTTTCTTCCCCAGAACTGCGGGTCTTTGGAACTCCCTTCCGGGATTCTGCTTTCCCAACCGCAATGATATGCAGAAGTTCAAGTGTAATGTTAACAAACATCTTTCTACTCTTCTCCCTTCATAATGACCCCGCTTATTAATTCCCTAATAGTAGCCCCCTGCTTCAAAGTGGCACTGTGCCTTGTTTGGGGTGAAAATTGAATTAAAAAAAAGTATCATATCAAAGAATTATGAAAAATGATGAAATATGAGTTAATTGATAGTTGTGTTTTTTTCATGAAATAATAAGCCCATACAATACATCAAATTTATTATTTTAGTAAGGGGAGGGGCGATAATGTGGGTTAAAATTATGAAAAATTATTGTCGAACATAATAACATATTCCATAATGATGAAAAATGATGAAATGTGAGTTAATTGGTCGGTGTGTTTGTAATGAAATAATCAGCCCAGGAAATATATGAAAGTTATTAATTTAGCAAGGGGGCGATACAGTTTTAATAAAAGGGCTAGAAAAATATGATTGGGCCTTCAGTCATGCTGAACAGAACGCTCACAGAATGCCCAGAAACAATATATTACATATAAAGAATGCTGCCGTGGAATTTCTACAAGTTCCGCTAGTATAATATAATATAATATAATATAATATAATATAAAACATATATTGTATTAACAAAAAGGTAGAAAATGTAAAACACATTCCACCGTTATATGTCTTATTTTTCCTGTTCATGTTTATCTATTACACCTCTGATTTTTATTAGCTTCTACAAATCACTTTTACATTTATTTACAATTATCATAAGATGCTTTTTCGTTATGTATATGAAAACTGAACATAATTATCAAAATAAATTTGGAAAATGAGAATGAAATTATATATGAAAATTAGTCTCATAATGAAGAGCCCTTAACAGAAGAATAAACTTAACTAATAAGAACATATCCACATAACAACAAGCTCATATTTACATATTTGAAAACCATATGTCACACATAAAGAAATCATATTAAATAGATATTAAAATAAAATAAAATTAAATAATATTAATAGTGACATCAAGCGTTTCTAAGAGTATTCTTGTTCAATTTATAACAACAATATTTTCTCACACTATCAATGTTTTCTTCTCTGCGACTTTATATAAAGTATTATATAATTTGTGCAATTTATTAAAATATTAAATTGTTGGAACTTATTATTATTATTAGATTCGAAAAACATTTCCCAAATAATTAAATGTTAAAATAAAATGTAATTGAATGATAATTACTTGCAATGCTTTAACACAGGCTGAACTAGTTTTAAATGTAATTGCAAAAAAACAAAAACAAGTAACTTTACTTGAAGAATGTAGTCACGCGAGAATGAGAACATCAAATCTGTGATGCATGACTTTACACCATCCACTATAAAAAGAAAACTTCGTTTCAAATAGATTATATTTGTCAACTGAATAAATCAGAAGAGGGTCACCTGGTGAGTTTTACATATAAGTTTATAAGCTATTTTTCGATGTCTACCTTTTTTATCCCCTCCTTCGGTTGCTTTATCTTTCTATAATGCGAAACTGTGAATGCTGCTACTAACAACGCTATAATTTCCGCACTGTTAAATATAAAAAGAAAAATATCGAGGATTTAAATATATTTCTTGAATTTTGATATATTAAACCGTTCAATCTGTTACATTTTGTTAATAAGTTTCAATCTCATAACGCGTTTTGGATTTAGTAATTGGCAAAGTTGAAAACCTGCTTCATGACAAAGTTTTTAATATATATCTTTCTATCAAGATAACCATAAGAATATATTATTCATTGAGTGTTTATAATTACTATAATGATAGAAATGCCGTTGAAAATTTGCATCAATATCTTGCATCATACACCCTTTGCTCTTTCCTTAAGAAGACGTTGATGAAAAACTACCGAGCTTCAAAATGCGAACTCTGACTCTATAAAAATAGCCATGAACAGACCCGTCGGTATTTCCCGGTAATGGCTTATCCTCAAATAAGATATGCCTGGGATAGTACACCTCCCAGAACTTAGCCAGACCATACCTCACGCGACAGAAAATGGACTGCAGAGCAATATCTATTATGATGGATTGAATACCGATGCGGCGAATCTTAGCTAGTTGGACAGCCAGGGATGGGGCATCCTCTGATTTATCTTTTGCTAAAATCACAATTATGTCATAGAATCTATTTATGAGATTACACACACAATATAAACCGGTTTTTATTAGTTTATCGAAGTTATGTGAGGTACAGTTTGGTTAGCACTAGATAGGTGTCCATTTTGGAATACAAGACACTGTATAGGAGGAACTCATTTCCCTGCAAGTACTGCAAAGACCTTATGTCACCATTCCACCTGGTCGGGATATATATATATATATATATATATATATATATATATATATATATATATATATGTGTGTGTGTGTGTGTGTGTGTGTGTGTGTGTGTGTCTTTTGACAACTTGTATACGCAGGAATTATTTCTAAAATATTCACGTTAAGTAATCGATAAATAAAAATATTTCGTGAATATTTAATTCAAACACGCAGACAGACCGACAGACAAACGTTTACTAGGTTTAAATAAATTTACACCTGCAAACAAAAATGGCGCTATAATTTATATAAGGAGTTACAGATTTTCATATGTTTTTATATATTGAATCTCGGACCGAATGATCGATATTTGTAGAAATAAAATATAATATCCTATTTAACAGCAGTTTATGGGTTCGAATTAAACCGGATTCTCTTGTTTCATACCTGATCTGTGTGACAAATATTGCAGACGCATGAACAAAACATAATTTTTATAGCATGATTGTATTATAAAGTTGTATTTTATTTATATGAAAAAAATATTAAATAATACTAAAATAAAAATGTAACAATTCATTCTTCAATAGTATTATTAAATGTGCCTTTATAATCGATTGCTCTAGCTCGATATTCGTTACTTTAAAATACAAAAAAATGTATAAATATATTTTTTACATCATTCTGACTACAGTTCTCATCTTGAGTATTATTTTCACAATGTTTCGGTTCATGTAACCTCCAACCTTTTTCGGGTGTATCGTGTCGAACTCGGAAATGTTTCTGTCAAATTTGGGAATCTTTTCGTAGAACGCAAAAATCTGCATGGAACCTCTAACGTAACCCTTAATTTAATTAACGAGATTGCATTATTTCGTTCCATCAGACATTACTGAATAGAAGTGCTAAATAGTTCGCAATTATATTTTGAGTATCCCACCACTATAGACTGAACCTTCAACTTCCAGAGCAGTGTAACTTACAACTTAATTACCAAGTAATTTATACACTACGCCACGGTTCCCTGCATGCTACCCTTGGAATAAATAAAGGGTTTCGTACGAAATTCCAGCTTGATTCCTGAGTTCGAAAGAAAGATTCCCAAGTTCGACAAAATACACCTGAGGAATGTTAGAGGTTACATCGACCAAAATGTTTTGAAAACAATACTAAAGATGAGAAAAGTAGTCCGAATAATCCCCGTCAAAATACGAACTAATTGTCCTCATTCAAAAATTCAGAAGCATAAAGTATAAACAAACATAAAAAGATCAATTTTATGCCAACTCAAATGTTCTATCAAATTTTTGAAACTTTCTGAAAAATATTTCCCTCAAAAGAATTACAGTAGCTTTAATCAAGTTTAGTCTACTTTATTTACACTTTACACGCAAGATCGGCCTTATAGAAACAAAATATACGCTTTATCGCACGACTAGTTTTCTCTTATTCTCTGAATATTTATATCTAATTTCATAGCGCATAAAAAGCAAGCAACATTATTATATACAAGTAAAATATTCTATTAAGTTATGCAGTCTAATTTTATATAAAAACGCATTCAACACAATTCAAATTAGTCATTCGAATGCCTAACATTATCTCCATTAAGTCGTAAGTAACCAATTAGATAAAAACATTACCGATACACAAATGCCGAGTTCGATCTTTACTGATTCTGCCCTGTACAACCTGTTTATAAAATGCCATTTTTATAGCTAGTAATAATAATGATAATTGAGACTGTTATACATCACTAAATAGAATAGTGTTTTTGAAAAAAAAAGATAATAAAACTAGTTAGAAAATATGATGGAAAAATATAATTTGAGCATAAAATGATATATGCAATCAATAAAAACTATTAAAAAATGCAAAAAGTTGAGAGGAAATATTTTTTATTTATTCATGTAATAAAATAAAGATTTAGCGAATGGAATAATCGAAGTAAAATTCCTAATATCTATAATATGACAATGGTTGCTATTTATAGAAAAAGAAAATATTTTCTAATAATTATTTTTACATTCTGGTTTTCTGTAAACCCGAGTAAATAGAAACAAATATTAAGACATACTATTTTTCTATGAATAGAATGAAAACATTTGTAAAAATATAGAAATTAATTCGTTTTTCTCTGATAAATAATTATAAAAAAAAAACATTATATTGTATGAAATGATAAAACCAACATATCTTGTATAAATTGATATCGCCCACTTATTTTCTATTAATTGATATAACTTACTTATTTTGTATTAATTAATATCGCCTACTTATTTTGTATTAATTAATATCGCCTACTTATTTTGTATTAATTGATATCACTTAATTATTTTGTATTAGTGTATATTGCCTACCTATTTAGAATTAATGGATATTTCTACTAATTTTGTATTAATTAGTATCGCCTACCTATTTTGTATTTATTCATATGGTTTATTTATTTTGCATTAATTGGCATCGCTTAATTATTTTGTATTAATTAAAGTCACCTACTGATTTTGTATTAATTAATACCGCCTTCTTATTTTTATTATTTAATATCACTACTTATTTTGTATTAATTGATACCACTACATATTTTGCATGAATTGATATCCTCTACATATTTTGTATTGCTTGATATCGACTACTTATTTTTTATAAATTCATATCGCTACTTATTTTGTATTAATTAATGTCCACTACATATTTTGTATTAATTGATATCGCATACTTATTCTGTGTTAATTCATGTAGCTAATTATTTATTTATTTATTTATTTATTTATTACTATCGCTTACTTATTTTGTATTAATTGATATAGTCTACTTATTTTGTACATGGTGGAACGATAAATTTGTCTCTATAGAAACACTTCAGTTTTATTTTCAAACTTTTATTGCAAAAATTAATTTAAGTATCTTGATTATGTAGTAGAACTGACATCTATTCAATGTGGCCACCTTCAGTCTCAATCACTGCCTCGTTACGGGTCAAGAACTGGGAGCATGCCTTTTTAACAAGCGCCAACCGGAGCTAAGCGAAATATTCGGCAGATGGCGGACAATACTCGGTGGATGACGGCGATCAGGCTGACTTTGATGTTCTGGGAGGTCATGTTGGTGATGTTCTCGCTGTATGATCAAACGAAGTAGTCCAGCGCGTTCAGATCGGACGAGGAAAGAGGGCAGTGAGAGAAGGGTACAAAGTCGTAGCACTTCTTGCTTTCTTTGGACTTGTGGGCCGGCGCCGAATTCTACTGCAACATCCAGGGTCTGCCAGGGGCCACCTGATTGCATCAGAGGATCACTACACTCTTCAGCACATCCAGCTACACTTTGGCGCTGACTTTCAAATCGATATCGAAGATGTGAGATGGCATGATGTGGCGGTCACTTGAAACTACACCAAAGACCATAACCGCGGCCAGAAATTTCATTGAGCTGTAACCTCAAGCGTTGAATCGTTCGGATAAACATTTTAGCCGTGCTGAAAATTTCCAGTTGTCATAACTTAGATCGGTAAAGAGCATTACACAGCGGCCCATCTCCGATCTCGCTTATTGAACATTGTGTCATATTTAAACATAACAGAAGGCTTCTATCCCTCTTGGGATTTGTGCACAACTGACCAACAGGTAGATGGTCACCAAGAAAGAAATAGAAAACCGGTTTACATCAAATAGAAATCAAATAATATCGTATTTTTTATATTAATTGATATCGATTATGATTTTTTATTAATTGATATCGCCTACTAATTTATATTATTTCATAATGCCTACTTATTTTGTATTAATTGATATCGTCTACTTATTTTGTACAAATTGATATCGTGTACTCATTTTGTATAAATTCATATCGCCTAGTTATTTTTTTATTAATTGATATCGCTTACTTATTTTGTATTACTTGATATCGCCTACTTATTTTGGATTGATATCGACTAGTTATTTATTATTAATTTATATCACGTACTGTTTTATATTAATTGATATCGACTACTTATTTTGTATAAATTGATATTGTTTACTTATTTTGTATTAAATGATATCGCCTACTTATTTTGGATTGATATCGACTAGTTATTTATTATTAATTTATATCACGTACTGTTTTATATTAATTGATATCGACTACTTATTTTGTATAAATTGATATTGTTTACTTATTTTGTATTAAATGATATCGCCTACTTATTTTGGATTGATATCGACTATTTATTTTGTATTAATTAATTTCTTTTTATTACATTTTCACCCAAAACAAGGAACATTGCCACTTTGATGTAGGGGGATACCATCAGGGACATAAGCTACAGGGGTACTATGTGGGGAGTTGGGCAGCAAGATGTCGGTTCACGTTACACTTGAACTTCTGTATGTCAGTACAGCATGGGAAGCAGGGACCCGGAAGGAAATTCCAAAGTCTAGCGGTTCTGGGGAAGAAACTACTGGAGTAGAAGGCTCTTTTACATCTAGGGATCTCTAATGTGAAGGTGTGGCATTTAGCTGCTTGTGGGGGTATTTACGTCGAGGGGGTACAAGTGCCTGCAGTTCGTTAGAATCACCTGATTGTTACAAACAATGATAAAAATAGTTATAGATTAAAATTTTTTTATACAGGGTGGGCCAAAATAAGGGTCCTATTTTTAAAAATTCATAAATTCATGTAAGTTTTAAGAAGTGTTTTTCGCCCAAAATTTGTTTTGTTTATTTCAAAAAAATCTCGGAAGGGCCAGTCTACACACACACATAAAGTTTGGTGAGTTTAACTTTTATTTTGTGGAAGTTATTCAAATTTAAAAATAGAACCCTTATTTTGGTCCACCCTATAGAATAAAATGCATTTTTTCCAACAATCTTTACAAAAATCGCAGTATAGGATTATTTAAGTTCTTGATGCATTATTTTAAGTTTATGAAACGCACATCTTAAAATAGTATCCCTGGCTTTCATTGTTTAAATTCATATTATTTTCCGAAATTTGAAGAATAAATAAATGTTATTATAAATTCTATTCAAATATTTATAAATCATTTACAGATTATTTAATGTGAAATAAACAGAGTTAATAAATAAAGTAAAAGTTCGAGATGATTAAAATCCATTCATAACTGATGTTACATTTAAAAAAAAAGAATATTGACTGATTAAAGATTGCATGAACAGTATTCAAAGCTTTCACATTAAATAAGTAAAACAAATCTGAACTTCCTGAACATTATAGTGTTAAAGAAAGATAAAAAGTAAAAATCTAAGGAAAATATTTCAAATAAAATTTAGGATTTTTGTGTCCTGTATTTTTTATTGTATTGTCCAATTTTAACATTATATGATTCTGCCTGCATTGTACAATATCGATTAAGCGTCGATTTTAACATCGATTTAAAAAATGATGTATATTTGAAAAAAAAAACATTCCTTTATTTTAAAAGTCAACTCTAAAGGGTATTTTACAATACCATTTTCATTAGAAAATGTCACACCAAACTTCTTTACATGAATTAATTCAACCGTTTTTAATTAAATAATAGCTGCTTTTCAAAGAATCACGTATATGTGAAAATAATTGAACCCATTTTCGATTCCGAATTAAAAATAAATAGTATTTTACCATTTTTTTTACGAAACCGAAAATCAACAAAAAAACTTTCTGGTATTATTTTTATTCTTATGATTATTTTATGTTTCAGATCTATTTTATGTACAGTTTTAATATAATTACATTTTTCAAATGCTTGTTTTATTATTTATCGATCCGTTTACGTCGTTATATTTTGTCATAAAATTAATCACGCTACTTTATAATTGAATGTACCCAAATACCCGCAAACTTATTTGGGCCCTCTTGCACTTTAAGTAAATGGAAATTAGGAAGATAAAAAAGGAACGGCAGTCGTTTGACACCGGTTGAAAGAATGCAATTTGATTGGATAAAGAAATATTAACGTCATTACTATGAAATATTGATAAAATTTAAAAATTGAAATTGTTGGAAAAGAATTTAATAACTAAGTATTTAATAATTAATAGTATTTTTAGAATAAAAAAAATAAGTTAAGATAGAATTTAAGAATTGAAATTATTGTAAAAGAATTTAATAAGCATTTAATAATAGCATAAACATAATTAATGTAGAAGCATTTTTAAAAGAGTTAAAATCATTTAAATAAGAATTCAATCGCTGATTTATAGTGAACTATTTTACTTTTATTTTAAATTAAAAAAACGTTAATTAGCTCTCCAGTTAAAAGAATTTTTTTTAAATCGACGTAAGTATTTCCGAGTATAATAATATGTATCAGAGAACAATATCAGTTATAATTATCTTTGTTTGGTTGATAAAAAATCTGTTTTACACTAAATAAAAAAAAGTACTTCACGGGATACGTGGACGCTGCGTAAACAGTTTTCTTTTAATGGTTGCTCTGAAATGCGCAAAAACGTTTTCTCACTTTCTTCGTATTTATCTTATAGGCCGTTTTTTATCATGTGTATCATTTATTATAAAAAAATTATTTTCTAATATTGTCAATTTCAATATCGTTTCTTTTTATCATTTCTAATTAATCAAAATTACGCTTAAAAAATTGTTTAAAAAATTGTTTAAAAAAAATCCTGCATTAATAAAAACCATCTATTAAAAACATTCTGTTTTCTAATATTGTCAATCCATTTTATTTATAAAATGACGTCATAATTTCCCTATCCAATCAATGGCATCTTTCAACCGGTGTCAGTCGACTGCTGTTCCTTTTTTATCTTCCCAATTTCCATTTACTTAAAGTGCAAGAGGGCCTTTATTTGCATAAATAAATAGATTTTGCACCCCCCTGACAAAAGGAGGGTGAACCTGCAAATTCACTCTTGTCCGTCCGTCTGTCCGCACTTTTCTCAATAACTACGCCTTGAAATTTTTTGAAATTTTGCACAAACATTAAACATCATATAAGTAAAAAGTAACAGAACGGATTTTCCGGGAAAACTCCGGTTGCCCTACCCCCTAGGGGTGCCTTTCGGGTTAAAATGGCTAAAATTGACACTTTTGTGTTTATCAAAAATAAATTTGATGCTTTGGATTTTTATAAAACTTTCTGAAAAGTTGTAACTAACTGATTTCTATATACTTTTGTTTGTCTATACTTCGCGACAACTCTTGGGTGTGCCCCAGGGGCTCTTTTAAGGCTAATAAAAACACTCCATTTTTAGGACTATTTTACCATATTTGTCCAAAATTTTCTGTGTATAGCTATTTAGCAGTTTTGCATGGTGTTGAACTCAAATGTAAATATAGTAAGGTCTTGGGGACTTTTAGAGCTTAATGATGAGGGGGGCAAATTATGAACTTAGCCATTTCTTTTTTTTGCATGGCGCAGAACTAAAATTTACCTATGCTAAGGTCTAAAACTGCACTGTTTGTTCATTTTCACCAGGATTAGACGTCCCCTAAGGACTTTTGAGGCTAAACCGAGGTGAGGGCAAATGCTGAACTTGGTCATTTTTTATGGTTCGTTCATGGGGGATCATGCATGTTTGACTTGTTTACTGCTGTTGCTTCGGTATTATTTTGAAATATAAAATAGAGATCAACAGTAGAATTAAATCCTTTTATTTGTGAACACTTAACTTTGTTCCGTGAATACAAAGCCACAGAGTGTTAATATTTAAGATAATGTTAATATTTAAGATAATGTTTATATTTAAGAGAGCACAGGAGATGACAGCGTTTGCAAAGTTAGAAATTTAAAAAGAACAAATAACCTGAGATGTGATGTCAAAGAAGATTAAAATGTTTGGTGGCAAATGGTTAAACTGTAACGCCCAAAACTTAGTTCATCGCCGTAATGTGTTATTGCAAGTAGTTTTCTTATGAATGCGAAGAGACATTGCATGCGGGAAATTTAGAAAGATGAACGGTTTCCCTTCAAACCAATAATGGTAAGTGAAGTTAGCATCGTAAAATTAAAAAGAAATAGCGCTGCTGAAAGTTGAGGCCATTATGCTGAATGAAATCATTCATGGTGTCGACGTTATATCGACGATGCATGTCGTTAGGAATTCAAATTTATGATAATGACACTGCGCATTGAGTATTCGACTAGTAGTCGAATGAGTCTGTGCAAGCGTCGAGAAAGATATATGGACCGTCGAATGTTGCGAAGTGTAGTATCTGTTCTGATACTACAATTTATATTTCTTGTCCTCGGTCAATGAAGTAGACATTATTCTAGATGTAGACAGTTTGTATTGTCCCAATCAATGGTGTCAATTTTTGAATAAAATTAAAAACCGAGTTTGTATCTAATTCTATATGACAAGGGTATATACACACAGTATTTACAAGCGTATTCGCCAAGCATTCTTAATATTGAAAAGCGTATAAAGTACACATTCTTGATAAGTTTAATCACCAAGTATTCTCTACAAAATTATAGAACACATACATTCAAGAAGCGTATTAACTAGATTCCCTTGCTATTGACACGCATATTCATCCTATGTTGTGGATAATAATATACAGTACACATTCTTCACAGAGGTACTCATCATTATGGTTTGATGAGCGTCTTAACACATATTTATTATTAGCATGTTTATCTTACACTTTAACAAGCGTATTAAGCAAATATTTTTACACACATATTCACACATTCTCGAACAAATTATACACCAAATAAATTTTATAAGCATATGTACCACATATTCTTTCGAAACGTACTATTAATGCTTGATCTGTTTTTTCGTCACGCATAGATAAGTCTATATAAAAGCTTTACCTTAAACGATGTACACTCGATATTCTTTAGATTTACTAGTCAGGATTTTTCAAGATGTTGCGAAATGACGTCAGCATTGTTGGTAAGATACACCTAAGCAGATAAGCAAGACGGTTCGAAAGAAAAAGGTTACATACTACTTGTAGTCATATTGTTATGTAGTTGTGGAACTCAATAAATTATTTGTTCTTTATCTGTCCGTCAATCTATCTATCTATCTATCTATCTATCTATCTATCTATCTATCTATCTATCCAGTGATATTGTTAAAATAGTTTATATTGGAAGTTATTTATTGTTTAAGATGTCCAAACTATAAATTGGACAAGTTGCAGCGGAAGATTGTCTGGTAGCTGTCTCGGAAGGATGTGTTTATCACGTGATCAGGTTAGCTGGAAAAATAGATGAGTTGGAGTGAGGACGTAAACATAACATGATGATCTGAAAGGGGTCTCCTCTCAGACATGGGACATGTAAGAACTAGTCACCTAAGTAGTCGCTTCTCTGCTAGACGTAATGGCTGGGACCAAATAAGCAACTATAAAAACAATAACATCGTCTCGAGTTACTCGCATGCTTCTTCTTGCCAAAATAATCAACTCTCTTAAGATGATCGAAGAAACCTCCCAAAAGGCAGCAGTAGAACAAGATATGCCATGCCATATGTATTCGTGTTATATGTCAACACACACACACACACACACACACACACACACACACACACACACACACACACACACACACTAAAAGAGACATTACAGGGTTAAAAAGGTTCAAGAAAATAGTTAATTATATACTGTGAAAATGATTAGAACACACACCTTGACTTTTTTTTATTACATTTTCACTCCAAACAAGGCACATTGCGACTCAGGTGTAGGGGGCTACTATCAGGGTCAGCAACTATGGGGGCACGATGTAGGGATTTGGGCAGCAAGATGTCGGTTCACGCTGCACTTGAACTTCTGCATGTTAGTACATTTAGGGAAGCATGATCCTGGAATGGAATTCCAAAGTCTAGCGGTTCTGGGGAAGAAACTACTGGAGTAGAAAGATCTTTTACATCTAGGGATCTCTACTGTGTCGGGGTGGGATTTAGCTGCCTGTCGGGTTTGTCGAGGGTGTCTGCGTCGTGGGGGCACAAGTGTCTGCAGTTCTTCAGAGCATTCACCATTAAAATACTTGTAGAACAAGCAGAGGGATGCAACGTTTCGTCGATGGGACAGAGGCTGAAGCTTAGATGCCAGTTCAGGGGCTATCAGATTGGCGACTCTTTTTTTAACCTTGTCTAGGAGCGAGAGACTAGTAGTAGATGCACCAGCCCAGATGTGACAACAATACTCCATACATGGGCGAATGGTGGCCTTATAGAGGTACAGGATACTTTCAGGTGTCAGTAGTTTTCTAGCACAGTAGAGAGAGCCTACCTTTTTTGCAGCGGCCCTGGCAATGTTTTCAATATAATTGTTCCAACTCATGTTTTCTGTGAACGTTAGGCCACGCAGTTTGAAAGATATACTCTCAGACAGGGAGTCACTGGCCATTGCTATTGGTGGCAGAGAAGGTTTCTTGTAGTTATTGAAGGAAACCAGTTTGTTTTTGGCAGCATTGAACATGACCATCCATTTATGTCCCCATTCCACCACAGATTGGAGGTCATCCTCTAGTGTTTTTGCCATTTCTTTAGTTATGTGTTCATTTGTTTTCCTGTCATGCCTTTTATAGAGCGTAGTGTCATCAGCATATATACCCATCTCAAAGGCAGTTTTGTCGGGGAGGTCATTAATAAATATCAGGAACAATAGAGGTCTAAGAATAGACCCCTGAGGCACTCCCGCATTTATATCACACTGTTTAGATGTTCGACCGTCGAGGACAACCTGGATTTTTCTCTTGTCTAAGAAGGATTCAATTATGCTAAGTATTCTACCAGTTATACCGTATGATTTAATTTTCCTGAGGAGACCCTTGTGCCATACCCTGTCAAAAGCCTTAGATATATCTAGAGCTACCGCTCTGCCATCCCCCGCTTTGTCCAGTGAATGGTATATACGTTCAGAGATTACAGTGAGAATACCAGCTGTGGAACGGGCGTGTCTAAATCCATATTGTTTGTCAGTCAGAAGTTTAGCGTCTGTAAGGTGCCGGACAAGAGCATGGTTAATCATGGTCTCAAATATTTTGGCGAAAAGTGGGAGAGGCTAATGGGGCGATAATTTGATGGGTCAGTTCTTTCGCCAGAATTCTTGAATATTGGTACTACAGAAGCGGTTTTCCAACAGCCCGGAAATCATGATTCATTAAAGCATTTGTTGAAGAGTTTGGAGAGAACTAGAGCTACTTCGGCTGAGCACTTTTTTAATAGCACAGCCGGGATGAGATCAAGTCCGCATGTTTTGGAAGTGTCAATATTTATTATGATAGCATGTACCTGAGCAGGGGTGATTTTTTGATCGTCTAGCGTGGCGTCTGTCCGCAAAGGAAAGTCAGACAGGGGGTATTTGGTTGGTAGGGTCCAGTGTGGAGTTCGAAGCAAACCGGCTGGCAAGCATATTAGCTTTGTCGGTTGCTGAGCAAACAACCTCGTGATTGTTGGTTAGTGGGGGAATTGTTGATTGCCCATTGTTTACTACACTGTTGTAGATTTTCCAGAAGTCACGATTTCCTAGTTTTTGTGCTTCGATGCGTTTTTTAGTGGTTTCAGTAAATTCTTTCTTGGCTGTCGCTATTTCTTTCTTAACGTTGTTTCTCGCTTCTATGTACTTCTGTTTGTTTGAACTGGACTTATGTCGGTTAAATCTGCGGTATGCATGCTGCCTTTGAGCAATGGCAGTTGCGCAAGTCGAAGTAAACCATTGGGGAGAGTGGGGTATGCTATAAAATTTCCGCACGGGAACATGTGCTTCCATTGCTGTTTTGAGCCATTCACTGGTCTTATTTGCGCACTGTTCGGCAGGAAGAGAAAAAATATTTCCCTATGGGGCATCTCTGATAAGATCTCTGATGGCTTCCCAGTCAGTCTTTTTAAAATATCTCGTTGTTTTGAGCACTGGCTCTTCAGTTTTGGGTCTAGAATTTAAGGCGATTTCTACCATTATCACTGCATGGTCAGCGTTCCTGAGTGGGCTGTTAGCATTTGTTGTACACTCCTCGGGAACTGTAGTCAGAAACAGATCTAGAAGTGATGCTTGTTGTTCTTGCTGGTAAGGGAAACGGGTTGGAAACGTAACCATTTGTGATAGGGAGTGAAATATAGCAAAACTATGTGTTGTGCTGCCCGCTGCATCTGTGTGAGTAGAGAATCCAAGCTAGTTTTTGTGGTGAATATTAAAGTCACCAAATACATGGACTTGGGCGCTAGTGTCAAGGGAGAGTGCTGTGTCTATACTGTCGGAGACTTTGTTTTTATGGTGCAGTCCTGGGTCGAGGGAGAGCGGTAGAGAAAGTAAAAGTAGCTAATGTTGCGTTGTATGTTTAGTCTAAAGCACATAAAGGCTTGATCGTCCGTTTCTAGGTTTGTTTCTCTAGTCAGGGGGAGGGTATTACGAATGTAGACTCCAAGTCCGTGCATATGTCTGTCAGAGTCCTTACGGCAGAGTGGGAGATATCCAGGCATGTTAAAGTAGTTAGAGGGGATGGAGGAGTGTAGGTTAGTCTCGCTTAGTGCTAAGATATCCGGGGTATTTGTTAGGAGAAATGCTTCAACATCAGCTAAATTAGTTCTAAGCCCACGGATGTTAGTGAATGCAAGCCTCAAGCGAGGAGGCAAGTTGAATTTGTTTGTCCCTAGGCCTGGTTTAAGCTTATTTTTAGATTGTATTGTCATCATGTTTTTAAGAGTTTCAGTTAGGTGAGGGGGAGCTGAACAAGAGGTTATGCAGGATATCAGACATGCAACACGAGTAGACCAATTGGCTGACCTTTCTACAACTAGGACTGTGGCCTCGGGAAAGCCCATCGGGGATGAGTGCAGGCTCCCTTTCCATGCGCGACATGGCACTACAAACAACCCGATATTATACAACTGTTGATGGAGCAGCCGCTCTAAGCGCTACCAAAGAGTTAGGGCCACTGTACTACCAGTCGGAAACAGCAGCCAGGAACTGTCAATCCGGTACCCTCAGCCCATCAGAAGAAGATCACCCCAATCTAATTGCACAGGCATGCGTGGTACTCAAGCACTCCCAAGTGCCCAGTTATGAGAGGTGGGATGTGTCGGGAGTGGGGGAACGGCATTCAATGCCCTAGACAAGAAACAAGATCTACCACTAAGTGTTTTGTCGATCACCTATGATAGTGTCTCTGCGCCTGAATAATAGGCAAAGAAGGAGTATGGAAGCCAGCGATAGACTGGGCCTATCTACTCCTTAAGCAATTTAGGTTTGCAGACCGGTAATTTGTTTGAGTCACCAGCTCTAGGAAGGTTGTCGTTCAAGACTGGAGAGGCCTCTCTCCCCTTTGGTTTAGTTTCAGAGTTTTCCTTCTCCTAGACGGTGATCTGGGAAGATCTACTGGGTCCATCAGCCCTGAGAGGGTTTGCTCCGTGCCTGGGTCCTACTCCAGGTATTTCTGCGACCACGCGTGGTTAGTTGGTGTTACAGGGTTAGCTTGTAAAGGTTATGTATCAATGAATAGTTACACTCCTCAAAGAGATTTAGAGGCATGCAGTGGAAGCGGTTTTGTGGGGAGGCTTGTTTGTTAATGTTACAGGGTTAGTTTGTAGAGGTTATATATCTAATGAATGGTTACACACTTCAAAGTTATTTATGGGCATGCAGTGGGAGTAGTTTTGAGGGGAGGCTTGTTAGAGAAGCGTTAGTGCGGATTAGGACATTTACCTTAGGTTTTTTTAATAACTTTTGTTAGTTTGGGTTCTGGATAACGTAATAGTTTGAGTAGGTATTAGGAATGGAGCTAAGAAATTTTGCCCAGTCACTGTATATTTAGGTTTACGGAGGTGTAGGTGCAGTACACCCAGGGTGTAACTGGAGGTACATTTTAGGTTATGGTGTATTTCGTATGTATAATTAAGTAATATATATTTAAGCGAGTTTTCAGTAGATGCAAATAGGAGTTGTCAGTGTTTCCACTATTCAGAAGGAGATAGTTTCAGTTTTCAGTTTTCATTTAAGAATCATAGCGAGTTTTGCATGGCAGTGAGCATCGGCTTGGTTTAGTGTTGTTTGTTGCAGAGCCGTCTAGGAAAAGGCAATTGCTATGTAATGAAGATCGGTTTGCATCCGAGTGCATACTTTGGCTGGTAAGTACCTAATTGGATAGGAGTGACCTCTAATGTATGTCAGGGGTAGAAATGTATAGACGTTTAGTGAAGACCGTTTGGCGGTTAGTTTCTGAAAGTTAGGGACTTGAGGTTAAGGATTCCACTATTACGGCGTATGTAAAATGTAGGGTTTTAGTGGCAGCTAGTGGGGGCAGATTGTTAGCTTTCAAGGGTCAGGGTTATTTACTTACAGAATACAGTAAAGTTTCATTTGGATTTAGAGTTTACAGTATTGTTTTAGTTTGGGAGAAAATAAAATCTACCTTTCATTTCCCCTATTTTGTATGCAGGTTAGACATAGGCAGACATCTTAGAGGTAAAGAGAAACAAATTATTTCGACGTGATTCGGAATTCATATTTTTAGGCAGTCATTAAGGTTGGGTTGGGGATAAGACAACGTATCTATTGAGAAGATAGGTCCTAGTGCCGGAGCTAATATCAATGAAGATAGCAGTTACAATTATAGTAACAATTAAAGGCCATATCCAGTGGTTTGGTAGATATATCAACGAGACCTCTTTATTAGTACAAGCAAGCATAGGGTAATTGTAGATATTAAGTATATTACTTAAATAAAGTTCTCCTCACGTCTACAGTAAACGTAAATCCACTTTTGTGCTAAATTCGGAACATTTATTCGGCCTAATGTTATTTGTTCCCTAGCCTTAGTAAAGAGCGTGGAAATTATTTTAGCTGGAAGAGAACATGATTGAGTTTTGCTTGGGGGGGTGAATTTAAAAAGCTGACCAGAATAAAAACAAATGCATATATAAATTAAAATAAACATAGTTACAAAACAAATAAGAAATTTAAAAGAGAAGAAATGTCAGAGTTAGTGTTTTTTTTTTAGGGCCACCTTCATTTGGAAAAAAAGAAAAAAAAACTTATCTTATCTTAAGCGCCGCGCCAACTTGCAGTATCCCGGCTGGCCACATTTGGAGGAGGGGAGGGAGTGATTTCTTGGACCGGATATCGCGTTCATTCTATTTTTATCTTACGAGTTCTACGCACATGCATGTATATGTTAAATTTTACTCTTTTTTTTCTAGACTCTCACTTCTAAAGTAAAAATAAATCCATGTTTGTGCTAAATTTGGAACATTTATTCGGCCTAATGTTATTTGTTCCCTAGCCTTAGTAAAGAGCGTGGAAATTATTTTAGCTGGAAGAGAACATGACTGCAACACGATAAGCTAGGGTTCAATTAGTGAAGAACCACTAAAAAAGTTAGTGATACGTACACACATTCAGATGAACCCTTCGTCACGTACATACGCAGTATGTCTATTCAGTGTATGTAAACACCCAAACCCAACAATATAGCATTACATTTATTAAGTGACGATATTACAATATGACGGTTAGAATTTCCCTCTTAAATTAATTAATCTTTGATCTAGTTAATGTTTGGTTTAAATAAATTTGCTAGTTTTTTTTTTCATATCGATTTAAAGTTGGATATCTGGTCCTGATTTGAAGATAAAACTATACAAACACTAGTTTAAACAAAAAATCAAGATAGATGAAAAACGACTTTATATTCAAATATTAAATAAAGAAAAATAACTACTTGTTTTTCTTTCTTAAATATTTTACACAATAACAAGTCTATATAAGATAAAACGTTTTATTTGTCTTAACACAATATTCTGATTTAATTTCGAACGTATATACAGTTGAGATTTTGTGTACAGGTGTCGACTGTTTTTATTTGTTAGCAATTATTAACGACTAGGAATTCAGTTAAAATTCTTTTCATTTTGTATAAAATATAAAAAAAATTAAACAAAGCAAAATAGGCAATAAAATAATTTTGTTTACATATTCGTTTACGAATTTATTTAACTTTTATAAAATTAATTATTTGTTTATTATTTATCGTTATCATTTAAAAATATTTAGTCTGTTTTCTTATATAATTACTGTTTGTGTCCTATAATTTCATAATTATAGCTCATTAGCCTTTAAAATTTAAAATGTATCCTCATATATTTTTATAAATAAATACTTTAAAGTGTAGTATCTGTTTTGATGCTACGCATCTTTTCTGTGTTCCATCAGTGAAAGATAAATCTTACATTGAGATAATTTTAATGTTTGTCCCAATCCCGTCTGATAAATAGAGACTATATAGTAATTATAAGCATATTCATCATAATCTCTTATTGACATCTTGTGTGAGTGTATTCTCCATACATTCCGGACAAGCGTGAAAACAGCAGAACTTTAAAAAACGTATTAACTCCACATAAAAATAAATTTTAAATCGCATATGTTTCAACAATATTTCTTAACATTGACAAGCGTATTAACAACAAATTCATGGCAAATTTATTTGGTATGCATTCTTAACAACCGTATTAATCACATTCCAGGCAAGGCTCCGGAATTACTGTTATTTATAAAGCTATTCATAGTACATTTTTGATATTGACAAAGCGTATTAACCACGCACTTTTGACAAGCGTATTCGCTTCATATATTTGACAAACTTGTTGATTACACAATCTGCGTAATATATATATATATATATATATATATATATATATATATATATATATATATATATATGTCAAGAATATATATATATATATATATATATATATATATACTAGCAGGGGTGCCCGGCGTTGCTCGGGTGTTTGGAGGTGTATGCTGTGCAAAAAAAGCAAAAAAAAAAAAGAAAAAATGGTTAATTTTTTAAAACTTTGACCCCTATTATGACCCCTTAAAATTTATAGTTTCGGGCTCAAATCACTTTATTAAGTTACATCCAGGTTCAAGGAACCTATATCTAAAATTTCAAGTGTCTAGACCCAAAATTGTCGGAGGAGTTTGGTAGAGTTCTTAAAGGTCAAATCGTTGAACTTTGACCCCTTAACAGCCAAATTTCTGGCTGACACCCGTCACATCGATTTTCCCAAATCTCAGTACCCGGTATTTCAAATTTCGAGTCTATAGACTAAAAATTGACAGAGTTATTGCTTAGGGAAATGTACACAGACAGACAGACACACATACAGACAGACAGACAGACAGACACGTTCACTTTTATAGATATATAGATATATGTCAAGAATATATATATATATATATATATTCTTGACACGCATTCTTAAAAGCGTATAAAACTTATTGATGATACTTTCTTGACCCTTCTGTCAGTGTCAAAAAAGTGTTTTCAATAGGCTTTATACGCTTTCAGGATTGTGTGTCAAAAATATAAGTTGTATTCACCACGTATTTTACAAACCTCTTTACGATTCATTCATGTCAAAACCATTTAATAACCATTTTCGACAAATCTATACTCCCGATACTCTGTTCACAACTACTCACAACACATCAACGACATTTACAAATAACAAGCGCATTGACCTCACTGTTTCTCACAAATATTTACTGTGAATACTCAAAAATTTACGCTTAATTCATAATATTTATAAAAGCATTTTCGTAAATTTTACAATGGGTTTCAATGAGTTGTTCCGATTCTCAAACGCAAATCTATTTAAATATTGTTTTTTTTTTTTCAGATATCTTTGGACAAAGATGGAGGTGAAATTTTTAATGGTCGTTTGCTTAACTTTTCTTTTTAGTGGTGAGTTTTTTGTTACTATTTTCCATTTCTAAAGTTCGAATGAATTTTGAGTGCATTGACTGCGTATTTTACAAACTTATATTCTATCTCTCATCTCTCTCTTTATCATTCTCACTCTTTTCTAATGGAATCTTGCATTTAGCGCGACGAACATTTTTTTTTTATAAAATTACTTTTAATTATGGTGGTAATCAGTTTTATAAATCTGACGATTGTTATAATCATCACATTCTTTGTGTTATAAATATATGTACAATATATTTACCAGCAAAACCTGTGTACGGAGAAAATCGAAAATAATCATTTAATTATAAAAAAGTAAATACTCATTCCACACTTATATTCTTGTACTCGGCCCCAGTGAGTTTTCTGAAACAACCTTTCAAACAGTGACTAAATGTTCAATATATATTCGTTTACCGTGGTTGGGAATAGTAAGTAAGAAATTCACCACACAAATCAGCTCAACAGTTCATCAATGTTATTTTGCTTCAAATGTGCACGTTGTGTTCTCTACGAAAACGTTAATGCGGTCCTCTCGAAGAGATGTTCTATTTCACATCATAATAATGTAATTTACAATTTTAAGTGGAGGTACAGTGCCAATTATGTGGTTTGAACAACGTTGAGAATTGATGGAAGAGTCCAACAGCACGTACCTAGCAAAATTAGATATGGGGAAAAATATCAAGCAACGTAGTACTTGCCAACATATACGGGTCTTCAATAGCTGGCCATTTCATTAAAAACTCGTTTTATGCAGCGAACTTTAGCACAAACTCATTTTCAATTCTGAGCTGTGCTCACTCAAGATTTCGTCTAAAGATTCTATCGGGAGACTATTTACATTCTGTTGAGAAGTTTTCGCTCTGTAAATAAAGGCAAGTCTCTTTGATTGTGATTTACCTCTAGGATCTTTGAAAATATCACAACGTTACTTTATTTTAATCGACTCCCTGTTTTTTTCACTCATAACAGAACGCAACGTAGTTTTATTTTAATAATGTATATATTTTCCTTTTTAAATCCCTCGATACAACTTTGAAAAAGCCAAGACGAAACTAATCAGCTGACATGCTCTTTATTATCTTCTTTTTCCCCTCTACTTTAACGTGTTTTACGTATTTTACTTTTAATTATGAATAACAAACGTATTCTCTTTATGATTGTAATATTTAAATTTTGTACTCTCAAAAGAAAAATAATATATATATATATATATATATATATATATATATATATATATATATATATATATATATATATATATATATATAGTGATGATCATATTTATTGGCACGGTAAAATAAAAGTTAAATTTTGTCTAATAAATTCTAAAAAAGGGATTAAATAAAAGAAAATAACAAAGTATATTATGTATTTTTAACTGGCCTTTCCGATGCAGCAATCGGATTTTAGAAAAAATAAATTACAAAGGAACAATAAACATAATTGCAAAAATCCTTGTTCAAAATTATTGGCACGATTTATTTAATAATCAATTGTATAGCCTTTGGCCTTGATTACCTTCCTCAGTCGCTTTTCATAGTTTACAACCAAGTTGCTGCACTCTTCAGTAGTAATTTTAGCCCACTCTTCCTGACAATAATCCTCCAATTAAATAAGATTCTTAGGCTTCCTTTGCATTACCCTCAATTTTAATGTTCTCCATAAATTTTCAATTGGATTAAGGTCTGGGCTTTGTGATGGCCACTCCAAAACATTAATATGATTGTCCTCAAGCAATTTCTTAGTCAGTTTAGCCGAATGCTTTGGGTCATTATCTTGCATGAACCACCAACGACGACCAAGTGAGAGCTCTTTAGCAGAGTCTTTCAGGTTTTCATCCAATATTTTAACATAATTTTCCTTTTTTATGCTACCTGTGACCTTAACAAGTCGCCCTGGTCCAGAGGCAGCAAAGGATCCCCAAAACATCAAACTGCCTCCACCGTGCTTCACTGTGGGTATGGTGTTCTTAGGCAGGAAAGCTTCGCCAGATTTTCTGTAAATATAAGACACTTTATTATGGCCAAATAACTCTATTTTCGTTTCGTCAGTCCATAGAACACGTTTCCAGAATGCAACATCTTTATCAATATGACGTTTTGCAAAGGCTAGCCTTGCTTTCAGGTGCATATGCTTCAATAAGGGAGTCTTTCTCGGACGACATGCTTTTAAACCAGCTCTCTTCAAAACTCTACCAACTGTATGTCGAGATACATTCACTCCAGAGGTGCTCTGTTCATCAACAATCTCCCCAACAGAGATCCTTGGGTTTTGTTTTACTTGTCGAACAATTTTCCGTTCATCTCTTGGGGAAAGAATCCTTTTTCTCCCTCTACCCTCTAAACTCATAACGTGGCCTTGCGATTTGAACTTGTTTATTATGGCTCTAACAGTGGATTTGGGAAGGTTTAGCTTCTTTGAAATCTTATCATAGCCCTCCCCATTGGTATGGCATGCTACAACAAGCTTCCTGACGTCTTCGCTGTGTTCCTTAGTTTTAACCATGGCGATTGAAAATTATAATTTAGTCACTTATAATAGTTTAAATAAATCGCTATCTAAAAATTATCTGAAAAAAATTATTCACTGAATTAGCGTTAAACAAGCATAATATGGCTATAAAAAAGTTCAGAAAGCACGTAAACCGGAAATTGATTGATATTATACTGATACTAAAAGAAAAACAAAGCCGTGCCAATAATTTTGAACAAGGGTTTTTTGCAATTATGTTTGTTGTTCCTTTGTTATTTATTTTTTCTAAAATCCGATTGCTGCATCGGAAAGGCCAGTTAAAAATACATAATATACTTTGTTATTTTCTTTAATTTAATCCCTTTTTTAGAATTTATTAGACAAAATTTAACTTTTATTTTACCGTGCCAATAAATATGATCATCACTGTATATATAAATATGCTATATTTCCAAATAAGCATCATTCACCGGTCGTTAAATGTGTGTAACTTAATAGACATCCGTTTAAATCTGGTCAAAAACATTTTAAACAAATGAATAGATGCTGTAAAATATCATGATACATCTGAGGTGAACGAGGCAATGGCCATAAAACACTATCACTAACAAAACAAACGCTTTGTCAACGAAAAAGACAAGACGAGCAAGCGAAAAAATATCTTGCCCTGTAATCAAAGTTACTGGTGGCGCAATGGTGGCAATATTGCTGTAGCCACCTACAATGTATTAGTGGCGAATAATAAGGATAGGATATAACAATCACACATTTTTGTTTAAATTTCATAAGGGACTCACCATTTATCAAAAACCGAAGGCCACTAGAGGATAAAGGTTAATGAGTGTACGCTAGTTACTGATACAACAGCTTAGTGATCGTCAGTGGCGGAAATTGGGTAGAATTTAACTATTCAAGAAGACAGCTCAACAAAATCTTATTTAATTTGGACGTAGAGTCGACCATGTCGTAATCAGCAATAATGCAGGAAGAGAGTTACACAGGTGGGCAGTTCTAGGAAATAACCTTTGTTCATGTAACTTGCATTTAGATTTAGCCACAGATAGAGAGTTGGAGAATGCTGTTGATAATGGTTGCACCTAGATGAATGCTTTTTTGTAAACGTTTGAAATAGAGGGACAGTAGAATGAAACTCAGACGAGCACTTGCAATGAAAACAACTATAGAGCAGAGAAGGCTCATAACCTTTTTATAGAAAAGAACTTACAGGGAGACGAAAAAGAACCGGTTTTGGACTTGGTCGTTGTATAAACTATATATATTGTAAGCATTTACTTTATCAGAGCTCATCACATGAGTATAATTAAATATTAGTACATTTTCTTAGTATATAGTTGTATGTTTCATTCCATAAGATCATCAGTCTAACTCTCTCTCTCTCTCTATCTCTCTCTCTCTCTCTCTCTATATATATATATATATATTACTGGTAAGTTTGTTTATCTTGTAATTAAAGGTCAATCTCACATTGTGTTTTTTTGCAAGACTTTCCCTCTTTATGCACTCTATATCATATTGTCTTTTTCAGTCTAATAAATTGTGCAAATTTCATTTCTAAATCATACATTATGACATTCATTTATATTTACATTTAGGTGTCAACACTCACGTTGCCCAAATGGAGACAATCTGTCAAATGGCTAGACAGTTTAATGGTGGAAAAGATGTTGAGTGCTCAGATGATTTGTTGAAAATATTAAGAGTGCTGGAACCAGGATCTAAAGCCGATGGAAAGATGTTGGAAACTCTACTCCAGACTCTCATAACTCCTAAGGAAAGCAAGGATAGAGAGAAACCTCCTCTTAACATAATCACTTCGATTTTGAATATTCTGATGCAAAATTTGCATACAATGGATGATCATGTACTAAATGAGCAATTGGCTATGCTTGTCAAAATTGCAGACCATCTTAGATCTCCGTCATTTCCCTCTATGGATTTTTTGACTTTCCTAAAAGTACTGGAAAGCGAAACTGCATATAATTTAGAAATGAGAATGAAAATTATTCATAAATTCCTTGAGTACCATGCAACCCTCCTATCTTGGGAAACTAAATTTATGTTGGAATTTAGAGAATTTTTCCCATCATCCCTTGAATCAAAAATCATTCTTACCATTATAAATATGGTCAAGAAGGATCTACGGCCACTAGACATTGCAGAACATTTGGTGCCGTTTATTCCGCAACCACATCAGTCCAAAGCTATGCAAATAATAAAGAAGTATGAAAAAGAGGCGATGGGGCACAACAGTGGTTCTTGTGGTATGGCAAATGAAGAACTTTACCAAACGGTAAAAACGATGAAAGAAGAAATCAAATACATCAAAAAGAGACAGTCGAAGTCAGAAATAATGGAGATCATGAAATGGCCCGGATGGAAAAAAGTTTTGACTGACGAACATGATTACTATATGTTTAAAGATATGGCCGCCTACATAGAATCGTCATACGGTCAAAAAACATTTATGTGGCTGAATGGAATGCTAACTTGGATGCATAAAGAGACCTGGGCACCGGATTTATTGAAGCAGGTTTGTAATTTCTCTATATTTTTATAATAATCTGTATATTTTTGATACTCTTTAATTTATTTAATGATTCATTGGATAAAATGCTATCTTTTGTAAGATAAAATCGCTAGTTTAAATATATAAACAAGTGCGCGCACATATATACGTTCAAACACATATGCACCTATGTATATCTTCATGTGTGCGTCGGCGTACGTGTGTGGTGAACCCTAAACATATACAAAAGTGAGGCAGATACACGCACGTCTTTCTTTCTTTCTTTCTTTCTTTCTTTCTCTCTCTCTCTCTCTCTCTCTCTCTCTGTATATATATATATATATATATATATATATATATATATATATATATACATACATATATATTAGTGTTAAGAAAATAATTTAAATCAGAATCAAGAATCAGAAAATCAGTCCTCGGTTAGTGAAAGAGAGATCCTTCTAGAGTTTTGATTTGTTACAATTCAGATGTAAGTCTATTTCAAGAGAACCGGATTTTCCCACATTTGTATAAATCGTTTGCAATAAGATTTCAAAGATAACTTCATGTAATATTCTATTACTAATGGAGATTTATAATTTCTCAGTCGGAAGCCGAATCTATACTGCTACTTCTATTAATTAATTTTTAGAAGCATAACAATTTATACATTGTATTATAAGCCTAACAGATAAGGTGATATAATTTTCAGTTTACTTTCAGTTTTAGTCTTACTTTTTTCGTTTTTTTAATGGCCTGATTGTTCTCACGATGTATTTTCAAATGGGCAGAGATAGTTAATATCATAATGTCGAAACAGAAATAAATACAAAAAACTAAGGCAATTAAAAATCACTTAAAATCTGAAAGGAAATGTTTTCTTAAAAATTGTCCTTAAAATTAAAAGTGTTTATTGATCATTTAAAACAACCATTAATTAATTTACATATCGTTACTTCCAATTCTGATGGTTAAAATAAAAATAATTAAAAAAAGATGAAAGTTGATACTTTCAATTTAAGATTGAGTTTGATGAATTTGAATTATATATTTCTGTAAGTTGACTGTAAAACTATTCGTGCTTTGTTTTCGTAAATATTTTAAAAGCGAGCGTTTCTGCTTTCCTTTCTAGCCAACTTCTTTAATCTTTCTGATCAATTTCAGATACTTACCATGATCACTCAAAATAAAATGGTGAGGGCATCTATCGTCAAAAGTATTATGGCGGATGAAAAGCTTTTAAATTTCTTTCATAAAGTACAGTACTGGATGAAAACCCAAAATTTTTCCAAAGCTTCTTCGCACATACAAATGCTCCATCAGATCATTTCGAAAATTGACTTCTACCAAGACAAACAAGAGGAAAAATGGATTGACGGATTTTTCAATTGGCTCTATAACAACTTTGATAACTCGCAAGAATGGACAAAAGTTATAAAATCGATTACAAGAAGTATGGTCGATGAGACATGGATGTACTCTCTGTATGAAGAATTAGGTAAGTACAATCACGCATATAAATGCGTAGAGAGATGCACGTATAATAATCAATTAAATGACAAAAACAATATATATATATATATATATATATATATATATATATATATATATATATATATATAAGAGTTTTGCCACATATATGATGATCGTGGGAGAGAACACATACATATATGCAAGTTTTATTTACAATTAGCGGGATCAGTTTTCCGTCGTTGTCTAAGAAAACCAAGAAAATCTAGCTTCCAATTATCTATTAGGGGAAAGTACTCCTTACTTGCTTGTTTGGTCACGGTGTGAGTGTCGTTTCTACCTTTAATGCTACGATATAAGCATATTTGTAAAAAGTAGTATATGTTATATTAAGTTTTAAACAATAATTGAAATTGAGAGCAATAGAAACGAATATGTAAGTATGAGATGACCATTTGTAAAGTAATATGTAAAGTAGCTAAACTTTGATCGCATGATAAACATAATCAGTTGATTAGAAACTTATTCTTGTATTGTATGAAGTTAAAATCTGTCTTTTAATTTGTCTGTTAGAGCGAGAAATAGCGTAAAAGGGGTTTGGAAAATTGACTTCATTAACTGCCTAATTTGTTTATAAGTATGTGATCTGCACCCAGCTTCTGGCGAGAATTATTTCTATATCAACGTTTCTTTCTTGAAAATTGTGGAGCATATTCTTTCAGGCCTCAAATTAGTGATATATTTCTAATATTAAATTTTTATATTCAAACTTGAACCATTTTTTGCGCAATATTTTACCTTTTTCTCTGACTGTGTGTTGAATATGAGCTATTATAAAAGTGTTTATTTCGAAATATCGCCGTTTATTAATTTGGAAGGAAAGGGAAATAAATTTTGAGTAAAATAAGCAGAGTACAGAATAAGACAACTTTGGTGACTGAATTTCATTTGAAATGTTTTGCCAAATATATATCCAAAATTGTTTTAAAAGTTACAGCTAATTTACATCGTAGATGTGCTAATTTGTGCAAACGCTAAGCAAGCGAATATGAATTATTATGAATTATTATAAATAAACTATTACATTGCTTCTCGTTATTTTGGAGTGTGATTCAAGAGGACATCAAATGGCTGTGGATTGAACTAACATTTTCTTTTGTGCCCTCTATTCCTTATGTACCATTTCTCGTATCATTTGCACTTGTTACATCATAGTCAGTACGATAGGGTGTACACACATCTCATTGTGATCACCATGATTGCATATTTTTAGCTGCGAGGATAGACTCATGACAACAAAACAGATGCTACAGTATACTCCTGAATTGAGCTGTAAAAGATAGTACCTTAATCTAAAGTAAAATTGTAAACTTAAAAGAATACCACAATTAATAGAATTAAGTGTATGGTTTCAGCTTCTGACTGTCAAATTACAAATTTCCATTAGTAATAGATTATTGCTTATAATGAAGTAATCTTTGAAATCTTATTGCAAGCGACTTACAAAAAAAACAACTGAAGGAGACGGAATTCAATTTTGATGCAATTCTGGGATTAATTCTTCACTTTTATCAACATTGCTTGTGTTGTCTCTGATAGAAAACAATAAAGTGCCATAGTTCCTTGTTTTTTCTACTTAAAAGTATGCTACTACTATTATTGTATGTTGTCTGTTACAACAAAATATGTTACAACTACTATGCGTATTCTCTGTAATATTAAACAATGCGTGTTAGTTCTACTTGTGTTGTCTGTTATAGAAAACAATACGCCTTCTCATGCTGCCATATAAGGACAATCCTTATATTTTTGTTTGAAGTTAATAATATAATTCTACCGTTCCTTGCATTGTTTGTCACAGTATGCAATACGATTGCACTAATTGATTTATTGTCTGCTACAATGAAAATTGATGTTTAACTATTTCTTTGTATGCTATTTTAAATAATTGATACTACTACTATGCATTTTAATGCAGTAAATACCATGTTGCCTCGACTTCTTGCATTGTATGTCGCATTAAACTATGCATAAGGTTTGTGTGTTGATGAAAAATTGCTAAAAGAAGAAGACTGATTGATAACGTATCCTGCTGTATTTTGTATTGAACAATTCATATTGATAGTGGGAAAGAAAAGACAGAGAGGAAATAGATATCCTATCCGAGGAAAGTACTTCACGAACGGAGATTGCGAGCATTTAGAGGCTGTGAAACTCAAATAAAAAATGCATTTAGTGCTAAGTAACTTTCTCGCTGATGGAAGTGATAGGTCAATGGCGGTGACTAAATCAGTTAGCATAAGATATTATAGAATATATTGGATCCATGGATAAATTTTGATTGGTCTGAGTGAAAAGCAACTTCAAAACTCTGAAAGAAAATTTATGTTGTCTTTGTTAACGTATGCAGACATGACACAACATTTATCGTCTAATATGCTAGGAAATCGATTCCTTAAACTTACAGCCTAAACCATTTTTAGAATAGATCTAATCTAATACTGAATTCATGACGATAGTATCATAACTACGAAAGATGGAAAGTTCAGCCTTTTGAAAGGGGTCGAAGGCTGCGTTTCTTTGATGTTGTTCAGGTTTCGCCTGTTATAGTTGGTGCTGCTGCTTATCATTCTCTGCTAATGTAAGCAAGATGCTTCACGCACTTCTTGTTTTGCTGCTTATTATTTGTTTCAACATCAAGTTCGTTTCTTAATGTGAGAAAAATTCAGCTCTCATCAAACGAAAATCTGGATTAAGATAATCTTTATTACAGTAGCCACTATGGTGCTTCCAGTTGCAATAAACTATATAGTTCGACTATACCCAGGAGAGAAGCTGCCCGGAGTACTCTTTCCTGTATTGATAGAGTTAAAAATCGCCTTCGAAATCTAATAGGGAATGACATGTTCTCCTCTTTGCAACCTTTTTCTGCCAGAAAAAAACCCTATGTTTTTTCGTTATTTTCATGGCAGGTTCTCAACTGAACTTCAATATATGCCGCTCCACGTAAAACATTTACAACAAACACTCGTCTAGATAAAACCACTGTTACAATTTCCTCTACTTTATACGCCTAAATCTAAACGCAAATTTCATGAACAAGGGTTCTTTCCTAGAACTGACCTTCTATAGAACTCTATATTGTGGGTCTGCTGTCCAGCTGACCATAACATGGTCGTCTTCAAATCCAATGTAAAAACATTCTTGTTGAGACACCCTCTTAAATGATCAAATTCTACCCGATTTCCATCACTACCGATAATTCGGTGTTGTCGCACTGACCACCTGACACTCATTATCTCTTATTCACAAGTGGCTTTCAAGTGGTGCCTTCCTTGTAGAAATACTACTGTGTTAAAATACACACTACTTAAGGTATTAGATTGATATTGCATTAAACTTTTAATTTAACTGAACGCTTCTACCAGATTTGTCTTGATACGTGCATACGCCGTATATCGTTCCTTTTATTTATACTTTCTCTCATCTTTAGTTGTGATTTTCTGACAGTTTTCACATATGAATTTACAATGAACCGATATTGATTTATAGAGGACACCACTCACTCTCTCAAGAAGGTAGCTAATGAATTCACAGTTGCAGAATTTATATGTCATTCTTCCTGTTATTATTACTCAATCGTAAGTAAATTTAATTATTGCCTTTATGCTACCATTCAACATTTGTATAATAATCAACTGTTAATCTAAGATAATATTTACTATTTTATATATTATAGATGAGAAAATCAAAGTACGAGTTGTCATCCAGCATGGAAAGATAATGTGTAACAAGTCACTAAACGCGAGAAAACAAAGCATCGAGCATATTTTGACATATGCCCAAAAATCCAATGACTTGTGTCACATAAACAGGTAAATTATCTTGAATAAATCTTACTTATTATACTTACACAGATTAGGGTTATATTTTTGTAAAGAGTTACTAAAAATTGATGTAAATTAACAATACAAACACCGGTTCAAAAACGGTACATGGCAGATATCTAACAAATAGAAAGCGTTTTATTATTAGACGTCATTGATATATATGCTTATAAAGACTGAGAGGTTATAACTGTTTTTTTTTTGGAAAATGAAATTCGTTTACATTTGATTATATAATTTAAAAAGTGAATATTAACAGTATTTAAATAATTTACTAATAATTAATGGTTAATTTATTCGTAAATAAACCTAGTCTTCTTTTGGGTTATGACAATGTTCGGTTGCCGGGGAATGATACTTGGTTAAAGAAACCAGCTCCCCGGGTGTTAGACACGATCTAACGAAAGACACCAATCCGTTTGCTGACGGGGCGTTACCTGACTGCCATTGGGACTTTTCTGCTTCACCGGTGTTAACAAATTATCGTTTTCCAGGGAGAGCTACTTGCTTCGTCATGCGAACAACCTCAAACTCCACCGTGTAAACAAACCGTATTAAAAACAATAAGACTAATCCCAGTGGTGTGAATTTCTTCTACTTGGTTGATGTCCAGTTCAGCTCATTGTTTCTTGGGTCGATCTTGCTGTGATATCGGCTTGGTCTTGATTTCTGGCTGTTATGTTTACTTGGGTGGAGACAGATGACACCAAAAACATAGGTTTATAGAAAAAAAAGAACTTAACTAATTATTTTACAATATTATATATTATACATTAATACAATTATTACAACTGTCTGCTTTTACTCTGGCTATACTACCTTCTTTGCGCGGGAGGAAGGGGGCCGCTCTTCATCTCTCCACGGAGGCACAAAAATATGCATGTTCACTGCATGCGCTGATCAAATGAGAAAGAAAGAGAGAGAGAGAGAGAGAGAGAGGGAGGGAGGGAGGGGGAAGGAGAGACAGAGGGAGAGAAAGAGTTGTAAAAATGAGATCATGCAAATCTATTGCTTAACTGTTATGAGACAGGAAGAATATCTGAGTTCCTATACAAATAGTGTTACAAGATTATTTTACATGGATAAATGAAACAACCGATATGTCTGCCTTCCAAACTTGCAATATTACGACGCTTTTTCTTTTATAGAAGAGACGCGAATTCCTCGGCGGTAAACATTTGAAAATATTTCTAATTTTGAAGAAAATGTAGCAGAATTAGCAGTAACCAAAATGAGAAATAGAGCTTACCTCGGATACGTCTGTTTTGGGTTGAGCAAAAGAGAGATTTTCAAGATGGCGTCCATGGGCTTTTATTAGCGTTTACCCAATGTGATTATCGTTGAATCACGTCTGCTCTCGCGAGATTATGCAAATATGTCGTTCCCGGCCGCTATAAAGGTAGGACACTGGAAAGGAGAGGGGGCGTTCTGCACATTGTGTGTAGGTGATTCTGGCGAGTAGATTGTGCTTGTTACGACCCACGTGTCTGCGAGAAGCGAGTTTTTGTTCCGTCTGTTTTTAGTTGTATTTTTTTTTGTTTTGCCTACTACATTTTTGTTTCAAGCTATTTCGGCGCGACTATGGCGAAGGTGCGGATAAGCAGCGATATCATCAAGCCGTTCTCTGGCGAGGGAGACGTTGTAGCGTGACTGAAAAAAGTGAGACTTGTCGCACAACTTCACAGGTGGATGATGTAGCGAGTTTGCTACCTTTATATCTGGAAGGTGATGCACTGGCCCTCTACATGGAAATGGAGGAGGACGATCAAAGAGAAATAGACCGGATTGAGGCCCGATTAAAGGAGGCATTTACCGACGACGCGTTTGCAGCATACAAAAAATAACTATGGTTAGATGGGCTGGCGAACGTGTGGATGTTTACGCCAACAAAATCAGGCAGTTGGTTGGATTGGCCGGATTCACAGGAGATGGCTTAGACAGACTCACAAAATTGACTTTCGTCACTGGGTTCCCTGACGCTATCTCAATTGCTCTTCAACAGGTGCCGAACATCAAAGTCCGTTCCATGGGGGAACTAATGTCGAGAGCAAGAATTTTGACGACGACTGGGGAACACAATCAGGACGTGGTTGCGGCCACACGCTCACCCAACAACCACAGGGCCCAGAATATTCCTATCAGTGTGACCTGTTTCAAGTGCAATACGAAAGGCCACTTTGCAAAGGACTGTCGAAAATGTGGAACATGGTGTTACCGTTGCGGTGAGAGTGGACACTGGGCTCGGAATTTCTCGGGAAACGAGCACGGGGAGGACGCATAAGCGCCAGTCTCCTTCTCCCACCAAGATGCGAGCACGACGCTCCCGGTGATAAGGATCCAGGTTGACGGGACGTGATGTTTGACGCTTATTGATACAGGATGCTCTAGGACTATTTTTTTCCATGCAGACCGGTGTCGGTCTTGGAGAAAAACGAACATAGATGTCAAAACGATTGGTGGAATGTCCCATGCGTGCTGTGGTGTTGGAGCAAGAAAAACGGGCCTGACCCGGTGATAGGCGCGGTTCACACAGACGAGCTGGATGAGAGTCAAATCATGGCTATTCACAAAGGTAGTGGACATCCGGGGGTGCGAAGCACTACCTACTTTGTCAGGAGAAGGTGCCCAACCACGACAAAAGCAACCGTTAAAACGGTCATACGGAAATGTGAGGAATGTCAGTCCATTGACCCAGCGCCAGTCAGGTGGGAAAAGGGAAAGCTGGAAGTAAACGAGAATTGGCAAAGAATTGGAATAGATATCACGCATTATAGCACCTTCCATTTTTTAACTCTGACAGACTGTGGCCCATCGCGTTTCTCCAGTTGAGGAAATTGGCAAGAAGACTGCCTCCATGCCCCGTTTGTGATCATGAGATCAGGGGGGAGTGTAGCAGAATTAGCAGTAACCAAAATGAGAAATAGAGCTTACCTCGGATACGTCTGTTTTGGGTTGAGCGAAAGAGAGATTTCCAAGATGGCGTCCATGGGCTTTTATTAGCATTTACCCAATGTGATTATCGTTGAATCACGTCTGCTCTCGCGAGATTATGCAAATATGTCGTTCCCGGCCGCTATATGTAGGTGATTCTGGCGAGTAGATTGTGCTTGTTACGACCCACGTGTCTGCGAGAAGCGAGTTTTTGTTCCGTCTGTTTTTAGTTGTATTTTTTTTGTTTTGCCTACTACATTTTTGTTTCAGAAAATAACAGAGATCCTCATTGTAGTTATAGTTGTATTAAAGCAAGAGCTATATCTTTAAGTGATTCTTCTTAAAAAGAATCTGGCGAAAGATAGGATTTTTCTCATGAAATTATTCTTAAAATATATAATTCGTGGAGTGGTGTGATTACCCCGTGTCCCTTCTCCCTCTCTCTCTTTCTGTGCGTGTGTTTGTATATGTGTCTATTAGTGATGGAACTGCATTGAATATTAGGCTGGTGCAAAAATAATGTCGTTTTTTGACGTTCAACTTCAAAAGATCATAACTCCTTTAATAATAAAATTTATTAATCGAAATAAGAACTATTAGAATCGAGACATATTTGCTAACGAATAACAAGTTTATTTATCCCATTAGCATATGAATCCGAAGTTCTGGAAGCAATGAAGTCATTGAAGGCCGATTCGGCATAGGCTCGGCTTTTGAAGCATTTTTTGCGCAGTTAGTTGTCGATATGCTTTAAAAAGTGATAATCGGTGGACAAGAGGTCTGGTGAATGATGCGGGTGAGGCAGGAGGTCTGGTGAATATGGCGGGCAAGCGTTGCCATGGAGAAGAATTGGTCTCTTCATATTAACCAATCTCGGGCACATACTTTGAAGCTTCTGGTGTATTTCGTGAATTTGTCGGCAGTACTTCTCTGCCGTAATCGTCTCGCATGGATTCAAGAAGCTGCGATGGATGTGACCGGCCGCAGAACACTAAATAGTCACCATAACCTTTTTTGGTGCAATTTCGGCTTCGAAAAGTATTATTGAGCTTATCCGGCATCCAACCACTGTGCCGAATGTCGCTGGTTGTCGTAGAGAATCTACTTCTCATTACACGTCAGAATCCGCTCAAGAAATGGGTTGTTTTTGTTGCGCAGAAGGAGGGTAAAAACACCTCAAAACGACGATATTTTTTATTATCGTTCAATTCATGCGGCAACCATTTAACCAACTATTTTGACTTCCATATTTGCTTTAAATGGCGAACAACTGTTGAGTGGTCGACCTCAAGTTCAATGGCAATTTTTCGTGCGGTTTTGCGAGGATCGGCTCCAATTAACGCTTTATTATCAACCGCAGTCGGCCGGCCGCGGCCGTCTTCATCTTTGAGGTTCTCGTCATCATTGAGAAATTTCTTGAACCGCTGTTGTGCCACATGTTCGTTAGTGGTTCCTGGGCCAAACGCATCATTGATATCAGGAGCTGTCTCGGCAGCCTTTCGGACTAGTTTTGAACTGGAACAAGAAAATTGTGCGGATTTGAATTTTGTCCATGTTGTCAAAAATTAAATGATATGACTGAGAACGGTAACGAATAACACGATTCGATAAAACGAAAAACGCACTTCAAAATGATATATAACATGGTTATATATATATATATATATATTAATTTTATTTATACAAACATTAATGGCTACATATGTGCATACATGTTTCTGTAATCACCCACGTTGGGGGATTACGTCTTCAGGCCAAGAACTACCTTCAAAAGTGACATTTCCACCAAATACATTTTTCTACTCCGTTTATCAAGTTAAAAATACAACCTGGGTGGGAGTCAAAAAAAAAACAAAAAACGGTAAAAGGATGAGTGAGGTCTCTGAAGATGATAAACATCTTTTTTCTCTTCCCCTTCCCCCATCTAACCTAACTTTTGGCTTTTTATGACCTAGGGTACTTGAGAGTTTAGTTTTCTTGTCTTAGAGTCTGTAAGTTAATAACCTTAGCTATGGTCAACCAAGTACTGACCGGTGCCTTTTAATCTACCTCCACCCACACATACACACAACACACACACATAACACATCCATACACAGACACTGCCAACACACACACACACACGCATTAATCAATATATTCAAAAGCGAATCCATGCTGAACACTCTTTGTTTTATTTACTGAAACTAGACAATGATTCTGAAACTACATAGAGGATAAAGTAAAAGTTACATTAAGGTAAATAACAAAATATAAAAGAATAAAAATAAAATACATAAATAAATAAATAAATAAATAAAAATAAATAAAAAATATAAAATATAATAAAAAATAAAAAATATAAAATAAAAAATAAAAATAAATAAAATAAAAAAATAAAAAATAAAAAAATAAAAAAATAAAAAAATAAATTAAGAATAAAGTAAAATTAAATTAAAACAAATAAACCCACAAAATGTGAATAAATATAAACCCGAAAGTTTTCTAAACCCCACATGTACCTATATGCGTGTATCAGTACACTTATAAATGTCTAACATTTATCTACACCCGCGCATATATACACACACACATTACAGACATACAGAGACAAATAATAGTATTTTTCTTTACTTATGCAGCGTGGTAACATCTTCGCATATGCAATATTATGCTACCCGACTACAGACGGGTGTACATATATATACATACATATATACATATATATATATATATATATATATATATACATATACATACATATACACACATATACACAAACACACACATACATACATAAATACATACATATACATATATACATATATACACATACATACATATAAACACACGCACACAACAGACATACATATACATATCAACACATACATACATATATAACATATATATAAACAACATTCGGACATCCATACATTTTTGTAATCTATATTGTTACAACAATTCTATACGAGGCCGCCTATTCTAATAGTTCAGAAATATACGTGTGTATACATACATCTACATACAATAGACACAGAGACACATCCACATACAAACATACACGCCGATACATAGATACAGATATACATATACATATATATATAAACATACAAACATACATGCATACGTAAAATACACCTATATATCCAAAGTCACACAAATATAGACATATATATATATATACATGCAAACATGTACCGTGCCACCAAATGATACATCTAAAGTAGAAACAGACATGAATACACCTACTGTATAAATTCACTTTTTCTATCAAATTCCACATCTCTAGTTATGTTTCATGGCCCCTTCCGCTTGTTACACTTTCTTAAGTTGTAGGTTTTTACCGTAAAAATTGACACTACGTAAAAATTTATATTGAATTCAGTATGAAGTTCATAGGGTTATCCTCATATTTAACAAAGATTCTTTCGATGGTAAGGCAGATATACATAAGATGTATCACGACACAATAATAATATATAATAACATATGACAGAAATCAGAGTATTTAGGTTATATAAACCTAGTATATAAGCTTATATATTGTAGTACTTACCTTCATCTTTGCTTATTCACTCTAATACCCTTATTCCTTTCTCTTCCATTTACCCTTCATTCCTTACTTTCTTTCATCTATTTATTTCTTCTATTTTTTTCTTTTTTTTTTTTTTTTTTTTTTTTTATATTAATAAATTATTTTTCCTACCCGGGTCTATAAAGATCATATCTCCATACAAGCACACACCCAAAAATATCCATATGCATACATTATTACGGGCTTCACTCAAAACGATCTATTACTCATTTAGTTCAAATATACCTTCATACAGGTGCTTATTTCGGCTAGTAATAACATAACTGCTCGATGAAGTAGAACATTAAGTGACTTACGTAACCCATATGGGTATGATTATAGTTGCGACCTCACTTATCCTCTTTTTTTTTTTTTGGGGGGGGGGTTATTTGATGGGGGTTAGTTGTACTTATAGCAGTTCCATTATCCCAATTTAGAGTTCCTTAAGTGCATGTATTCTGAAATGTTTGCAGGATATAGCAGTTTCTTGTTTAATATTCAATAATTTTTCTCGGTCTTTAAACCTAGTTATCTCAAGTTTTTCTGATAAGCATAATAGACATGGTGAGTTCAATGAGTGGCAAGTATTGGCCCTTCTAATAATATTCCATTCTATTCTAGGTGTTTTATTTTCTCTAACTAATTTCCAGTAATATAACGATAAGGAAGTGTCCTTTTCATATGTTTGATTATTCATCGAGCGTGTATGTCCATAGAATCTATTTTTGAAAGTCATTTGGGTACTCCCTATGTAGAATCTTTCGTCCCTTGGGTTCTCCATCGGGAATATCCTTGCTTGGTATACCACCGATGAGGTCAGACATTCATTTTTTATTGGGCATTCCTCAGGTTTTTTACAGTTACATTTATTCACCGCAGTGTTTGCACTAGTATTCTCCCCTTCTCTATTAGTCGTCTTTAAAATTCTTCCATTATGCTTTTTTATAATCCTTTCCAAATTATCACTACAGCTGTAACTTAATTTTAATGTATTTTTATTAAATATCTTATGTAATATATTATTTGGTGGGAAATGCTTATTAATAAGTTGTAAAAATTTTGCACCAAGTTTTGTTTTCAACATAATGTTAAAGGGGGGTGTGAACCAAATAATTTTCCTACCACGATTTCTAGATCCATTTGTGCTAGTGTTATTTATTTTATATTTTATCTCTATGTCCTTATATCCACTATTTTTAAGTGCTGTATTATAAATAGCTTTGCAATTATTGAAAGTTACTTCATTAGATGAATTGTTACTTATTCTACTTTCAATAGATAACGGTATATGTTTAATAATGGATGGTGGATGGTTAGACTGCGGGTGTATATAAATAGGATTAGCGTTATCCTTCATATATGGTTTATAAGCATTTAAATCCAGATCTAAAGTAACGTCAAGGAAATCAACCTGTTTTAAGTTAGCATTAACTTCTACTTTTAGGCCAAAATTTTTCATGTCCCTATGGATTGCTCTCCTAATTTGATCGCATTTAACACTTGTAGCATTCTTCACTATTATCAGCCCATCATCACGATATAGGCCCATGTCCCTTCTATCAATAATATTATCGTTCGTTAAATTATGAATGATATAAAGTCCAACGAGATCTGTTGCCTCTGCAGAGTCCAGCGATCCCATTGATACCCCGAAAAAGTTGTTTTGCCCATTTTTTGTCCATTGTTCCCCGTTATAGACAAGGACAGTTGTGCGGCATTTCATAATAATATCCAAATCCTCCTCGGAGACATTAGTATAGGTCTTGGCAAATTCAATTGCCTTTCCAAAGAGATCCTTTGTGATTGACGGGTAGTAATCCATAATGTCAAATTGCACAAAGGCGCAGTTTTTCTTGTTGGCAATGTTAAGAAACCATTTTACCGGATCCGCCGTATTTATCCATAGGTTCAGGTTGAACTGCCGTTTTAATTCTAGATTGATTTTCTCTAATATTCTTTTACTAATCTTTCCAATTTCGGGTCTGGTTGGGTTAATCAATCTTGTTGTTGGTTTTGTGTTGAAGCTAGGTTTATGATCCTTTAAAAGGATATACGCTTCGTTTTCTCTAAGTTTATTTACTCTATCGCTGATTTGTAATTCATCCGTGATTTTTTTACTGTCCTTATTTATCAAATGAATTACGTTGTTATTTTTTACCTTGTGATAGTCTTTTTTCAAATTCTTCTGGACCAGGTCATTATATTTCTCCCTGTCTAATTTGTAAAAATTTCTGGTCTTATCAGCCTTAACAAGGATATGTTGTGACTTGTTGATCTCCTTTACAATATCGTCGAGTTTTTTTTGGAATTGATTTTTAGTTTTGTGGAATTCTAAATTTCTAATTAGTGAATAGAGATCCTTCTCGAATAGCACTAATTGTGGGATTACTGGTGGTGATTTAATGCTTTTAAATCCATATCTCTCTTTCTTGGTGTTATCATTTTTATCCAATAGAAAAAAGGTAGCTTTCCATTTCATCCTTTTGAGTAAATCATCCATTTTCATTATTAATTTTAGTAAATAATCCTTGGTATTTGGTTTGGGGATGTTCTTTAGTGACGTATCGAAGTTAATTCTTTCCATGTTTGTTGAAAACAAAACTTGGTGCAAAATTTTTACAACTTATTAATAAGCATTTCCCACCAAATAATATATTACATAAGATATTTAATAAAAATACATTAAAATTAAGTTACAGCTGTAGTGATAATTTGGAAAGGATTATAAAAAAGCATAATGGAAGAATTTTAAAGACGACTAATAGAGAAGGGGAGAATACTAGTGCAAACACTGCGGTGAATAAATGTAACTGTAAAAAACCTGAGGAATGCCCAATAAAAAATGAATGTCTGACCTCATCGGTGGTATACCAAGCAAGGATATTCCCGATGGAGAACCCAAGGGACGAAAGATTCTACATAGGGAGTACCCAAATGACTTTCAAAAATAGATTCTATGGACATACACGCTCGATGAATAATCAAACATATGAAAAGGACACTTCCTTATCGTTATATTACTGGAAATTAGTTAGAGAAAATAAAACACCTAGAATAGAATGGAATATTATTAGAAGGGCCAATACTTGCCACTCATTGAACTCACCATGTCTATTATGCTTATCAGAAAAACTTGAGATAACTAGGTTTAAAGACCGAGAAAAATTATTGAATATTAAACAAGAAACTGCTATATCCTGCAAACATTTCAGAATACATGCACTTAAGGAACTCTAAATTGGGATAATGGAACTGCTATAAGTACAACTAACCCCCATCAAATAACCCCCCCCCCAAAAAAAGAGGATAAGTGAGGTCGCAACTATAATCATACCCATATGGGTTACGTAAGTCACTTAATGTTCTACTTCATCGAGCAGTTATGTTATTACTAGCCGAAATAAGCACCTGTATGAAGGTATATTTGAACTAAATGAGTAATAGATCGTTTTGAGTGAAGCCCGTAATAATGTATGCATATGGATATTTTTGGGTGTGTGCTTGTATGGAGATATGATCTTTATAGACCCGGGTAGGAAAAATAATTTATTAATATAAAAAAAAAAAAAAAAAAAAAAAAAATAGAAGAAATAAATAGATGAAAGAAAGTAAGGAATGAAGGGTAAATGGAAGAGAAAGGAATAAGGGTATTAGAGTGAATAAGCAAAGATGAAGGTAAGTACTACAATATATAAGCTTATATACTAGGTTTATATAACCTAAATACTCTGATTTCTGTCATATGTTATTATATATTATTATTGTGTCGTGATACATCTTATGTATATCTGCCTTACCATCGAAAGAATCTTTGTTAAATATGAGGATAACCCTATGAACTTCATACTGAATTCAATATAAATTTTTACGTAGTGTCAATTTTTACGGTAAAAACCTACAACTTAAGAAAGTGTAACAAGCGGAAGGGGCCATGAAACATAACTAGAGATGTGGAATTTGATAGAAAAAGTGAATTTATACAGTAGGTGTATTCATGTCTGTTTCTACTTTAGATGTATCATTTGGTGGCACGGTACATGTTTGCATGTATATATATATATATGTCTATATTTGTGTGACTTTGGATATATAGGTGTATTTTACGTATGCATGTATGTTTGTATGTTTATATATATATGTATATGTATATCTGTATCTATGTATCGGCGTGTATGTTTGTATGTGGATGTGTCTCTGTGTCTATTGTATGTAGATGTATGTATACACACGTATATTTCTGAACTATTAGAATAGGCGGCCTCGTATAGAATTGTTGTAACAATATAGATTACAAAAATGTATGGATGTCCGAATGTTGTTTATATATATGTTATATATGTATGTATGTGTTGATATGTATATGTATGTCTGTTGTGTGCGTGTGTTTATATGTATGTATGTGTATATATGTATATATGTATATGTATGTATTTATGTATGTATGTGTGTGTTTGTGTATATGTGTGTATATGTATGTATATGTATATATATATATATATATATATATATGTATATATGTATGTATATATATGTACACCCGTCTGTAGTCGGGTAGCATAATATTGCATATGCGAAGATGTTACCACGCTGCATAAGTAAAGAAAAATACTATTATTTGTCTCTGTATGTCTGTAATGTGTGTGTGTATATATGCGCGGGTGTAGATAAATGTTAGACATTTATAAGTGTACTGATACACGCATATAGGTACATGTGGGGTTTAGAAAACTTTCGGGTTTATATTTATTCACATTTTGTGGGTTTATTTGTTTTAATTTAATTTTACTTTATTCTTAATTTATTTTTTTATTTTTTTATTTTTTTATTTTTTATTTTTTTATTTTATTTATTTTTATTTTTTATTTTATATTTTTTATTTTTTATTATATTTTATATTTTTTATTTATTTTTATTTATTTATTTATTTATTTATGTATTTTATTTTTATTCTTTTATATTTTGTTATTTACCTTAATGTAACTTTTACTTTATCCTCTATGTAGTTTCAGAATCATTGTCTAGTTTCAGTAAATAAAACAAAGAGTGTTCAGCATGGATTCGCTTTTGAATATATTGATTAATGCGTGTGTGTGTGTGTGTTGGCAGTGTCTGTGTATGGATGTGTTATGTGTGTGTGTTGTGTGTATGTGTGGGTGGAGGTAGATTAAAAGGCACCGGTCAGTACTTGGTTGACCATAGCTAAGGTTATTAACTTACAGACTCTAAGACAAGAAAACTAAACTCTCAAGTACCCTAGGTCATAAAAAGCCAAAAGTTAGGTTAGATGGGGGAAGGGGAAGAGAAAAAAGATGTTTATCATCTTCAGAGACCTCACTCATCCTTTTACCGTTTTTTGTTTTTTTTTTGACTCCCACCCAGGTTGTATTTTTAACTTGATAAACGGAGTAGAAAAATGTATTTGGTGGAAATGTCACTTTTGAAGGTAGTTCTTGGCCTGAAGACGTAATCCCCCAACGTGGGTGATTACAGAAACATGTATGCACATATGTAGCCATTAATGTTTGTATAAATAAAATTAATATACATGCTCTGTTCACTCATTGAGCACTATTTTGGTAGACACGTGTTGTTTCATTGGATGTACTTCTAGGAAACTAAACTCTACTGGCTATATATATATATATATATATATATATATATATATATATATATCAACAATATTGTTTTCTCACATATGTCTTCTCATATATGTTACTTTTATATATGATTTCTGAATTAATTCATATATATATATATATATATATATATATATATATATCAATGAATTAATTCAGAAATCATATATAAAAGTAACATATGTGAGAAAACGATATTGTTTTTGCACCAACCTAATACAATATGCTCATAATTAAAAAGTATGAAACACGTACATTTCATAGATAATTATAAGTAAAAAGTACTACTAAAATTTCATAGGTAATTAAAAATACATCAATAATAATTATATTTAAGATATATATGTAATTAAAATATTGAATAAATTTACTACGTTAATCTCATGAATAATAGAAAATATATTGAATGAAAACATGGCTAACGTGTTGCATAGTTAACAACGAAAAAGCAAAGAACAAATATATAACAAATGACTCTTACAAAATAATAAAACATGTATTATTCTATTATTGTTATTAACGTCTTGAAACGATATGTTAGTTTTGTCATATCATAACATATATTTTGTCGTTACTTTCACGTAACCACTTTTATTAAACAAAATAGTCGTCAATTTCTTCTCTTTTTATGTGATCGCTGTTTCCAGGGGTAAAACATTTAAAAATATAGGCTTATGATAACACTAATTCTAAGTTCGGGGGTGAGTTCTAATCAGATTAGGATAAGCTTTATTAATCCCGAAATGACTGAACTACATTTTTGTGGAAAAATACTTATTGAATTGAATATTGAATGAAAATAATATGCAAATAACATAAGTGATAATCTATATATATAAAAATGTAACTGTTGGTTCGTTCGGAATTAATTGTTACAAAAACCACTGGACGGATGGCTTCCACGTTTTGGTATAATATGTTTACTATATCTATGTATGTTTTTATATATTTCTTTTCAATTATAACATTATACTTAATTTTTCTATGATAAATAGGTGGATTTCTTTGTACCGATAGGCGATTTTTTTTATTTAGGGACAATTATTTATTACCGCTTCCTGTCACGTGACCAGTGTTTCTAATTTAGCGGTGTTCCTGCTAGATCTAGAGATTTCGTTTACAATGTAGCGAGAAATTCTAGAAAATCTGGAGGTATTTCGCACCCACACCCCCGCAAGCGCTTGAAAATACTTTAAAACATATAATAAATTCATTCATGTAAGTAAAAGTAAAAGTAGCATTTATTGCCTTTGGTAACAATTATTTATTGATTATTTGTTTTGTTTTTCACCTTTTTTTCGGCTAACAATTCTTAAATCTCGCTATAAAATCGCCTTTTCCAAGTACATTTTAGGTGGGTGGGTGGGCATTCCAACCTTTGAAGTAGTTTAAAATACGAAATTTAGAAGTATTTAGTCGAAAATTGTAAAAAGCAAGAAACAACAGCAAAAAAAAAACTATATCAATACAGTAGAATTTAATTATCTACCAACCTAAATACTTTTAACACGCTAAAACAAAGTTTTTTGTTTTTTTATTTTTCTAATTTCGAAATATGTTGCACCGTTATTGTGATGTTTAATTTGCAGTATATTTCAATTTAACTTTTATTATAAAAAGTTTGAGTTTATGATTTGTTTCCTGCAAAAAAAAAATACCCTCTCTGAAAAAAAAAACAGGTAAAACTAGCTGATAAAATACGGGAGCTAACCGCTTCAATATAATTCCAGAAACATATAGTGAGAAAACACGGAACATTTTATATATTGAATATACTATATTTATAATTTTTTATGGTAGGAAGTGAAAATAGGGAGTTTTTTTTTGGGGGGGGGAATTAGCGATTTTTGAAAATTTCAGATGATAGCGATTTTCTGGACATATCTTTCTCCTGATCTCGCGGTTTTTTTTAAAATCTCAGTTGCCAACACTGCATCACTAAAAAAATACTACAGGCTTAATGTAAACAGAATGTGTTTACAATATCGGTAAATTTTAAATGGGTTTTATCACATGATTATTGATAAATTTACCACACGTGGTCGCTTTCCTATTAAATATTCATCGAAAAATGAATGCCGACGCTCAAAGTGTATAAACATTTTGACCCCTCCCTTTACTTAAAAATTCACCAAAAATCAGGAAATTAACCAATTTTAATGAAAATTGTAGTATTTATCAAATAATGATCGCAAAATATAATGAACTAATTATTTTTACTTAACTCATAGTGAAAATGTTTTATTTTGTTTAAACAAAAAATACCTTTACTAAAGTTATGGTTTTCAGTAGTAAATAAAAAACGCAAGAATTTATTTTTGCTTTTTTTATATAAATAAAGCATCGTAATTTGTAACAATAAAAAATAATTTTTACAGTAACATTACGAAAAAATCCCCTAAAGTCCGTATTAATGAATTCGATATAACTCGAAAAAAAATGAATTCTCGCATACTATTCAGGGAATTAAAGATTCAATTATATACCTATTTCAGTCACCTAAATTATTTAGGGTGAAATGAGTTTAGGAATTTATAGCCAAACCGAATTTTTTTTTGATTAAAAAATAGCATTAATACAGTAAGTTAGGTAAAATTTGCATAGAATGCTCTGCTTTACGGTTGTTGTAAAAATGGAACGGATATTTGAATTTCGTTCCCTTTTAAATTCGGTACATTTTTACATTACATCCAACTCATCGTTCGCATTCGACACATCAACTTTTATAGCTTTTCGGGTATGCTGGCAAGGTTAGGGGTGTCTATTCCGAAAGCCGTTCTTAACATGGGTAGATTGGTAGGTGTGTCAGAAATTTCGTGAAAAATAGTGAATAATTCCATCCCGTTTTTCCAAGCTTATAACTCCTCGAAAAATGTAACTCAAGCCCTATTTTTTTCAATTAAGGGAGCACTGACCAAGGTTTCATAAAAAAAACAAAAACAAACAAACCATGTGTTTTTTTTTTTTTTAAGGTTTTAAACTTCGGACTTTACAGGTAAATTTCTAAAAAACACTACTTTTTTGTTTTAAATTTGAATATATTATTTATTGACCTTTTCTCTTCAATTTGTGATATATAACACTTTGGTGAGTAAATTATTTACTTTTTAATCGACATTTCAAAATTAGAGGCGTGAATTATTCGACCTCCTGTCTTTCCAAGCTTATAACTCCTCGAAAAATATAATTCAAGCCCTAATTTCTTTCAATTAAAGGAGCAATGACCAAGGTTTCATAAAAAAAACAAAAACAAAAGAAAAAACAACCAACGTGGTTTAAAAAAACAGGTTTTAAACTTCGAACTTTACAGGTAAATTTCTAAAAAACACTACTTTTTTGTTTTAAATTTTAATATATTACTTATTGACCTTTTCTCTTCAATTTGTGATATATAAAACTTTAGTGAGTAAATTAATTATTTACTTTTTAATAGACACTTGAAAATGGGGAGGGGCGTGAATTAAAAAAACGTTTGTCTAAAATATTATATTCAGTTTATTGGAAATGGCATAAAATTTCACATTGACCCTGAAAATATCGTAAAAATAGAATCAATAGAAAAATTTTGATAGATTTTTAAAGTTTAAAAATTGAAAAATATTGAGTTCGTAAAATTCATTAGTTTTTTTTTTAAATAAAAAAATATTTCTATTACTTTTAAAACAACTTTATTAGTTTATTTTGGAAGTATAATCCATATAGAAAATAAACAACCAACTTTTAAAAGAGAAATTACGAGGTTTTTATATTTTATTCGCAGTTTCGTGATAAAGGTGTCAAAAATTCTGATACATCTACTAGATTGGAGTGTTTATTCGTTGTAAACGTACCCTACAACCTATAAATGTCGACATTTCCAATGTGAATGGTAAGCTGGACTTATGTAAAAAAATAACAAAAAGATATACCAAACTGACTTTTTCGTTTAAAAATGGAATTATTTCCCTTTCGTTATTAACTTTTTTCTTTTTTTTTAATAAATATTTTGTGTTTTATATACATAAAGTACAATTGTTGAATGTTACTGTTTTTATTATATTTGTTTGAGGGGGGGCACAATTAAAAAATTAAGAAAGATTAAAACGAAGCGAAATTTAAGTTTCCGTTCCATTTTTACAACAACCGTAAAACAGCGCATACTCAGCAAGTTTTATCGTAATTTAATAAGAATTATGTTGAAACACTAAATAAACATTTTATTTATTTTTTTGCATAATTAATGATGGAAGTATTTTTCTGTTTATTTTCTGAACATCTGTTAAAATAAAAAAAATTGTACATTCTCTTGAAAAAAAGAATCAAATTTTTCTCTACTTTCACATAACTATTTACAGTGTTCACCTGTTCTTTTTATAATAAAAATTCCGCTTTCAAAGAGAAACGTTTACTGACAAATTTCTTTAAAAAAAAGTGCAAGTTTTCCTGAAAGAAAACAACTTTCACCTAACAATTTATGGTAAAAAATTAATCTCTTTGGGGGGGGGGGGAATAACAACTTTTATTGATTAAAAAATTGCAAAAAAATAATAAAAGTAAATAAACGAATAAAATGCAATTTTTCTTGAGGAATGTGTTCATTTTAACAAACTGAACGACAGCAACGCGTGGCCGGGTACAGCAAATAATAATAATAATAATAATAATAATAATAATAATAATAATAATAATAATAATAATCCTCATTTCATTCAATAACGTCTCTCTGAAAAGAGATGAAATTCATTATCAGAGGAGTCTCCATCATTTTCAGCTCAAGAACCCCAAGAACTTCAAAGCTCAAAAGTCTTCATATTGGTGGTACCTACAATAACAGATGTCTGAAAACTACCCAACGCATTAAGGATTCATTGTTTTTTCAAAATGTCCTCCCACACGAGTTAATCTTACACTTAATGTACCAACTACCACCGAAATACCTTGGTACACGTCTTACCTCCAAGTCCAACGGAGCGTAACTGCCATATTTCTCGTTTCTCCCCTCTATCGCATTCTTGTCTCAGGGCACATAAAATTCTATGATTTGCCACCTCTTTGATATCTTGCCAATGACGATCAAATCCAGACGATTATGTTCCACTTGGTTGGTTGTCATGACACTTTTGTTCCACTATACCCTTACATTTTCATTATCACTTCATTCAGTACCTCCTCAAATCACTTCCCAGCTCAAACTTTTTACAAACCTCCTAATATATCCGAAGCTTCACGCAGTCGTGCCTTCAGCGGTACTCTTTCAGAGATAATCCACTAAACCCTGCTGCAATGTGCGCAACTGATACTGAAAACTTTCCACAAATCCAGCATTCTTCAGCGACACCGTCTCCTTGAACTACTTTCTTGAACAGTCCTGGTCTTAGTTCCTGCTCTTGTGCTGCACAAACAAAGATTTCAGTGCTCGTAGCAAGATACCCAACTCACTGCCATGATCTTTCATCTACCACAACTGCTACATCTTGGAAAAACTTTCCATACATCTTCTTCCCAGTAAATTCTTCTGCCCTTTCTCTTTCCATACGTTTCAAATACTCATCATTGGTTTCACTACTACTACTACTACTACTACTACTACTACTACTACTACTACTACTAATAATAATAATAATAATAATAATAATAATGATAATAATATAAACCCATCTAAGTAAAAACATCGGATGTCGTAATAATTAACAAGAAAGAAAAGTCCAAATTTCATTGAAAACCAATGGTCGTTTTCAACGATGAAATCAATCGGAAACGGCTGCTGCGACAACGCAAATTAATTTGAAAAAGTTATCGAAATAGGTGGAGAGTACTGGACATTTGGAGAGATTATTTATCACCTAGACTCCAGGGAACGCCACATGTTGTTTCTCAATAACAGATCTTTTACTATAGCCTATGTGAAAACCCCTAGTATTTATTATTATTATTATTATTATTATTATTATTATTATTATTATTATTATTATTATTATTATTATTAATAATAATAATAATAATAATAATAATAATGATAATAATAATAAACTAAGTAATAACCATACTTGAATTTCATAGAAAAACACTACTCTAATGCAGAAATATTGTCTTTTGTTTTCAGTTTAGAATTCCACTACAGAGAATCGGTGATCGGTAAGAAAAGACGAGAAAAATTCGTCTACAGAATCAATGACATCCAAGAAAGTAAATATTTTAAGTGGATCGCTTGCCTGATAGTTGAAGGTCGAATTATTGCCATTGATATTGGTAAGTTCAACAAATTGTTTTAAAAATGTTGGTACTAATCTACATACAAATAATAATAATAATAATAATAATAATAATAATAATAATAATAATAATAATAATAATATTGAGCATCAATTTAAACTACACCAAATGGTTTAAGAGTCACGGAGGATAGAAAGACTGATACGGGAAAGCACTAACTAGACACCCAATGACCAACTGTTATTGCCAGCGTGCCATCAGTGGTAAGCTACTGTTGCGATGACGCAAATTCACTTGCAAAGTTTATCGAAAAAGTAGAAGAGTACTGAAAATCTGGAGAGACTTGTTGGAAACACTACCGATTGTGGTCAATGAGCAATCATTGATGACCTGTGTGAAAAATCAATAATAACAATAATTGAAAACAAAAAAGGGGAACGCATGATCTACTATACAAAGACCAAAAGATGATGAAGGGAGTAAAAAGTAGAAAAACAATTTATCCATGGCATGGATCGACTACTAGAAGGCGTACGATAGGATCCTTCAAGCACAGATACTAGAATTCTTGAAGATATACTAGACAAGATTATCAATTTGATTGAAAAAGTAATGAAAACCTGGAGACTTGAACTGAAAGATGATGGACAATACATAACTGAGATAAAAATACAAAAGGTATCTTTTAAGGAGATTCCCTATCATCACTATTGTTCATTATCGCCATGATGCCCCATTAACAATATACTAAGGAAATGCTAAAATTTACTATTACAGACAAAAGAATGAAATATCTATTGTATATGGATTATTGAAGCTTTTTGCAAGAAACAAAAACAAACTAGAGACACTAATAAACATAACCAAAGTCTTCAGTCATGATATCCGATTGGAATTTGGCATAGAAAAGTGAGCACTATTATTTATAAGGGAAAACTGAAAGCAACAAAAAGTATGGAACTATCTAAGCAAGCGGATATAAAGACACTAAGAGAACACGGGATTTACAATTGTTTAGCAGTTCTGCAAGCAAACACCAGCAAATTAACAGAAACCAAAGAGAAAATTGAAAAAAATACCTAAGAACAAACTCCTAGAAACTACACTATATAGTAGAAATCTAATAAAAGGTAAAAACACATAGACGGTATCACTAATACTATACTCCGAACCGTTCATAGGCAAGACCAAAGAACTCAGGCATCTGGATCCTATGGTCATACACAATGCATTATATCCAAAAGAATGATGTTGACCGACTCTACGTTAAACGAAACGATAGAGGAAGAGGGTTGGTTTGTATAGAAGATTGTATAAATGACATAACTAGAAAATACATAATGCAGCTAACAGAAAGGCTTATCACTGCAGTAAGTAACAGAAAGGCGAGGGATAAGACGAAAAAAGAAAAATAATTGAAAGAGAAACAGCAACACAGACGATTCATAAGGATGACAAAAGATGAGACCCTTGAGAACACTTTAACATGGCTACGAAAAGGACACATAAACAGAAAAACTTAATTTCATATAACAACTACAAAAGATAACGCGATTAGAACCAAGTACATGAAAGCAAATATCTACAAAAGACAAGAAAACAACAAATGCAAAGGGACGAAACGATAAACCACATAATACATGAATATCGTAAAGTAGCCCCCAAATAATATGTTTAATTAGAGGCAGCAGTACACCGGACACTATGCAAACAAACTGTATCTTCAACACCCAGACGAATGATATAAATACAAACCGCCCGCAATACTTACAAATGAACATTATGTGCCTAACCCTAAACGTAGACCCCATGAACAAAGCTTATTTCTAAGGACTGAACACCTGTGAAACTCTCTTCCGTTTACTTGCTTTCCAGCTGACCACAATATGGCCGTCTTACAAGTTCTTGATGAGCCGTTCCCCTTAAGTAATCCAATTAACCAAATTTACACTTCAAACGAATACTATGATATTGTCCTTTTGATCACTGTGCACTCTTATCCTCGAGTGGCCTAAACCAATCCAAACAAGAAAACCGGATGTTATAATTGTTAACAAAAAGGAAAAGCTCTGCCAGGTTGTAGATCTTGTCCTTTCGCGCAGACAACAGGTTGAATATCAAGGAAACAAAGCAAATGTATGGTATTGACCATAGAACTAAAAGGGATATGGAAGATGAAGAAAGTCAAGGTAACACCATTCATAAAAACTATTCTGTAAAAACTTTGAAAAAGGAATAAGAGAGATTTGAATTAGTGGAATGGCTGAGAAGATACAACGGATAACAATATTAAAAACAGCTGAAATATTAAGAAAAGTCCTTAAATACAGAACTCCACTAGATGAGTGATAAGATAACTGAGACGTTAGGAAAGCTTTATTCCACCTAAATTCTAGTGAAGGCTAATGGCCGTTGCCAACAAGAAATAGCTAGCAAACGGCCGTTGCGATAATGCAAATTTATTTGCAAATTCCGAGAGATTTTTTTGTTACTTAGTCTCCAGAGAACAATTTATTGACAAATAGAAATCTTTGATGATGGCCTGTGTGAAAACACCAAGTGAGTACAAATAATAATAATAATAATAATAATAATAATAATAATAATAATAATAATAATAATAATAATAACAACAACAACAACAACAACAACAACAAAAATGAAAGAGAGAATTGGAAAGGAATACATGAGGAGAACAAGAAAACTCCTGGAAACGAAATTATATATCAGAAACCTAATAAAAGGTAAAAATACATGGGTAGTATCACTAGTAATGTACGCTGGGCCGTTCATAGAGGGAACTAAAAAAGAACTGAGACAGATCGATCAGAAGCCAAGAAACTAACAACATTGTACAATGAACTACACCCAAATGACGATGTTGGTGAAATCTATGTGAAAATAAAAGACAACAGGAGATGGTTGGTTTTTATAGAAAATGACACCATAAAGAATTAGAAAATTACATAATGTAAAACACTGAAAGAATAATCATGGTAGCGAGAGACACTGAAAAAATCAATAAAACAAAAAAAAAAAAACAGAGAGACAAAGAAAAAAAACGAGAAAAGAAAAATGGGATGAGAAGCAACTACACGGAAGGTCCATAAGAATGACAGAAGATGAGAATAACGAAAAAACAAAACAAAAAACTGGACATGGATGCGAAAAGGACACGTAAACCGAGAAACTGAATCCCTAATAACTGTAGCACAAGATAATTCGATAAGAATCAACCACATCAATGCAAAAATCGACAAAACACAAGAAAACAGAAAGACTTTGTGGACAAAGAGACGAAACGGTAAACTATATAGTAAGTGGATGCAGCAAACTGGCTCAAAAGGAATACAAGAACAGGCACAACCAAGTGGGGAAAGCAGTACACTGAGAATTATTCAAACAACTGCATATCGAACGCAGAGAAAAATGGTACAAGCATAAGACGGCAACAGTACTTGAAAACGAGAATCACAAAATCCAATGGGATATGGACATATAAACGCATAAACCGTGCAAGCAAGAAGACCGGATGAAAGTAAATCCATTACAATGGTGGACGTCATTGAATTCCTGGCAAATATATATTTATAATAGTAGTGACTAAGTAGAAAACTAAATTCAGATCATTTTAATTGCATCATTCCCGTCGTTGAAGCTCTTCAAAGTTTTGAATGTAAAAAATAGAAAGCTTTACTTTTGGAGTGATCATTGTATGTTCCGATGCAACAGATATATAAAAGAGAGTTCATCGGTTAAATTTAATCTATCGAGATTTAAACAATTTACCAGACATTTAAGCAGTCGGTCAAATAATTTATTTTTAAAACTCAACAATATTTTTTAATATTTTGTTTTGATTACTTCAAATGTTTTTTCTTTTGTAGATGTAATGTATAAACCTAAACACATGGAGGAAATCCATTTAATGTACGTGGACCCAAAGGCACTGTCATGACGAACCCGTGAGAATGGCCAATATTGAATATTTTTTAAAAGAATTACAATGAACTTCACAAGTAAATGCGAGTAAACATAATGATAGCATAAAATTTCACAGTATTTTCTTTAGACAATTAATGATAAATTCCAAACGTTTATATTGTATCAATTTATTCGATTGATAATTTTATTTCTTAATAAATCGATGAATCTGTTGATATGTACATTTTGCCTTTATTTATTTCACAGTTACGATTTATTATACAGTGCAAACAGTTTTTGTGGTGTCCGATTTACGGTATTATCGTTCACACACACACACACACACACACACACACACACACACACACACACACACACACACACACACACACACACACACACACATTTTTCTTTTCAATTCGACGATCGGATGTGCCGATAGAAAGCTCTTGAGAAGAATATGACCGAACAACAAATTTTGGGCGCCATAATATCCAAATGCCAGCCGAAAGAAAAAACATCGCCCGGCGAATTGAGAAGATTTCCCCAAAAATCGGAAAAAAAGAACTCTGTCGTGTTTAATAAGATGTCCTTGAATAATGACTTACTGCATATATATATATATATATATATATATATATATATATATATATATATATATATATATATATAATAAAATACGTATTATATGCGTTTGAAGCCAAAATAACGTATTAATTCATAAATAGATTTATTTATGAATTTCAATATAAATTTCAAACAAAATAAATGTTTGTTTATTTTGTTATAATGCGTTGTTTTGCCTTCAAACGTATAATATAATAATTTTATTCAAACTCAACCAGCACTTCTAAGGAACAAAAATCTTAACACACACACACACACACACAGAGACACACACACAAACACACACATATATATACCTATATATATATATATATATATATATATATATATATATATATATTACAAAGGTGTAAATATTTTGAAAGGGTATGGCATTAAATGCCTACTTCACAAGATTTCCAACTACGGAATTGCTGGAAATGTCCTTTTAATTTTAAAATCTTTTCTCTCTGATAGGTTTATAAGGGTAATAGTCAATAGGCAGAAATGAAAAGCTCATAGTATCAATACTAACCACCACAGGATTCAATCCTGAGCCCAATTCTCTTCCTGATCTTTATCAATAATCTCCCAAATCACCTCTTTAGTTTATTCGTAGACATTTATGCAGACGATACTACCATCTATGGCAACATATTAAGACCAACACATTGTTTTCTGTACACTAAACAGGGACGACCATTTACTATTACAGCGATAATGTACACAATTCGATTCAAGTGTTGGCACATCACGTATACAGCTCTAATCGTATGATCGCATTAATGGTAATGCAGGTGCCGTATTTTCTAACAAGTGCTTGTCCGCGGGATTGTTTACGTTCTGCCTCTTCAGAGAAGTTTGCATTGGATATGTCGGCAAGCTACTAATATGAGATTAGTTGGTGAAATTGACCTCAAGTCTTTTGTCTGACCATCACCATTTGTGGTTTGTACGACTAGAAAACGCTACATGTCTTTAAAATACCGAGGTGTTTTATAATATGCAAATTGTTCCTTCGTTCTTATGACTTACATATTTTCTATGCCCCTTAGAGTACCAATTTTTTCCATGAGACGCTGGCGAATATATGTAGAGGTGATGCTGTAATTACCTGTTAATTTTGTTCTTTGGTACGACTGCTGTTTCAAAGTAATAATCTGGTCTTTATTGAAGATTATATTTGTAGTTTTCAGGTAAGTGACTTCGAAGGCTTTCATGGCAGAATTATAATCGTTAGTATTGCTTATTATTTTATATATTTCCACCGATCTATTTTCTATTTCGTTGTTACTGTTAATGATACGTTAATAAATAATTAGACAATACAAAGATATTCTGGGAATGTTATTATCGAGTGCATAAAATGATAACAGTCATAGATTTAACATGGCTGACCCAGAGCTATTCCACGATCGAGTCCAAGGGCGATCACTCAGTCATACTTAGTTAAAAAGTAAGGACGATAACTTGATTCTCATAAATTAACACTGACATGTCACAACTCTGGCTATGAAACATACTATTTTATCATTGTTTTGACTCTAGAGTATATATCCGACACAGACACAGTTAATCAACCGAGAACCACATCATTCTACATAAAAGCATATACGATGTCAACTGGTATTCACTTGAGAGTTAAAACAATGAAAAGCCCTAACCATAACACTCCAATACTTTTGTCTTCTATTACCAAGAAAATCTGATATAAATTTATCTGGTATATGTGAAGATTTAAACAATGACGAATTCTGGAAAATTCTATATCCAAGTTGTAGTCTCATCTAGGCTTGCTGATTAGAAAAGAGTGTTTACATACTCCACCGCTATTCCGAGAATTTCGAGGTGGGCGAATAAATCGATGCATTCAAACCTGAGTCACAGTTCTTCAAGATAGCGTTTATTGTATTAAAGGGTCTTTTTCAGCGCTAAGATTGTTGTGTAGGAATTATGAAACCTGCTAAGACAATCAGGTAAATCTCCGAACACATCAGAGTATTCAACATTGAATTGTTGGTATTCGATACTCTGAGAGTGGTAGCATGTCAGAGAAAGAGTATGCCAGAAGGTTTTGTTGCGATAAACTTGGATATTGCCTGACAGAGAGTTCTGTATTCGTTCATTGTTGGTGTTGGCAAATACCAATTTTCCTCTTATCCGTCTTAGAATTATGAGTTATGGACAAATTCTAAACAATACCATGGGACTAGAATTATAAGAATGACAAATTCGACGTTCTCACTTTTAGATATTTAGAGGTCAAAGTTACCTGATAAAACAGTGCAGAGTAAACGTGAGCAGGTTGGACCTACTTATATTATGTACTGATACAATTAAGCCCAACCTGACCTAGGTTTCGTCAATCCAGATCTCGGATTTAGCAGGTATGATTGGCAGGCTGCTCCTACGCATGAATGGAACTCTACAAAGAATCACAGTATCAATGCCGTCAATGAGTAAGCTCGCCAAATGGCGTTATTTTCCTTCTCTCCAAAGTCAACCTGGTTACTCCAAACACATTGAATCTAAGCTAATGGGCTGAGAAAGATCCACGGGCCTCACATCAAAACGCTTAGCTATGGTATCTCAAATCACGTAAACTCTCCACGACGATCCTCAATGAGTGGCGATTTCTAAACATAGCCATGTAGGGGAACTGGTCAATATTCATTTTTATTGATGACATGACATTTTAAGCGTTTATGTGTAGTTTCATCTGCGGTCACGAGAAAGCTGCGTAAATCATTGTCGAGGATATCAAGGATTTAGCGGGGTTTGATTATGTATTCCCGGTCCGATTCAAAAATGTATGTACACTGACTAAAACGATGATTGGTATAAAACCTTTCTCCAAACTACATATTGAACAAGTCATTTTGATGTGTCATAGCGCCACGGCGTGTTGTTGTAAATGCTCGATTAATGGACGCCTCATTTCGTATCTCTTTGAGTAGGAGAGCTGTTCTAATGAGATTTATACTTTGATCAACGCTGACGTGCATGATCTCACTTTCATCTCATATGATGGATTAACTTCGAGAGATTAGACTGGAGTATGCACTACAATTTGAGGATTATTTTGACTTTCTTTAGGGAGAGTACCATGTAGTCAAATATGCGTGTCAGTGCCAGTCAGTAGAATCATCGATGAAGACCGTGAAGCTCTAGAACCAACTCTCCAAGCGTTCGAAAGGTTTCAACCGAAGTCCAGCAGGCGAAAGCCACTACTCTCGAATCAAGAATGGTCAATGCCGAGGAAAATTTGATAATAGCGTATCGTGATATGTCAGAGCAATAATTTTACACCTATCCAAACGTCATCTCGATGATATTATGATTCTGATTGGACGCGGAAGTTTTGAAATTTAATACCTTCGTACCCTGTTCGTAAAACGTGAATGCGTAGCTTCTACTTCCAGCTATCTTCGAGAAATTGGGAGGACAGGCAGTATATTAAGTTATACATCCGCGCCTGAAAAGAATTCGTACAGATCTGTTGAAAAATATCCGCGTAACTATTTCAAATATAATGGGTATTTCATTTAACGACTAGGTAACAAATTGAAAGAAGTTGGCTTAACACTCACGAGCGACTAAGCGCCGATAATAGCTAGAATTTAGCGAATGTTGCTTATGTATCCTCAGTCCGATTCAGTGGTATCTTCATGGTAAATAGCTCCAGGTGGTAGCATATATAGATGATGGGAATATTATATTACCGCTTGGACAACCAAATCTATATCTGGGTAAATATACGTTCCTACAACATAATTTAATAAAAATATAATACAGACGACAGTTCAAATATATTTATTTATTATCGAGCATATAAATTACAATAATCTTTAATTAAAATGACGAAACTGGAATAGTTCCATAGTCAAACCCAAGGGCGATCACTCAATGGTACCTAGTTACATGCTAGGGGCGATAACTCAATAGTAAGAATCTACAGGGTGGTCAAAAAGTCAGGTAACATGTTAAAGGTAGAAAAAACAATATGATCCATTATAATCTCTATTCGTTTAATATTATTTCTTGGATGAAATTTTTCCACAACGATGGATTGGTCGCCGTGGCCCAGTTGAATGGCCAGCCAGATCTCCGGATCTTACCCCTCCTGATTTCTGGCTTTGGGCTATGTAAAGGATAGCGTTTATGGCAAGAAGCCTGATACAATAGCGTCTTTAAAGTTATTTATTGAAGAGGAGATTGCGCGGATATCAGCTGACATGATTACACGTGTTACACAATCAGTGGTTAATCGCTTCCAGCGATTGATAGAGAGAAATGGACGACAATTAACAAAAATAAACATATTTCATGTTTGTTTCATTTTATATTTCAATGTATGGTACTTAAATATACGTGTATTGCTAATATCGTTTTTCTTTAAAATGTTACCTGACTTTTTGACCACGCTGTACTTGCCAATACCTAAATAATTAGTGACCGTAAATGCTCGATGTTTAAATAGATTTTCGAGTGAAACCCCGTTAGTTCGACACATATTTTTGATGATGTAATAGTCTGCCGACTTTGATTGTTTATTCTGTAATTAAAATTTCAGTAAAATATAAATAACGAGATAGATAACCATTAGAAATACGTTTTAATTAACATACAAATTATCCAACACGATGTATCCTGCTAACCTACTTATATCCACCTAGTGCGAAGAAGTAAGATTAACGCGCGCCACTGACTTGCTTTATTTATACGGTGATAAATAAAATTTAGTTCTCTTTAAAAATAAACGAAAAAAAAAAAACTAAAAAAATAAAATTTAGTTCTCTTTAAAAATAAATGAAAAAAAAAAAAAAAAAACTAAAAAATAAAATTTAGTTCTCTTTAAAAATAAATAAAAAAACCCACAGAAACAACTCTCTCTTATAGAAACAAAATGTTTGGTGGCAGGATGAATTAATAAATTCTAGTAATTCATTTAATACTAACTAAAGTAATATTTTAGCAATTTGGATGTTTTTAGATTTGAAAAGGTCAGACGTAAAATGAACCGCTAAAATGATTTGCTATAATAGGAAACGAAGAGTAAAAGTAATGTAACCTTACCCCTCTATCCTCGAAAAACAGTAATAAGGAAATTGACGGACATATTCACGATTCCGCATAATATATTATATCTTTTCCCATGTTTCTCTTACAAAAATAAAATTGTTTTATAAAAATATTAAACTCATTGGCATAAATCCATAATAATACTACACTACCTGAAAGCTCTTCGTTCAAATTCCTTGGTCTAACGTTCACAGGAAACATGAATTGGAACAAATACATTGAAGTCATTGCCAGGTTTGTTTCGAAGAAAGTTACTTACGCTTGACAGTATTTTGTACCTCTACAAGCCCACCATTCGCACATGAATGGAGAATTGTTGTCATATCTGGGTTGGTGCGTCTGCCACTAGTCTCTCGGTTTTAGACAAGTTTAAAAAAGGGTACCAACACTGCACTATTAAAAAAGCTCTAACCCCTGCCTGGTCGCTGAAATGTTGCGTCTCTGGGACTGTCTTAACAATTTTTTAATGGAATGTGTTTAGACGAACTGAAGGCACTTGTACCCACCTCGATGCTAATACCCAGGACCAATCCGAGAAGCAACAAAATTCCATATCTACATTGTAGAGATCCCTAGATGCCAAAAAGTCTTCTATTCTAATAGTTTCTTCTTTCAAATTGCTAAACTTTGAGATTCCCTCCTGAATCCCTAGTTGACTGACTGTACTGACATTCATAAGTTCAAGTCTATTGTGAACGGACATTTCGCTTCGCAACTAGTATCTCAGTAGTCTTGGTCCCAAATAGTAGCTCCTTATGTCTAAGTAGCACTTTGCATTGTTTTAGGTGAAAATTAGTAAAAAATAAAATAAAATAACTGGTGCTGTCCGAGTTTTGTTGGGTCATATTTTTAGTGCATTTCACATTACTTTGAATAGACATAAGAAAAACAAATAAAATCAAATGAAGTATGTTTAATTTTTATTTTCAAAATTGACAATTATTGTTATTTTTAGAAATTAGTTTTTCTTTTTCTTCATAGTTGTTTGAATATAAAACTTTTCCAACCCTTTCTTTGGCTCTGTAAAAAGAAAGAAAGTAGTTAAAAAGGCTTTCATACACAGCTATTTTAATTTTCACAGTAAAAGAAAATATAATGTATGATTTAAAGCTTTCTTTTTAAGTTTACAAGTAATACCATATTTTAACCGAGCGTATTATATTGTAAAAAGGTTACTATTAAAATATAATCATTATGTCGGTATTCACTCATTCTGAATAATGTAAGTAGTTGAATTGTTCTCATATAGTGGAAGGAAAGTCAGATTAAAAACACATGCGTAACTTAACAACCTAACAAATATTGACCAATCAAATGCTTGAACGCTAAAAAAACAAAAAATAAATGAATCCAATAAAAGATATCGACATTGTTGACTGATATTTTCGCAAAATTCATAACCCACAAAGAGAAGCAACCGTGTTCATTCACTCTTTCTACAACAACAACAACAACAACAACAACAGCAACAACAGCATTACGGCAATACTTCATTATGTTGAACAAGATTCAATCATCACCACCACAAGCAGTTACAAGTAAGCAACAAATTGTCAGTAGCAACATAAACAGAACGGCTACGTTCATATGACTTAATCGCCCACTGATTAGTGTGTATTGTTAGGCATTATAGTGTGTAATGTTACGTATTTACAATGAAAGTTCAATTAAAGGGAGATAACTCTCGAACAAACTTTCGTTGAATTGCAAACACATTTCCCAACATTTTCATTTTCAGTAATAAATATTGTTCGTAAAATTATTGACAATAATCATTATCCCTTTTCTTATATTTATGTTTAAGGTGCGCGTCTTCAACAGTTGAAAATTAGAGAACATTAGCTTAAACATTTTGGAGCTTTCAAACTGACAAGTGGACATTTTATCTTTTCCAGTTTTTTTATAATGTAAATCTCTTTTTATATTTAAAAAACCTGCTAACCTGATAAAGAAGTGCTATATATATATATATATATATATATATATATATATATATATATATATATATATATATATATATATATATATATGTGTGTGTGTGTGTGTGTGTGTGTGTGTGTGTGCGTGTGTGTATGTAACACTTCTTACATAAGAAATTTGTTGGTGAAGGCAATTTTGCAAACACTCACCGTTTCTAAATTCCTATTTCTGATTGTCAGTTGTCAGTCACTTATAATTTTTGTCGATTTTCGCAATAACATTGTTCTAGTAATCTATTCAGCCTATTTCTTGTTTTAACTTGATGCTTCAATATGGAATTATATGAAATATTTATTGTATTTTGAAGTTCATACCTCATAGTATGTAATGTATTTGGTTTGATTTATATTACTGCGTTGTGAATTCTGAACCAAACTTATCAGTCGGATTCAGATATCTTTGTGCTTTTTCAATCTTATTGAATATCATCTAATATGCATTCCATTCCCATTTCCCACAGTCCTTCATGTCTGAAGATGACTAGACAGAGGCTTAGTGCATTATCCGCCGGTGTTGATGCTCTCTTCTCTTGGTGTGGAACATCTATTCTCGGTTGTGTAGTCTGCTTCGCCAACTTCCTCGGTCATTTGCTTATGCCTCCCAATTTAGGATATAAATGCCCATTTCCTTAAGGTGGAGTTTAACTAGGTTTTTGTACAAGAGTTTTTGTTCGCCCACTCTTCTATTGCAATTCTCTAACTTTCCATAGAGGATCATTTTCGGGATCCTGTCATCCGCCATTCTTACAAACTGATCAGTCCAACGCACTTCTTTGGTTGCAAGCACTGCTTCTATGTGGTTCGTATTTGCTCTATTCAGCTTTAAATATCCAATAACATACGGTAAGTAAATTAATTTGTTTTGTTTGCTGTATTAATGCTATTGAAATGTTTTTAATTCAATAACGTTATAATTTGTTTAATTCTGTCAAAGCAGTAATAATTTTTCCGCATGAATTTTCCCTTTTCGCATATTTTGCATAAATATTAAAACGAGATAACAGGATTGTGGCTTTCATAATTATATTCGCTGAAAGAATAAATGCTATGAAATTTATTTCAGTGCTGTCGATGACGCAGCGTAGAAAAGATTTGATCTATCAAACGGACCATATTCTGTGTTCGCCTAAGAAAAATATTAAAATATAAATATCAAGATGAAATAACTAATTTTATTCTCACCTTTCAACTAAAAAAATGGAGGCTGAACAACAGGTGGGAAAACAGGTGGAAACGGGTTCATTGGAGGATAGTTCATGGGGTATGGTAATGGCAGAGTTTCAGGGAACATCGGATAACCCCAAATATTCGGTATCCCTACTTCATAGGGCGACCACACAAAGTTTGTTGCTCCAGCAATATTTGAGGGCTTGGACGTTTGTCCATTTGCAGTTGTTCCATTTGAGGCAGGGGCAGCTGAAACACGAAACAATTCTCTAAATATAAATTACAAACGAACATCACAAGACGCATCCATTGAAAGAAAAGTAAAACATGCAAAAAGTGTTTATGTAAAGTTCGAAAAAATGCTATTTTATGTGTGAGATATGTTTACGCCCATGAATACGGGATTTAATATTTCTGGTCTCTTGTTATAGAATATCATACATGATATACATATTATTTTAAAGATTCGGTGGAAACGTCCCCCACCCTGACCCCAAAGAATATAGTATCACTAATAACACAAGCATAACAGTATATGTTACGAAGGCGTACACTTTTTTATTGACTTCTACATGAAACAGAGTTAAGCTTAGTCAAGGCAAACTATTTTTACACAAATAAAACACGCAGAAGATTGTAAGCTTAGGCAGACACATAGACGAACGTTAAAGGGTATAAGTATATATATATATATATATATATATATATATATATATGAATATATATATGTATATATATGTGTGCGTGTGTATGTTTGTGTGTGTGTGTGTTGCAATACTTGTTTTAACAGTGTTGAATACATGTGTAAACAAGTAATTATTTGACATTTTTGTTTTCAGTTACTTGAACTCTTACGGAGTGAAACAAATCTTTTGTGAAACTTACTATGACAATGTTTTCGTACAACTATCAATATATTTAAAAGAGTGATATATATATATATATATATATATATATATATATATATATATATTATTCAGAATAGTGAAATACAATAAATTTACTGGTGTGCAAATCCAGTGATTATCGGTCTTACAAAATATTATTGGATTTAATATTTTATATAAGACTATCTCAGCTAAATAAAATTGCTCAATATACTAGATAGAGAAAATAAATCATAATTTAGGAATTTAAATTTTGTGATTTGAAAAAGTTAAATTTCAAATATAGAAATTTAATTGTATGCAAGACAAAGTATACAGTAAAGTAAAATATATTTCCTTAACCCATGAGTTTTCGATATTTATATATCTCGGAGGAGGATATTAACAAATATTATAGAAAGATTTGCACCTAATTGGCTAAAGCTAATAAACACAGAAAATTAAATGTTTTTAAAGTTTTTAAATAATTTTAGCTATATAGAAACAGGGAAACTGGATATTGATGCAGCAAAAATAAATAAATAAATAAATAAAAAAAAATAAGGACATTGAACTTCAAATCGAAAGTGTATGCTAAATCCTGTAATGGAAGCTCTTGGTATTCGGCAGGTAAAATATCCAACGCGTATTGTAATAAATTCAAGAAAGCTAGTAACAATCCAATATATACATATTTCCATAGTTTTTCTTTAGTTTGGTTGAATATCCGGCAGATCTTTGATTATATCAATCCATAATTTTTTTCATATATCAGTTTCAAAATTCAGTTCAAGTTTTCAATCAATTTGTGAATAAAAACTAAAAGATATCCGTAGACAGGCAAATAAAATAAAATTAAATTAAATGAAAATGAATTTAATTTTATTTAGTTTTAATTTTATTTTATTTGTCTGTCTACGGATATCTTTTGGTTTTTATACACAAATTGATTGAAAACTTGAACTGAATTTTGAAACTGAAATATGGGAAAAATTACTTATTGATATAATCAAAGATCTGCCGGATATCCAATCAAACTAAAGAAAAACTGTGGAAATACGTATATATTGGATTGTTACTAGCTTCATTGGATTAATTACAATACGCGTTGGATCTTTTTACCAGCCGAATACCAAGAGCTTCCATTACAGGATTTAGCATACACTTTCAATTTGAAGTTCAATATCCTTTTTTTTGCTGCATCAATATCCAGTTTCCCTTATTCTATGTAGCTAAAATTATTTAAAAACTTTAAAAACGTTTAATTTAATTTTCTATGTTTATTACCTTTACAAATTAGGTGCAAACCTTTTATAATATTTGCTAATATTTTTGTTCCGAGGAGATGTATAAACATCGAAAACTCATGGGTTAAGGAAATATATTTTCCTATACTGTATTCTTTGTCTTGCATACAATTATATTTCTATATTTGAAATGTAACTTTTTCAAATCACAGATTTTAAATTCCTAAATTATAATAGGTATATATATATATATATATATATATATATATATATATATATATATATATATATATATATATATATATGATAAGTCATGAAAATATATATGGCAATTAAGATACACAGAATTCTCCGCCTTTTATCCTTGCAAGGAAAATTCTGTGTAGCCATATATAGTTTCAGATCTGACTACCGAGATCTACTCACGTATTGACCATTGTTGAAGTAAATACTGAAAATCTACATAAATATCATATAAATACATGAAATAATAATAATAATAATAATAATAATAATAATAATAATAATAATAATAATAATAATAATAATCACTGAAACTTACCATTAACTTTTGGGCAATTCATATTTCGACAGGCATCATATGCACGATCCGTTCCTGTGAAACAGAGTAAATAGTAAGTAATACTGAAATAAATATTTATGAAAATATGAAAAATAAGTAATTTAAATAGAATCGTACCTATTTAAAGAAGTCTGATGCGTAAGTTATCAAGTTTGATCGTTTACAAACTAACGCTGTTGTGATACGCACCACCACAACATTTACTGTAAGGAGATGCGGTTTCGATTATGTTGCATCGTTAATCACACAAAAAATGATCAATCAATCTAGGCAGCAGTAAAAATATCTCTCTTAACACATGACAATATCTTGTATTACAAAAGCTTTATTGAAGTAAATGCATCCCCATTTATTTCACTTAATTGCTTGTGTTTTGATTCTAATACCAATAAAGCAAATACCTGCTTACTTATCCAACTCATTTTCCTGCTGTATTGATGGTCTCGTTAATAAAATAAATACATTCACATGCATCTGAGTCAATTGTAAATTCGTTTTATTCTCCTTCCAATCAAGTAAATGCATTCCATCTGTCTTACTCAATTCTATACTCCAATCAATTACTTTTGATTCTCCTGTTACATCATTTTACATTAAGTACTCGGCATATTGATTCACATACCATTAAAATAAGTATATTGAAATGTATCTTACTAAACTGCTTGTCTGTTGGCTCTACCATCACTATCTTGTTATTGAAATAAATACATCCTTATTATCTGACTTAACATATTATGTTCTGATTCTTCTCTTATTATATTTTGCGCTTTGTGTTTGAAATGATCCATTATCGAATCTATGCATCTCTGATTATCTAGCCATTGCTTTGAATTGCTTTGAATATTTCTCTTTCCATAGAAATGTACAAGTGTCAGACCAGGAAAAATGCTGCTTTTTCACAACAAATGTAAATTGGTCCGTGCACACAGTCAGTGCGTATAAATTTTCTTTGAGAAGAAAGTAAAAAGAAAAAAATAATAATTTGTATTTTGTTAACCTGTAGTTTCATTTTTAAAAGTTTTAATCTAAATATATAAAAAGCTATATGTCTGTCTCTTTGTCCCTCTGTCTGTCTGTCTGTCTCCATATTTTAAAACTCTATCGATTCCGAAACTAAACGTTGCAGAGTGCTGCTAGGAGTCTCAAATGATTGGATTTTTATGGACCGTTCTTTTATAGGCATTTAGCCGGTTAAAATAGTGCTTAAGGATCAAAGGTATGTCAAAATTGAAAAATACGTAATACATTTTTTTTTACATTAATCTAAGTTTATTCTTGATTTTTTAAATTTTAATCAGGTCATATACATGGCACGTTTATACAGTCATAACGTCAATAGCTTTAAATGCTACAGTTTTGTTTTCGGTTTCGATTCTAGCTGATGGCATCCAAATACTTTTTGGTTCTTTGACAAAAGGAGGGTGGATTTGTAAATTCACCATTGTCCGTTCGCCCGTTCGTCTGTCCACAATTTTCTCAATAACTACGCCTTGGTATTTTTTGAAATGTTGCACAAACATTAAACATGAAAAAAAGTAAAAAGTAACAGAACGGATTTTCCATGAAAAGTCCAGTTGCTCCCCCCCCCCAAGGGTGCCTTTCGGATTAAAATAGCTAAAATTGATACTTTTGTGTTCATTAAAAAAAAAAAAATGATTCCTTGGATTTTTCTAAAACTTTCTGAAAAGTTGTAACTAACTGATTTCTATATAATCTTGTTTGTCTATACTTCGCAATGACTCTTGGGTGTGCCCCAGGGGGTCTTTTAGGGCTAATAAAAACAGTCCATTTTTTGGAGTATTTTACCATATTTGTTCAAAATTTTCTGTGTATGTTTATTTAGCAGTTTTGCATGGTGCTGAACTCAAATTTTAATATGTTAAGGACTTGAGGCCTTTTGGTGGTAAATGCGGGGGGGGGGAGCAAATGATGGACTTAGTCATTTCTCTTTTTGCATAGTGCAGAACTCAAATTTACATATGTTAAGGCCTAAAACTCAACTGTTTGTTCATTTTCATCAGGATTTGACGTCCCCTGGGGACTTTGGGGGTTAAGGGGGGGATGCTAAACTTAGTCATTTTTTATGCCTCGTTCACTGTGCACTCACGAAGACCATGCATGCTTCACTTGGTTTTTTTCTACTTTTGAAATCACGACTCTGTAATAATATATACGAAATCTAAAAAATTAAAATATCATATTTAACCGTATTTTACGACCGAGCAAAGCCCCCTCCCCACGCTAGTAATATATACGAAAAATGATCAAATGTAAATATCATATCAAAGAGTATTTTACGACTGGGCAAAGACACGCAGCTCCCGCTGGTTAGTATTTTATTAGATGTTTTTTCTTATACTGATGAGACAAGAATGCCCTCAGTCATTTTAGAAACATTCGGCACACATTTATTTATTTAAATCCAAACTGCTTGTATACGTTTGTGCCGATTGAAGCCTTTATCTAGCTACTTGAGACTTAATGGTCGGAGCAAAATACTCGCTCGCGTTCTTTATGACACTTTTGTAGCAGTTGCTGGCAGTCATAAAGGTGGCTTTAGTTTCGGAACATCTACTTCATTAAAAACAATTGAAATAGTTATGTCTGTGTGCAATAGCACATTCAGAGGTGCACCACGGTTCGCTGTTTGATTTCTGTTAGAATCTCTTGGAAGATATGTAACTGTCCTTACAAATAGTTAGTCAATCTGTAACAGGCATGTCCTTGCGAATATTTTCGTGCATTTCAATTCCCAATTAAGGCGGTAGTGTAGTACCTTCGTTCGTCATCGCAATATCATTCCCACAAACATCGCACCTGCCTATTTTTGAGATTGGAGTAATGTAGTATATGTTATGGGGTCATAATACTATCTTCCTACTTACTCCTTGTTTGGGGTGAATAATGTAGGATGCGTTCTGATGTCATTACCTCCTCATTTGAGGGTAGAAAAGTATATGTTTTGCATCATTTTTTAGAACTATATTCAAGCAGCATAACATTAATGCGAGAGAGCGTCAGAGGTCAATCCTTGGACCACTATTTTTCCTGATGTTTATAAACGACCTCCCTGATAATATTGTGTCCGAGATGGCCATATTTGCTGATGATACAACGCTCTATAACATGCATGAGGGAAGAAAGGATATACATAAATGGCAGAATCGTTAGAAAATGACCCCCAGACCGTAGTGGAATAAAGCTGCAAATAGATGGTAACAATTAATGCTAGTAAGACTAAGTTGATTTCCTTTAACAATTACAAGATGCCTCTGCAACCGCTTATATCCATGATAAATAACACCCTACCTGAAAAATCTTCCTTGTAAACTCCTTGGCCTAACATTTGCGGGCAATATGAACGAGAACAAATACATTGAAGACATTGCGAAAACTGCTACAAAAAAGTTGATTCCCTCTATCGAGTTAGAAGACTACTTACACTTCTATCCTGTACCTCTACAAGACCACCATTCGCACACGCACGGAACATTGCTACCACATGTGGATTGGTGCATTTAACTAACCTCTCCCTCTTGGATAAGATCCAATCCCAGTTCCATCGCCGCAATGTTGCATCTCTGTGACTGTTTTACAAATATTTTATTAATGAAATGTGCTCTGATGAACTCATGTAGCCACAAAATCTTACCCCTTCACTGTTCAAGTTTTTAAATGTCAGAAAGCTTTCTATTGTAATAGTTTCTTCCCTCGAACGGCTAGACTTTAGAATCCCCTTCATGTTACCGCTCTCTTGGTTGTATATATATATGCAGAATCTTAATGTAACGTAAACCAACATCTTGTTAATCTTTCCTAGGCATGGTCCCAAATAGTAAATTCTCATGTTCAAGTGGCCATATGTTTTGTTTGGGGTGAACATGAGTAAAAAACAAAAAACAAAAAAACAAAAAACAAAACAAAACATGAATTTATTAAAGAACGATTCACGGAAGAATTTCTTTTAATTCTGTGTTTACTACTAAAACTTCTGGAGATTATTTCTTACGAGACTTTTTGTATCCATTTACAACGTTTAATAATATGCAATGAATTAAACAGAATCTGTAATTTTACACATTGCTGGTTGGCAGGAAATTATGGATTTATATCTTTCATAGTGGTATGACTGCGTAAATTAACTTAATAGATCCGGTAAGATTTGAACTCGGCACCACTGCAACGGTATCTATTAGACCAATAACGTACCCAGCAACAACAGGAAGGTAACGGTAGCTCAGTGGTAAACGACGCGAGGTGACAACCTAGATGTGCCAAGTTCGAACCCATTTTATTTCACAAAAATCTTTCACTTAAGCACATCGGCAACTTTCTGGCGGTCCTTTCCGTAAGTAACTTTCTAGAAAGATGTCGAGGAAACGAATGCCAACCAAAAATTATCGTAAAGGATGCTCAATAATAGCAACGGCAATAAGCAGCAAACAACAACAAATAAGAGAAAAGTGTCTGTGATATAAGAAATACTTTTGTTAGAAATCATACACGAAACGCGAACTCACCACATTTCAGTTCCTTGCAAATATCGATGCCAGCCAGACATTCTGAAAAGAGAAACAAGGTGTGAAGCATGAAAGCGTAATTAAAAAAACGGAGGTACGGCCTCTTAAAACTTACTTAGACATCATAATTTAATTTGTGCGATCGTGTCAGGAGAATTCATAGAATATTAAAAAGGAAATGTATAATAAATCTATTTTCTAAATCAGTCTTATATAAAATAAAGATAGGTTTGATTGACCGATACAGCTCTATAAACAGAAGTTACATATAAGATTCTGCTTCGCATGCGTTTATTCGGATTATGTGTGTTTAAAATATTTTCGTTCGAATTCTACAATTTTTATATTTATACATTCACCTTGATTGCTCATTTCATCATGACGCCTCCCCACCCCTTAATCAAAACACCGAAATACAATACACATCCACTTAGAGCCAATTTCTCGTATTACAGCGTCTGTTCGTTCACGTTGTATTAATGTATATGTCTGTCAGCAATTATACGGCAATTAAATACTTTCTAATTTTACGTTTTCAAGTTAGAAATAATACGCAAACATCCAAAATCTACTTTCTTCGTGATGCTTTTAGAATACACATAAGAAAACGTCCCATACAATTTTTTGTCTTGAACTTATTTTGATAAATTTTAAGTAATAGTTTTCACTTTCATTTATTACAAATTCGTATAATGAAATAGTTTACGCTTTTCATACATTATTAAGTGAAGAAAAATGACCTCGAATTTATTCGACTATTGATGACTTGTCTAAGCTCCAGCAATTAACACCGTGTAACATACGTGAAATGGTTCGCCAGTTAGAGGAAAATAGTTATTGTAAAACTCTTCAAACTGAAAAATACACAACTCAGTACTAACTGAATATTAAGAAGAAAAATGAAATTACTCACCTGCTAAAACTGCAAGCAGCAGACAAACGAGTACAAATTTGCTCATTATGACTTTTCTGAAAGGAAGAATAACGAAAGATGTTTGATGAGGAATTTACATATTGTCCATAAACATATATAAAAATAATGATAATTATAAACAGTTAACATAAAAAAACATCAAATAACAACGTAGATACGAAATTACACACACATAGATACACAAGCACATAAATACTATATTGTAATAAATTACATTTCTCTACACACGTGTTTAATCCTCTCTCGGGAATTATCCGTATGGAAGATGATTCTTTTGCCAGGCACATGATTCAAAGCCAAGTTAACATTTGAACTTTTTATTTGAAAGCTTAAAACAATGTAGCCAACAAAAGAACCACAGTGAAAGGGAACAAATAAACTTCTATTTCTATGCGAGCGGAAGTTATTGTTCAACAATTCGTTAGGTTGGAAATATACTAAACGATTTGTCTTAAGTCAATCCAAATACATCAAGCTTAATTTACAACTTCAGCCAAATTTATTATAAAGAACATTCTACAGTAAAATTAGTAAAACATACCAGAAAACATATTTGAATTCGAAAAAATACAAGGACTTTTATTTGTTAATTTCTATGCAAATATATAATTTATTGCTGCCATACGTGAGATTTTGTGGGTAATAAAATTGAAAAAAAAAATGGTATTATCTCAAAATATTTGACAATTATGAGACCGGTCTACTAATCGATCTCATACATTTGAAAATGAAAAGCGGATAAACGTTAATTTCTCAAACTTGCTTAGACGAATTTTTGTCAAATTTTAAACAGTCAACTTAGACAAAATAAAGTTTTAGTGTGTATGTATTTTAACGTTTTATTAAAGTTATTAGATTTATTTTAAGATACAAAATAAAAAAAACTTTTACTTCATTAACAAGGTCATTTGATTAAAGATTACTGAACATTTCTAGTAGAATAAGTAAACTCCAATAAATCGTAATATGATCACTTTTTTCTTCGTAAGCTGAGAGAACTGGATGAAGCTATTATTGTGGGTAATGTAAACGTCTCCGTTTGAAATTCCAAGTAGATACCCGAATTGTACATTGCGTACCGGAAGGAGGTCACAGGCTACCTAAGCTGAACGCAGTGAGAATATTATCCAAGATATGACCAGTAGTCTCAATAATTCAACAAAGATGAAAAGGTACTCTAATGTGAAAGGGTACTTAATATAACAACAGAGCAGAGAACAAACATATATAATCAGGGTTAAAATAAAGTAACACTTATCTTTTAGACGAAATAACTTTCAATGGGAAAAACAATATTTCTGCAGCTGAAATAATATTCATTCTGATTGAGGAAGAAACGTTTTTTTTAAAGATTTCGATGTTTGGAGGGACTTGTCAGTCGTGTCTGGAATTCTAAATTTGCATATATCTTCAAATAACTTCGAATCTCAGCGTGAAATATTAGTTTGTGTTTGAAGTTCTGAACTTGTTTAGAAGAGTAAGCTATTTTCCATGCAATGAAAATCATATCCTTGTTGTCTCAGCGATGGTAAATAAAGAGTTAACCTTTCGTCTCATATATCGGAAGTCAGAATTTGCATGCACATATGAGCATACGAGGTTAGTTTTACGGCGTATCGCGTACCGAAAATTTATCTGTTGTCTGGGCATACATATACTAGTGACTTTTGACCCGTCGACCAGTTGCAGCCAACCAGTTACTTTACATTCATGGCTATTTTGGGTGAAAATACACGTCCATATTTTCTTTCTCAAGTCTTAGTAACAGGATATGTCACCTAGACAAGTTAATGCAGTGGAAAATTCCCTAGCTGTAAGGTAACATCAAACGAACAGTGAAAGGAAAGTGTGTGAAATAATTTTCTATGCTCTATAAGAAAATGCTATTTTAATTTTGAATTTAAATGAAAAGAATTAATAACAATTCGAGAACCACGTTACATATAATACATTAATTTTATAGTTCTCATATTATCGTATAATAACTATAGTTACCTTAAATATATATATATATATATATATATAATATATATATATATACATATTATTTTATATACTATATTAGCAAGAAGATCTGCCGTTGTCCAGGATTGAATAAGAATCTACGAATGTTCCACACTTCCAATACTTTTATTGTCATTGAAATCAATGAATTCGCCCCGTTGTTTAATCAAATCGATTGATTTCCTACTCGAGTCGGTGACCCAATGCAGTGCGTTGGGAGGAAACTTCACGTGCTTCGCCACAGTGACTTATTCCACATTACATCGTGTTTTAAATTGCACTGTAGAAAATCTACTGTTGATTTTATAAAATTATTTTATACAATAGCATGAATTATAGTTTTATATGTAAAAGTAAAGTATCATATTTAAATCGTGCTCTAAACAGAAAAGTCTCTATATCTTATGACAGAACTTACTGATGATTTTATACGCTAACAATGGACTTAAATTTGACTATTTTTAAGTGAGCGAGAAGTTCCGTGGTGCTGTTTTCCAAAAATGAGGAGTAGAATATTTGATGCAAAGAAAGATTTTCTCCACTCTCAGGTTTCATGGCGGTGGATGATTCTTTTTCGTATTTTGTAGTTGAACTATATTCTTTTTGATGTTAGATGGTAGATTTAATAAAGTTTAACGAGATGTTAAAATTTTGGAATAGATTTTCCGCCCAATGTCATATGATAAACTGCATGTTTACGATGTTCTTTGATTGTTTAAGCTCTCTAAACAACGTATTAAACTGCTTCAGGGTTAAATCACTTTAACATAATATGAGTAATATTTCTGAAGATAATTCATTCCATTTTATTTAGAAAATTTAAACATAAATAGGGTAGGATACATACGCACTTATAATGCATGAAAAAAATTATTTTAAAATATTTTAAAAACGATGTAACATTTAGAAATGATAGAAAATGTACGATTATTTCATTGTATGAAATTAAAAAAAATACAATTTTATGAATGGACGTAATCTTACAGGATGCGAAAAACCGAAGAGCGTGAAAATTTGTATAAGGAATCATATGTTATAAAACGGTATACTACAAGTCACAGTTTTGTTGCGGTGTTGATTAGAAAATATTGTAAAAAAGCGAGACTTGGTATATTAGAAGAAAATAAGTACTCAAATATGCAATTAAATATGAGACTTGGTACAGTGGACGAATTCAAATTCACAAATATGATGTGAAAATATGAAAATTGGTTCATTTGAAGAATAAAAGAAGTTAACTATGTAGAAAAAAATGTGAAACAAAGTACACTGGATGAATCTCTGTACTTAATCAGCTGCAAATAATGTTCTGTAAAATTGTGCTTCTAAACGTTTTTAACTGCATCAAACTTTATTGCGTTTGTGAATCTGACAGTTAAAAAATGTGAGTAGTTTCAGGTTTGATTAAATAAGATTGGTCGGAATACAAGAACATTTTATATGATGTAACCCTATAGTTAAAACCAAACAAGATAAACAAACAAGATCAATTGTAATTCAGCATGTCACTCGAAAAATATAGAGACAAGTGAGAAAATACCTTAATAGCACATATGCTGCGATATTTGAACATGATATGGCTGATCATTTGTAAAGAAAAAACTGATGTAAGATTCTTAACGAGCCGACAAGACGTATTCAAACCATCGATTAGTCAATTATAATTTATACACACAAAATCGATCATATTGTGAAGACGATATAGTTTTCATAGAAAAAGATCGAAATCTTGGATATCAGCATAACCACTGTTAAAATTAATCAATTTTTGTGGACATGAAACTATATTGTAATTTCTCAACAGAGGAAATTACGTAAACAAATAAAGGACACCAGCAGCGATCGAATTGCATCTTGTGATATATATTTACGTCTATATTTTAGTCACATGGTATTTCAATAAAAGGATAAATAGAGATAATGACGTTTTTAATTAACTTCAAGATACATGTATAAAAGTACAATAAATCACAGTATAATTATAAAAACTCGAAAATATCTCACGTTACCTAATGTTGTAATTTAGCAATACGATCAGAATTTTCACTGCATATACACTTTGAATTATTTGATGACGGACTCAGATAAAAAGTTAGGAAAATGTAAATCATAAATACTTTTTAAGTTTATGAAGTTTACCGACAATTCCCAAATTATATTTAAAGATTTATGTGGCTAGAGTTGTTTCTGTTACCAGTATTTTAATACAAGACTTTAACTGTTTATACAAATCCAATTCAATCTACACGTACAGAAATAAAAAATAAAATAATATTATTTTCACTGTGCTCTGACTCAATAAAATGACACTTACTTTAAGGGTTCCAAAGCAGTCGACAGTTTGTGAATAACAGATTTTCTGTCGGCTTATAATTACTTTCTGACAGAGAGTCAGCTTGATTTGCAAGTTTATTTTTGGAGTTTTCTCATGAAAAAGTAGGCAATCATGATTCTCGCTTTTTTAAAAATACAAAGGAACAATTAAAATGTAAATTCATATTTTTTTAAAAATTCGACTGAAACCATTGTAATTTTTCAATTACTTTGGTTTTACTGGTTTCAATCATTTGTTAATGCCAAAGAGCACTTTTAAAATAATTAAATGGAGGCGGGAACTTAACATTGTATTATTTTCCAGTGGGAAAACAACGTCTGGTAAGTGATTCAATGTGTCTGTTTTTAATGGATATATTGTGTTATGAGGTACAATCTGATGTAAGGCAGGAAGGTAGGAGTGCTTAAAATTAGGATTAAAGTTGCATGACTAGACGAAAAATCATACAAATAATGAAACAAAAGATACATTTTATAATAGACAAACTTGTTAGATTTAAATCGGTAGCCATCTTATTTAATAAATGGCGTATGGGATACCCTAAAACCTGTTTTTATCCTAAATGTAATATAACGCAAAAATTATATCACATTATATATTAAAAATTATTTATATTCATAAACACCTTCTAGTATAAGATTTATTGGTTGATGAGATTAAACTAAAAATATAGTACAAATAGGAATTGATACATTATCAATTTGAAAAATCACATAAAATATGAGGTTTAATCTATAAATTTGGAAAATGTTCCACATCAAGACAAAAATATTAATACACCCAGAGAAGAATTCAGTTTAATGGGCGCTAAATGGGCGTGCGACAATACAAGACTTTAATGAGACCTCATAAAGATTATAATTAATCCTTGACATTAATATTTAGACACGAGAAGGATATAATATTAGAATTAATAGCTGTAAAACGAAAAGTAAAATACAAAGGTATAGACAAAGTGATGAATACAAATACTACAAGATCCAAGTTATAATAGATTGGAATCTTTAACTTTAATTATTTTTATTAGGGAGACAAATGAAAACTTATTTGAGACATTTAATTTATATATATATATATATATATATATATATATATATATATATATATATAGGACACTTTGACAGTGTGTGTGCATGTGTGTGGGAGAGAGAGAGAGAGAGAGAGAGAGAGAGAGAGAGAGGAAGAGAGAGCTCATTTCCTATGGATTTTGAAACAGCTGTGCCGATTTTATATTTCACACAAATGTACTTTATTGGTCTGGGAGGGTTCTGTTTTAAATCGAAAATCGAAAAAAAAACGATTAAAGAAGGGACAGTCCTATATTGACTAAAATATCACAAGTGGATTTCAGAAGTTTTACCACCGCGCAAGAAGAAGGGCCCGACGTATAAAACCAACGGTAGGCTCTTTGATAAGGTAGGGACGCATTCGAAGTGAATGTTTCTGTTTAAAACGCAATTATACGATAATACTTGGCTTTTCCATTTTAAACTTTTATTCAAACTATTATATAAAAGATAATTTTATAAAATCAACACTAAGTACTTTACAATACAATGTAGTCTTGTGAAATATGTTATCTAGGAAGGCATGCGAAGTCCCCCTATGCATCACGGTGGGTCTCCGTCTAGTACACGCAATCAATCAATTTGATTGAAAAATGAGTGATTTCACCGATTTGTATGCAAACAAAAGTATTGGTTCGGTCGTATATATGAGAGATAGAAAAGGCAGGTGGACAGGGAGAAAATAGTAAAATTTGAACTTTAGAAAAGTCGAAATATTTTATAGGGCATGGTGTAATAAAAACTGACACTTAATTTGAGATTTTTACCTTGTATCACTTTTAAAAGAATATGATTATAAAATAGCTATTTATAGTCCAGAAGAAAGTTTGACTTTGTTTTCAATATTAACATTATTCATTGAGGTTACACTTAATAATATTTCTGGATATCTAACTCCGTAATAATTTGTATAACCAAAAACTAACAAGCCAACAAATAGATTTCCTCTATTAGAGCACAACGAATGAAAGTGGCCCCAGTATTTCTTAACGTAATACAACACATTATGCGATATACTACTTTCTTTTTTAGGATTTAACTTAATATTCATTAAGTAGAATATGTTGTACTGATTATTTTATAATAGTTATATTTAAAAAAAGACATTACGTGTGTTTTAAGTTCATTTAATAAAATCATATTTTACTTTATATCTTCCTGTTACATATAAAGCCATTGAAACAGCAAAAACGGACTTAACATCCGACGATATAAATATTTAATACTAGCAGTTCAGCCCGGCTTTGCTCGCGCCTTATGTACTGTTCATAACTTTATGGTCATATGGATATGTTTGACTCATGTTCAGGTAACCTACATCTAAAATTTCAACTGTTTAGACCCAAAATGGCGAAGGAGTTTAGTAAAGTCTGCAAAGCTCAACTCTTTCAACTCTGACCTCTTGGCAGCCAAATTTCACCTCAAAACTGATTAAAAAGCTTGCATGTCTGAATACCCTTTATGTAAAATTTCAAATTTTTAGACCCCAAATTGGCTGAATAGTTTGCTAGAGACCGCAAAGGTAAAATATTTTGAACTTTGACCCCTTGGTAGCCTAATTTTTGGCCAAAAATCGATTAAAAAGCTTGCCCTATGTCTGAATACACTTTATGTAAAATTTCAAATGTTTAGACCAAAAATTGGCTGAGTAATTTGGTAGAGACCACAGAGTTCACATTTATTTAACTTTGACCCCAATTTTGACCCCTTAAAATTTATTCTTTTGGGCTTAAATCAAATTAAAAGTTTGATCCATGTCCTACATCTAAAATTTCAAGTGTTTAAACCCAAAATTGGCGGAGGAGTTTGGTAGCGTTCTCAAAGATCAAATCGTTGAACTTTGACTCCTTGACAGACAAATTTCTGTCCGAAAAACCGATTTAAAAGACTTTCCGAAATCTCCATACCCCTTATGTCAAATCTCGAGACTGTAGACTGAAAATTGACAGAGTAGTTTGGTAGGGAAATGTACACATACATACACACAGGCAGACAATTTCACTTTTATAGATATATAGATTGTTAGATAACGTGTTGCATTAATGTGATCAATGTGTACTATATATAAAACGAAATATAACAAAAATCATTTTAATGTACTAGTCAAAACGAATGCGTAAAGTGTAATTTTATACAAAATAAATATTTTTTCGTCTCCCGGTTATAGGAGAGGGACCTATGTTTTCAGTGCCGTCCGTGCATCCGTGAGTTCGTGTGTCCGTTATTCCGAACGATTGCCAGATAACCGTCAATTAGTTTTTCCTGAAATTTGGCCACAAATTGAATTTCATTAAATAGAGCTACACAGTACAAAAAGTTCCTTTTTGTAAAAATTCCCTTTGCTTCCCCGTTGTGTAAAAAATAACACGTTTTGCCCCATAACTTTTGATCCATCCATTAGATTTTTCTAAAACTTGGCCAAAATGTGGAGCCCATTGTTCTTAATATAAATGCAGTATAGGTGATCCTGGCAATATTCTGGTTCGCATCCCTCTGGAACTTTTAGGGCTTAAAAACATGTCTTTTTGGAGCTCTTTTTTCATATTACTCAAAAACTTGATATGTATGTCTATATAGTGCTTTTCCAGGGTGCTGAATTCAAATATACATGCCTTAAAATGTGAAACTGCATCGTTTGTCATTTTCGGCGTACCCAGGAACTCAAAAGTGGTCACAAATGCCCCAAAATTGCAAAAATGACACGTTTTACCCCATAACTTTTGCCCCATCCATTAAATTTTTCTGAAACCAGGCGAAAATGTGAAGGCAACTTTGTCCCTTCACACTTCTCACATTCATCATTTTTTCACTAATATTGTGGCATCATATCACATGCAGCACCACAGGGGCACCACGTACGCGCGACTTGTTTGTCTTTATTTTTGAGCGGGATAAAGAGATACTGAATTACAGCCGTTATGACCGTTTTAATATTCCAGAATAAAATCGACATTTGTTATAATATGTTACATTTACTCTATAAATTAAGAAAATGATTTACAGTTTTTATCGTATGTAGTTTTACACAAGATTAATCAACAGTTGTTATATTTGCTGGAGTACTTTCGGAATAGACACACCCAACTGCTCATGGTAAGAACGTCTTTCGGAACGTAGCAAGCAGCCCGAGTGGAAAGAGGTGGAACAACATCCATTTAGCCGTTGAATCTGTGGTAAGTTGACTGGTTACTTACCGGCCCTCGCAATTAAAAATAGTTCGTCTCCAAGTTTTATTAAGAAGTAGGAATTTATATAAGAATAAAAACATGGAATTGTATTCTAAGGAAATTAAACGAAACCTCTTTTTTTTTTTTTATTAATTACTACAGTACTTGGTTTCAACTATTTCACGTATCACCGTAATAAAAAAAGAAAACAAGATAAATATAAAAATACCCCTACCCAAACAAAAACAAATAAAAGAAACACCCCCCAGAATGAAATTTATCGTTTCATTTCGATACTAAAAAACAAATAAAAAGAGAAAAAAGCGATGAAACTTTTTAAATTCGATAATAAAAATAACTGAGAAAAATAGAGAGAAAAAAAAGTAAATGTATTGATTGCAAGGAGTAACCCTGTTTAAATGTTAAAACTTCAACCGTCCTTAAAAACAATCACTCCGTCACTTGGGTGGGGGTGGGGGTGAAAGCGAAACCCGTAGATTGCGACGCAGACCCTATATCCACTGCAACACCACAACGGCATCAAAGTAACGACGTGTTTTTTTTTAAATATCTAAGCAAAATAACCGGGACGCGGTGCTGAAATGAGGTCAATGAGTGACGATTATGTGATATCTTTCTTTCCCTCTCTCTGTTTCTCTTTCTCTCTGTGTGTGGTTACAATGATTTTATATCTCTTTCTTTCCCTCTCTGTCTCTCTCTGTCTTTCTCTCTCTCTCCGTTCGGTACATTGTTCGAATGTAAACAAAACAGATATAAATCTGACTCTGACTCCGTCTCTGCATATCCTTTTCTCTCCCTCTAAACACATTTGGAGAGAGAGCGAGAGAGATAAGGAGAGAGAGATAAAGAGAGAGAGGAAGTGAGAAGCAAATACCTCCGTACTGTTCAGTAATCGCTTTCTTTTATATAAAGCGCTGACCGCCTGTATCGGTAGATCCCATGTTAGATAACGGCTTGTGCGTTCGTTTTAGTTTACAGAATTGTAATCTGGAATAAGGGATCGGTCTGATGTAAGCCAATCAGAATAGCAGGAATGTTATAAGGGAGATTTTAATGTTTTTCGAATCGACGGACAGGAATTTAAATTTTGGGATATTAGTTTATGAATCAGTTACAAAGAGTGTAGCCACAATATCCATACCATGTGTATAATTCCCTGATGTGTTTATGGGGATCAGTAAGAAGACTTTAGAAATAGGGGGAAACTCGGGATTACTTCATTTGTAGGTTAATGTGATAGTGCTGGTGTAGCTCCTCGGAAGGAATCTAGGATTTTATTTGAACACCTGGATGTGTAAGACAAGTCTTTATAAAATTACATAAGATAGTGGTTAATAGGTTAGACATAAGAAATTTGTATATGGCATCTGTTGTTGTAAACCTACGGTATTTTGGTCGAGAGGGTAAAAACTACGGCGTTTTTATTATATATAGGAATAGGGATTATATTTTAATTTAAACTATACACCTTGTTTAACAAATATTAAAAAAAGAAATAATGCAAGATTAAGTTTATAACTGTTGGGTACTTATGAATTTTTTCCGTGCTGCAATAATAATGCTATTATTATGAAAGCTATTTCGTAACTATTCTTTGCTTCAGCCTTACAATGTAAGAAAAAACGATATCGTAAAACTTGAATCTACCCTTAAAAAACTATTTAAAAATAACGTAGTACCAAATAATGCATAAGCACCAAGTTTGTTTTAATGTTACAGTACATATAGTTCTCAGATGTATATAATGGCAGATAGTATCGCGCTCTGCCATCATATGCATCCAAGATCAATATCTACTTTAAAATTTGGTGGTTATGCATTTTTGGTACCGCGCTATTTGTAAATAGTGTTTCCAGGTTAAATTCAAGTTTTACGCTAATTTTTTTATTCAATCGTACAGTTGAAGAAAATTTACAAAAAACCATCCCCTAATAATAGGGTGATTAAAGATTAGCCTTTTAAAGTTAGTGAAACATTGTAATATAAACAGACTTCAAACTTAAAAATCGAATCGGAAACTTGAAAACCAAAGGAAACAAACTTGTTTTCTTATGCGTCCCTATTAATATTTTAGTAAAAAAGAATTACTATTTCGTTGTATATCTAACTAAAATAAAATTTAATTACTATTTTTTTGTGATTCTTTTTCACTGTAAATGAAATAAATTAATAACGAAATTAAAATAAGAAACTCCAATTTTTTCTTGTTCAAATAAGACGACAAATAACTAATAAACCAATTACACAAAATCCTTAGTAGATTTTTACGATGTGCCCCAGCGTCATTGAACGCCTAAAAAAAAAGAAAGATCTACTGTTTTTGCCTAATACGTAAATAATAAAGAAAAACAAAATTCGAAGAAAACATAACATTTAACATTTTAGAGTTAGGATCACTTTCCTATATAGATTTAACGTAAAATGAGCACTCAATTATGGCCACGTAACGTTCAACTAGACATGTCACCTCTAGCATTTTTTCAAGTTTATTGATTGAGGGATGGGGGAAGGCAGCAAAACATGACAAATTCAATTTTTTTTTGGCGTCGTGCGGGGGAGAGAATTACATTGGAAATTTGGGGGGGGGGGGCGGAAGAAAATGACATTGGAAATATAAAATAACGATAAATTTAATATTTTTTTTTGGCGACAGGGAATTAATTTTTTGTATAAGACAATTCTGTACTTTCACCTAATAATTTCATAAACAAAACGAACCCCAAAATATGACAAATTCATTTTTTGGAGGAGCGCGGGGGAAGATTACATTAGAAACATAAAATAATGAAATATCTTATTTAAACTTTTTGGAATTAATTTTTGGTAAATATGGCCTGGTAGACCAACACACAACCTACCTTTTAAAACTTTTTTCTAGGATATTCGGCTGTTCTGAAAACGAATATCGCATTTGAAATTGAAGCCGACAACTAGTTTTCACGATATCGCAAACATGCTTTTCCGTGTGTTTCATGTCGCAATGTAAAGTGGTCGCCACATATTGTTTATACCGCACGCAGAAACGAGGGGGGAGGACTAAAAGAAATTACAAGATAATGCGGAGCTAATCTTTTTTATTGTTATTTATAAAAAGAGCTGAAAAAATAGAAAATTATAAATAAATAAAATAAAACATTGATTTTGTTGTACGCGCAAACACGCATACTTTTGCCACGCATGCAAATAATTAAATTTATCGTTATTTTATGTTTTCAATGTAATTCTCTTCCCCCTCTCCGCCATAAAGAAATTTGAATTTTTCATGCTTGGCTACCTCACCTCCCCCTCAATCACCAAACTTGAAAAAAATGCTAGGGGTGAATACAAGGTGGCCAACAAGTCTTTGCTCATTTTACACTAAATTTATATTAATATATTAATTAATATATTTATTTTTTAGGGGCTAAAAGACGCTGGGTTGTGTCGTAAAATTTTTCCAAGTCTTTGAAAACCAAAACATTTATTGTATCCAAATTCATCAATATATAATTGTAAAACTATTTATTTAATAGTCTGTGTAAGGAAATATAATTTTAATAAAACAATTTTGTAATGAAAGCAACATTACATTTTTATAAAGTAAAATCGTTAATATAATTAGAAGGTACATCATCATCATCAGGACGGGAACCTTGCCCGAACCAATGTGACTTTTCCTCTCCAGAGTTTCCTGTCTTCCATCAGTTGCCTCAGATCTTCAGGTCCACAGTTGGCGTCAACTGCCATCTGCTGGATGTACGTGGATCTAGGTCGTCCTTTGTTTGCGCGTCCGTGTCGTGGGGTCCATAGCAATACATTACTCACTAATTCAAATCGAGAGCGTCTCTCCCTGGTGCTATTAGATATGGCAGGAATGATGCCATAAAGTTGCTGATTTTTTGGATGATTTTGCCAAGATATATTTAGTACTATTCGTAGCATACGGGTATATGTGCTGTCTGGTTTTCTTTCCAATCTTTTGATAAGTGTCAAGGCTGTATACGAGGACAGACTACCACTGCTCTGAAGAACTGCATTTCCAGTTTGTTAGTTAGCCTTGAAGTCCATACTGAACGCAACCCATTCAATACGGCCCATGCTTTTGTAGATGCGAATTTCGATATCTCTCTCTGTGGAAACTATGTTACATCCCAGATATGTAAACTCAGCGAATTCTTTCAGTGTTGATCCAAACAGAGCCCTGATCTCTCCTTCCACATTAAAGTCATAAACTTTGTCTTATCCGCATTAATGTGGAGACCAATGTCATTTGCGATCTTTTCTAGCTTGCGTAACAGTGTTTGCGCATCAGCATTGTTATTCGCGAACAAAGCAATATCGTCTTCGTAATCTGCATCAGTTTATTTATGACGTCTGTTTCTGGATTCATTTAGGGTGAAGTCTAGCATGTTGTGTATATCAACAAAGGTGCGAAGTACAAAGTCAAGACATACAATGAAAAGAAAAGGGGCAAGAGTATATCCTTGTAGAATCCCGATGCGGCTGTCGAAAAATTCAGTGTCCCCATCTGGCGACCTGACCATTACTTTAGTGTGCTCATATAGCATCATGATAGCATTAATGACTTCATTTGGAATGCCATATGCTTTTAATATGCTATCCATTTTTCCTCTATGTACGGAGTCGAATGCTTTGGAAAAATCTACAAAGATAATGACTGCCTCAACATTTTTGGCTTTGACTCCTTCATTTAGTCTCCTAACAGTAAGTATTTGACTAGTAGTAGAACGATTCTTTCTAAACCCATTTTGGTTTTTCCTGGCCACTTCTTCGATCTTTGGTTGGATACGGTTGAGAAGCATGGCATTGTAGATTTTTGCTGCAATTGGAGTGAGTATTATTCCTCTGTAGTTGCTTGGTATGCTTAATTCGCCCTTCTTGGAGAAGGGAAGTATGCATCCTTCCCCCATATATGAATAACTTTTTGCTTATATACTGAATTGCATGAATTAAGAAGGATATCATTGAAGCCACCTGTCGTCCATACTTCAGAAGGTATGTTATCTAAACCTGCAGCTTCTTGGTCCTCTTTAGTACAGTTAGAAGTTCCCCCATTGTAAAATCACCGTTCTCAATATCGAGTTCCTGTACAACAATCGACTGAATTGGTTAGTCTATCATTTCTGGTTTGTTTCCGAGTAGCTTTTCAAAATGCCCTTTCCATTTCGAACAAGCATTTCCAGGAGTGTTTGGTTTTAGCAGGTCATTTGCGCCCAGATATCTCATCTACTACTTGCCAAGCCAGATATAATTATTTGTTATCTGCTGAATTCTGGATTCGATCTATTTGTTCTGGACATACTTCTGTTGTTCTGATAGGTATATCATACTAAGCTCTTGAAGCGCCTGCTTCCTTAATTTTGTATTATGTTGAGTAGGGTATTTATGTTGCTTTTTGATTATGTTTTTTAACTTTTCTCATTTTGATATTTTGTCATTTTCCTACGGTCCTTTTGGCTTTACCTTGGGCTTCAGAGGTATACACTTCTTTGCTGCTTCTTGGTGCCCACTCTGTTGTTAAAGTCGCCCATGATTATCACCTTATCGGCTGCAGGAATATGCCGCAGTTCATAGCGAAACTCTGAGTAAAATCTGTCTTTTTTTGCAGGTTCAGTCTGAAAGAAGTCGCTAAGTTTACGTATCTGGGCAGCAACATAGCTTCCACAGAGAGAGATATCGAAATTCGCATCTCAAAAGCATTGGATGGGCTACGTTTAGTATGTACTTCGGGACTAACTAAAAAACTGAAAAGGCAGTTCCTCAGGGCAGTGGTAGAGTCTGTCCTTGTTTACGGTGCTACAACCTGGACACTCACCAAAAGATTGGAAAGAAAACTAGATGGCACATACACCCGTATGCTACGAACAGCATTAAATATATCTTGGCAAAATCATTCCACGAAGCAGCAATTTTATGGCAACCTACCTGCGATATCTAATACCATCAAAGAAAGACGGCTACGATTTGCTGGTCATTGGCTGAGGAGCAAGCATGAATTGGTGAGTAAATAACCTCTCAGAACCCTTCCCTATCGTCAATAGCGTAAAACAGGGATGCGTTCTGGAACCGACTCTGTTCAGCATCTTCTTCAGCATAATGCTCAAGCAGACCGAAGATCTTGACGATGACAATGCTGTCTACAATAGCTATCATCTCAACGTTTGAACCACACGCCAAGGATCCGAACCGGCTCGTCAGTCCATTTGAAACGACCTGCGGTTCTCCAGGTAGCTAACCTTAGGCTGTTGGGTTTGCTAAAGTTGACTACGGCCCTGTAAACTCTTCGTACCTTTACGACGGTGCAAATGTCTCTGAGGTTCGAGACGCACACCATCACATAATCGGCATACGCGGAAACCTTAGCGCACACACTACCAGGAAGAGCAATTCAACACACGGCCAGTCCAGTCTCCTCCATCCCCAATTTGCTCATCAATGATTCAAGTGTGAGGACGTAAATCAGTGGAGACAATGGGCAACCTTAACGGTCCGATTGAAAGATAATAATGGGATCCGATCGCATCCCATTCACTTCAACAACTGCTGTCGGCCGAGTATACAAAATGGAGATTAATCTGAGATTAAATTCGACAGCCTCTAGAATAGATCTCAGGAACCACGGTCGACACTATCGAACACCTTGGACTGATCTACAATGATCAGTGCAGCTTGGCCGCGGAGCCTGGTTCGCTCAGTGAAGCGACCAGCGAGATGTTTTCGGAACCCCTCACAGATATCTAATGCCGATACGAGGTCGTGTCCTTCCGGGCTCTGAACTTTACGAACATAGTTATCCGATCTGCGCCGGAGTAAAGATCTACGCTCTGACACTCTAACCTATCCCTAACTATTGACCTTCATACCGCTCGCTAGCCGCGCGTTTCAGGCCCTCCTTAGATAGTTCTATCGCTCGGGAATCCTCCAGCCACCATCTGGGCCAACTTATCTTCTTACCAGTTTTCTGCCTTAGCCGTATTTAAGACGAGGCGCTGGCTATATTGCACAGAAAAGCGCCTTATCTACCACTTACTCCCCACTAAACCCTTCATTATGTGTTCTAGCCTTTTCAAGAAGTCAGATAACTCAAGTAGAAGGCATTTAACTTCCAGTACCCAGCTAGGCTAGTGTTCCTATCTAACTCTAATCTGATCATAAGTAGCTTATGGTCAGAGTGATCTAGCCAGTGGAAGTTTGACAGGATATGTAATCTACGTTGCCTCTTCTAACTAACTATCGGTCCAAATATGATCTTGTCCCGATTGCTGACATAACGAACGTCCACCTCCCGCCCGAGATGATCAACGCAAAATCTGTCGATCAGATCGCACGAGGCCATCATGGCAGACAAACTGCTGTCACACCATCCCGTCCCGCTAGCACCCTTTCTATCAATTTGGAGATCAAGAGCAACATTTCAGTCCCCAACTAAAATTAACCGCTCCGAACCACCGAGAAGCAGCTCCAACTGCCGAGAAAGAGGACTCCCTTTCCAGCGTAATTCTTTGCCGGTTCGACCAAGTCAGCGATAATAACCGACGAACAATTTGCAAGAACTCGGGCCTACATTTTAAATCCGTGTCCAATAGTGATATGGGCCTAAAATAATCTAACCCCCGATATGTGTGTCCTTTTTCTCCAGGGGTGTGATCACGCATTTGGTAACCTGACTCGAGATAGATCCCATATTAAACCAGTGGTTAAACGCACCCGTCAGAATCGGAACAAAAATGTGCGACAGCCTCAAGTAAAGCTCGTAGGGCAGACCATCACGTCCTGGTGGCCTGTTGTAAGCGATCTTCTAAATAGTAGCAACTTCCTCACACTCGACCATCACAATTAGCCGCTAGGGCCATCTCCAGACGAGTCAAGCCAGTTAATCAGTTGACGGGAACATCTGGACAGCTGCATGAAAAAATCTTCGAAATGTACCCAAAAGCGCTCGCAAATCGCCCGAGACGACACGAGGTAGTGTGCTTCCGGATCTGGACCTTACAAATGTATCTATCCGATTTGCGCATAAGTGAAGAGATTCTTTCAGAGGCATCTATATTCACAATTTGGTTGGATATGTAACCAATCCTAGCCCTAACTACCTGGTTCTAATATGGTTCGCTATCCAAATGACTCAGTTCCCCATTAGCTAGACCTAATCTTAGAGACCCCATCCATGCCACGGTCCGGGACAACCTATTCTGTAATCGCTTCTTTACCTTGGTTCTATCTAGGGCGATACGTTGGCTATATTTGACAGAGAAGTCTCTAATTTTAGATTTGGCGTTTACCCACCACCTACTCTCGGTACTCTCTCTAATCCCTTCTGAATATGCTCAGCTAGCTTTTCCCAGAAATTATCTATCTCCAGTAAGGAGGTATTTTATTTCCAGTACCCGGCTAGCTTGGGGCTACCACAACTAATTCAATCTGACCACAAGTAGTTTATTGTCTGAGTGACTTAACCAGTGGAACGTGGAACAAGATATGTATTCTAAATTGCCTATGCTAACTAACAATCAATCCAAGTAGGTACTTGAAACTGAGGCCTGCTAAAGAGTCACGTCCACATTTCCCGTCCTGGAAAATCCACTCGAAAACAGTTCGCACCTTGCCATTAGGTCCGACAGACTAGCTTCACACCCATCCATCCCTCTAGTCCCACCCAGCTTATCTACCCTGAGATCAAGGATGACATTCTAATCAACCACTAAAATTAACCATTCCGAACCCCCGAGGAATACCTCGGACTGTTGACAAAAGGAAACCCGCTTTCGTATAAAATTCGGTGTATTCACCAGGACGACTCGAAACGCTCTATTTGCCACGGGAACATCGGCCGCAATTATTATACCATCAGTATCCGCCTTAACAACACTAGCTGTTGCAGAAAGGGTGCGCCTAACTAACAAAGAAATGTCCCTACTCTGGCGATTACCAAATATTGAAAAGACATCGTAATGCCCCTTCAGCACCCGATGATCATCAGTGAAATCGTAGTGAGTCTCGTATAACGTAGCCATATCTATATTCAAGGACACAAAATCCCTCAGTACCTTAGCGGCTTTGCTTCGGCACCTCATGCCCCTCACATTTATACTAGTCAAGCTCGTGGCCATTGTACCTGAACATCGACAACCACCGGCATAAAGTCTTTTGCTGAAAGGATGACACAGGATTGGGCAAAGTTACCCGAAAGCAACTCGGACGTCACTTGTTTGTCTCGCGCAACACGTCCGAAACCCAAGGGGAATGTTAACTTGAGGGACCTATAAAAACAAGGGTGGACGTAAATAGGGACCCTCCCTTCGCACTTGAAAGCCAGCTGTTTGAGGGAGTCGTGCCCCTCTTCGACCAGCTTGATGTTGTAAACCGTCCCCTTTGCGTCTTCTATCATGTTCCACATGGCTTTTATGCATCCTACTTTAGGCTGACGCACGAAGGTCATAACTGAGGGGGCGTCCAGAAAGTTCCTCGGATTTGTCACTTTCTTCCCATCGACTTTCTCTATTTCAGCAGCTTTAATAGACCCTTATGACGCTGCGTGATGTAAGAACCAGCGTGCAGCGGGTCTACATCGCATACTGGAAGATAGGGAGCTTCTTTGTTTTTTCTCTCCTTATCGGAAAAGCAGGGACAGCTCTTCAATTATAAGGGGTCTCTAGCATTTCCCGGGACGAGGATCTATCTACAGCTGGGGAGGAATCGAAGAGAGGTGAGGATTTTAGTTCAGCCGAGGAGGTCTGGGAAGGGGATGAACCATAGAGACCGTATTCTCTACATTCATGAGGACGAGGAATGGGACCCAGCTTCCTTGGTCTTTTTTGGCTTTCTTATTATCCTTTTTGGTTTCCTTGCGTCACAGATGCTTGTTTGCTGCTTTTCATCTCTTCTTGTTGTTGACTTTGTTTCTGCTCCCTTTCTGGTTTTGATGTGCAGACCGGATTCTTTCTCTTCTGGCCGCTGTGTGCCTTCTTGGCTGGCTTGCTGATGGAAGGGTTCTAACATGGCGACCCTGTGGGAACAGGCCGACCTTGTACATCAGGGAGCTGCTCTCTTGTGGAGGAGGTCTTCGCTGCTTTTCGTGGACTTTTTCACTACCTTGCCGTCGGATGTTGTAGATGATGTTGGTACTATACTCTTCGGTTTTGTGGCCTCTTTTGTTGGTTGAGGAGTTTTCTTTAGATAGTCCTTGGTCATATTGCCTTCGACGTCATCACAGCACCAAACTGTTTAGCAGGGAACACCTAAAATAAAAACGTTCGTACGTCTACTACTCAGGTATTCCGGTTTGAAACGTAAAAGTTTCTACTTCAAATCGGACTTGAACGACTTGACTGCATCAGTCAGTCGGCAGAAGAAGATCATACATGGCGAATCTGCGACAACAAATGTACGTGGCTGGAATCTTAAGATCATCCAATATCTCCGCCATGAGTTTCTTTGAGACGTCTGTTAGAGATTTCTTTTTGGAATCTGTGGTGTTTAGCGATACTATTCTTATCGCTAGTCTATCCAAAGCTCCCGGTAATGTTTTTTATAACATTACCGCGAGTCAATTCTTTATACGACGCGTTGAATAACTGACGGTAATTCTCAGGCGCCAGTTGGCAGTGGGGACCCCATTCCTTTTCTGCTGCTGAGGGTGTTGGTGCTTCTGGCGTTTTGGTAGCGATGGAGGTGTCCTCTTCACCGACGGGATCGTTGAACACGTGAAGACCAGCGCTATCGGTTGATTGGTTGGTTGTTTTTGTATTGCGGCATATCAACCGTTTTCGGGTTATTTAATGCCGAATCCAAAGATTTTGAAGAAAATTTTTTTAATAGAATATATTTGTTGTTTTCACGTCGGTTTCTATTTAACCCATAGTTGGGACCCTAACAGGTACTACCACTCCGGGTCAGAGTGAACCTGGGAGCAATGGTAATTAAAGGGTGGCTCCACACTCCCCAAAGCTCACAAGCTGGGGCTTCACCATCGGATATAGTTTAAGGTCATATCGAGGACCCCCATTGAGGGACTTTTACCTTCTGCAGGGAGGCAGTCGACGTATTCTAGTGCCCCACCGACAGGGCCAGCGCAATCGGATATCAGGAATAATAAATGCCCAAAGATCGACCCCTGAGGTACATCCGCATTTACATCATATTTTAATATATGTCAATTGAGGACAGCCTGGATTCTTCTCTTATTAAAGAAAGATTTAATTATGTTAAGTATTCGTCCAGTAATACTCTTGAATTGGAAGCCATGTTTCATTTCAGAAGAGTTTCCGACGGGTAGTTATTCTATACAAATCATATGGATAAAACATTTTTCAATGAGCAGCTGCTCTATAAAGGTTCTGGACTTTATAATTTTGCAGCCAAAGACCAAAAGATCCTTTTCGCTTTGAAACGAAAAAATTATGTGCTGGAATGCTACGAGATGTTATTTTTATGGAGCAATTCTGGTTTCTGATTGGTTGATGGCAGAACGTGAATTAATTTGATTCGTCAGTTCTTATCAGCAACGTTTATATAAAGAATCTCTCAACTTTGAGGGAGCTGCCCCTATTAAATATATAAAATATTGCAACCCTTTACGTTTAATTCTTGTTCAAAAATAAATATATAATTATATATTCAAATATATAAAATAAAAACAGAAGCAATTTTGATCTTGATATTTAAGCATGTAAAAAAGGAAGCCATTTTTAATTTTGTTTAAAGGTAAAAGAAAAATATGTGTGAAAAAAAGAGAAATAGAAGAGACTGATTTTTATTTTTACCTTGGAAGTGTGAGCATGTGAAAAAGGAAGTCATTTTTAATTTTCATTATGCATTCCCGTTCTAAAATATACAGGCACACACACACACACACACACACACACACACACACACACACACACACACACACACACACACACATATAATATGTATCGATAAAAAAGAACCTATTTCTTAATTAAAATATAAAAAAGCAAAAAATAGGAAATTTTCGGTAAATTAGAAGAGAGTATTGTGCACAAAATAAAAGTAAAACAAAGTCAATTTTAATTTATGCGCGCCTTAAAATAAGTATGCAAAAAGTATTTTTAAAAAATACAAAGAAAATGTTTTCAAACAGTGATTTAAATATTTTTTTTTAATTCATTTTTTATTTCAGTAAAAGTATTTGTTACGCATTAGTTTGCTAAATGGTTCATGAAAACAAGTGGATGCAGTTTAATGTCTTGTCCAGGATAAGCTTCCCTTTCTCATTACATATCTTGACTTTGAAAGATTTTAACAAAATTCCGACAAGTTTAGAGGCAAAATGTTACAAATTTATTTTTGCTGCCGTTTTTGTAAATATATCCGCGACATTACGTACTGATGCTATGTAATTAACAATAATGGATACCTATTCTAATCTATTTCTTATGAAGTTATATTATTTATCTATATGCTTAGATCTTTGGTGAAGTACTATGTTCTGCGTTAAGACTATGTCGGCTTTATTATCACAATTACTACGGGAATTTTAGTTAATTTGAATTCTAAAACAGTTTATAGCTAATTTTAGTTAATTTGAATTCTAAAACAGTTTATAGGTATAGTACTTCTTGCACAGTATGTGTGAGCGCAATGAATTCCGTCTCACGCGTAGAGAGACACTCTGCTACTTTAAAAATTTCCATGAAATAATAGGCCGATTTTTGATAGTCTAAAACTATATCTAGATATTGTTTTTCGATCTTCATCTGAAAATCCCTCTAATTTTAGGGGACTTGTTGATTTTCTTAATACTAAATGTCGTTTCCTAGTTCCTCTTAGATAATGAAGGACTTGTTTAGCTCTGTTTAAATCCTTGATTGTCGATCTTGATAAATTTTGTGAAAATGTTGTTATTATGTAACATATGTCAGGTCTCGTTGCAGTCATTAAGTATATAAGGCTTCCTATTATCTCTCAGTATAGTTCATTGTCAATTATTTCAGATTCTGTATCTGTGTTTTTAATGATATAATTTTCGACCGGTGTTAAGCATTTCTTGCATTCTTGCGTTCTAAAGTTTAATAAGATTTTATGAACGTACCTGTATTGATTCATTTTAATAATCCATTTATGAATAAATTGTACGCTCAGAAACTATGATATTTTGCCAAGATCAGTCATTTAAAGTTTTTTAAAAATTTATTCTTAACATCGATTAATATTACGTAACAATTTGATGTGATTAAAATTTCATCGATCTATAAAACTAAAATCAGTAGTTTATTGTCTTTGTTTTGGTATACAAACAGGGGTTCACTGGACATTGTTTGAATTGGAGTTTAATCACATAATCATAAAATAAAAAGATTAGACAGCTCTGCCTCAGACCACAGTGATTTTTAAGCCTAAACATACAACTTTTATTTTTCATTATGAATCCCTCTGGACGGGTAATATAAACTTCACAGTCTGTCGGGGCATTTAAATAATTATTTTTACGTCGATTTGATGGATTTTAAAGTTATATTGCGATGCGATTTCCAATAAAATTCTGATCGTCGTTAGCTTTGTAGTCGGTAAAAACGTAGAAAAAATATTCTATACTGTAAATCTGGAGTTATCGTTTAGCGACAAATCAAACTATGTACTGTTCAATGTCTGACGCTGTAGTCTTTTTTTTTGTAAAGACCCATGTTGAAGAAATTACATTTTTCCCTTTGGGAGAGACACTACTGGATTAGTATTAGTTTCTGTTAAAGTATCGATTTCACTTTTCATTGCTATTTTCCATTGCTGACAATATTATTCTTAATTAATTGCTTCGTTAAAGCTTTCTGGTGTATTATCCATGGGATAGCAATGTCGACTTAATAATATTCCAAATTGTCGAACACAGAAAAAATCGGGCCGTCTTCTACTTCTTTTGGGGAAATGTTCTGATGAATTTTCGATTTTAACATCAGCATCATCGTTGTCATCATTATTAATACTCTTGGTCTCGTCAACGGAGACTGCATTGTCGTCATTTGTTTTATAAATTTGAGGAAATATTTATTCATCCTATTCATATGATGGATTTTCGTCTTTGAAACTAAACGTGTCTGTGAATTTCACACATCGTATTCTTTGAAATTTATTTATCTCTGGAAAAATACTAGGCTGTTTATATCGTACCCAAACAATATACCACAGCCGGTTTTGATATTAAATTTGTTTTTCTTATGTATAAGTGTGAAGCAAATTGAACTTAATACATGCATTCTGCTTAAATTTGGCTTTCTAACACAGAAAACTTCATATAGGGTTTTAGATAATCTTTTGCTAAAGAACCGGCTACATATATATGCAACAGCTATAAGTTAATTCGTTGGAAGGTTTTGGGAGGGAGGTTTGATTCAAAACGTGTCCGCCATTATTTTTCCGCAGTTACGTTTTAGTGTGGTGAATTAGGGGCCGATTTTTCATGTTTGATACGATAGTTAATTAAAAAAGTTCACAGTCTTTATTCGTGAGGTCTGTACCATTGTCAGAGCAAATAAACTTTACTGCATTGTAGGGGACCATTTACGCCAAATATTTTTTAGTTGCTAGCAAGGTATCAGATTTTTACTTTAAGAAATACGCCATTATTAAACCGGAATAATCGTCTACAAAATTTAATGCATACCTGAAGTTTTTTTCTGAATATCGGTTCCACGGGATTGTTCAAGTCACAATGTACCAGTAATAGGATTTTCTTGGTCGTCTTGTCTGACATCTTGTTTTGGTACTTTGCCATTTTACCTTGTGTAGAAACGTCGCAGTTTCTAAAGTTCTTTTAAGTTTTTATCTTCATTCCGTCAACCACATTCGGCAACTTTTTGATATCTGGGATATTGCAGTGTCTAAGATGCTTATGTGATGTTCGTACATCATAACAGGTAGTTCTTGATTGGACTATGCTGTTTAAATGATATAGTCTTCCATTTTCTTTAATATCGAATACAGTTTCATTTGGGTACACCGATTTTGATTTATTGGGATAAAGTTTATATTTGCACTTTGTTTAGTGGTGACTTACACAGAAAATATATTTTGTTTAAGTTTTGGAAATAGAAGAGCATTTTCTTGAATAAAGAAACAAAATTCATCTTTATTGTTCCTTCTCCTAGCGAGATTTAAGCATCACCTATCTTCAAAACGATATCGTTTACTCTGCTGCAGTTGGCTAGCTCTACAAAGTAACTTTGATGGTTACTGTTTGGATTCAAATTGGGGGATTCCTATTCCTTTGTAATTACATGTGCCGTTGCACCACAATCGACAAGAAAGTTGTTACTGTTCGCTGAAGCATCAAACGTACATGAAAATAAAAATGTATGTTGGCTAAAGAAACTCTCCTCATTTTTAACTGAGTCACTTTTGAAATTTTTGTATCTACATAGGAAACTCTTGCGATCAGGTCGCTAACAATCGTAGCAAAAAATCGCCCTTTTCTTAGGAGAAAAATATTTGTTGGAAATTGCGTTTTATTCGAGGTAAAGGTATAATTTAATTTTTGTGTTTTAAGTGGGCATTTTATAATTTCATAATATTTGTAGATTTGTTTTTTTCTATTATCATTTTCTCAGTTTTCTTGTAACTCTTAAATGCTACCTTAAATGAACTAAAAGTCACGGGGTTTCGTTCTGAGTTATCACGGTGTTAAACTGCTTAATTTTACTCGGCTACTCTTTAAGGACCATGAAGATTAACAGACTCTCGCTAATAACTTTGTCAGACATTTTTAATGAATTTGCTGTTGTTTCGGCGTTTATAAAATAATATGTAATCATCTCAGCTTCCATACGTTTTAGAGATCCCAGTTCAGTATATAAAAATATACTTTTTGGGGTTCCTTTCGATAAATAATGCTCTCCTTAATATGTTCAATGCTTTGCAAACATCTTCCAATGCTTCTTGCATTATCAGAGATAGACTTCTTTTATCTAAGCACTGTATTAATTCCGTAAAGACAGTTGCATTCTTACCAATAAATTTAGGGTCGTTTCTGTTTTTATGTTGTGACTGAATTACCTTGTGTAACTTTAAGATTCGTAAATATCCTAAAATTTTTCCTTGCCACAATTCGAATTTTGATTCTGATCCATCGAAGTAAATTCTTCTGCCAGGTTCATACCCTCTTGAATTGGAAGCCATGTTTAATTTCAGAAGAGTTTCCGATAGATAGTTGTTCTACACAAGTCCTAGTGATTTTTTCAGTGGACAGCTGTTCTGTACACGTTCTGGACTTTATAATTTTGCAGCCAAAAAAGCAAAAGACCCTTCTCGTGTTGACACAAATGAATTATCTGCTGGAATGTTAAGATATTTTATTTTTATGAAGCAATTCTGGTTTCTGGTTGGTTTATAGCAGAAAGTGTATTAATTGATTCATCAACAGCGTTTATAAATATAATCTCTAAACTTTGAGGGAGCATACCCCGTTAAACATTAAAAATATTGCAACAAAGATCTGATATAATCTAATTTACACGAGAAGACGCTCGTGCCATACCCTGTCAAAGGCCGTAGACATATCTAAAGTTATTGCCTTACCTTCCTCTTCTTTATCCAGTGCATGGTACATACGTTTAGAGATTACAGTTAGTACATCTGCAGTAGAATTGACTTGCCTAAACCGATATTGTTAGTCGGACAGAAGTTTAGGAGCTGTTAGGTGGTGGACCAGAGCTTGATTAATTATAGACTTAATAATTTTGACGAAAGGGGTAGGAGGCTAATGGGGAGATAATTTAATGGGTCAGATCTTTCGCCAGAATTATTGTAAACTGGTACCACATAAGCAGTTTTCCAGCAGTCAGGAAAGCAAGATTCGTTAAGGCATTAGTTGAAAAGTTTGGAGAAAACTGGAGGAACATAAGCGGAGCATGTTTTTAATAGTACAGCTGGGATGAGATCATGCTTTTGAGGTGGCTAGATTTTTATGATATTGAGCACTTATGAGGGGGTGATTTTCAAATCATCTGTTGTGGTTTCTGTCCGCAAAGGAAAATCAGGGAGGGAGTGATTTGCTTGGTTCAATGTAGAGTTTGAGGAAAACCGACTGGCAAGCATGTCAGCCTTATCGGTTGTCGTGTAAGCAATCTTATGATTGTTAGATAGTGGGGGGATTATTCACTACACTGTAGTTGATTTCCTAGAAATAACGAGTTCCTAATTTCTGTGCTTTAATGCGTTTTCTGGCTGTTTCGGTGTATTCTCTCTTAGCTGTCGCTATTTCCGTCTTGCGATTACTTTTAGCTTCTATGACTTTTTTTTGCTTTTTACTGGACTTATGTCAGATAAATCTTCAGTATGCATACTACCTTTGAGCAATGGCAGCCGCGCAAGTTTAAGTAAACCATTGGGGAGAGTAGGGTTTGCTATAAAACTTCAGTGTGGGAACATGTGCTTCAATTCCCACTTTAAACCATTCAGTGGTCTCATTTGCACATTGTTCTGCAGATAGAGAAAAGATATTTCCTCATAGAGCATCTCTAATGCGGTCCCTGATTGCTTCCCAGTCATCCTTCTTTTAGCACTTTATCGTTTTGATAAATGGCTCTTCAGCTTTGGGTCGAGAGTTTAGGGTAATTTCATCAGCATTCCCGAGTGGGCTACGGGCATTCGTTACACTATCATCGGCAACTGTGGTTAGAAATAGATCTAGAAGTGAGAATTCTTAAACGGATTTCAAATGCGAATGTACATAGTAATTTTAAAAAAGTTTTTTATGGGATTAAGAGGGGGAAGTAAGGTGCAGGTTAAAACTCTATTCTACTTTGATATGTATTCAATTACATTGATACATATAATGCTCATTGCTTTTATCATCTAATTTTATAATCTTTATAAAAGAAATTAAATTCTAAATCTAGCTATAAGTTTGGTGAACTCGAATACTCCGACGGTTGTTAAGAACAATTCACACCTCTATATATTATTTTATTTTTTTAATCCTTTGAGATGAGGCGTAATAATTTGAATATTTATATATTTTGCAGACTGTTAACCACCTGAAAAAAGGTTACAGAATAAGTTAGTCAAAATGTGGTGAAGCAACACATATGAAGATGAGGATAACAATCCACCAAATAATAAATATGCAAATTCATACCTCGTTTAAATATACATACCTTCAACATATGTATCTAAATTTGTTTGTATGTCACTATATTAACGTCTACATATACTCGCTTTTATTCACATTCATATTTGAAACCAGTTCAGGATCGGTGTTTGATGAAATTGAATTTCGAAACACAAATAAAAAATACAATAACACAGCTCTAAGTGTTATGGAGCATTATCTTATAAACACCGGATTTTTATTGGATAAATAACCAGAACATCACAAAAAAACACTCATTATATATATATTATTGCGTATTCTTTAATTAGCACCTTTTGTAACCTTTCTGCGAATTGTATTTTTAACATTTACCAGTGATTATGCTTTTAAATGCGCAATAAAGTATATACTGATATCGTGTGTATAAAGTAAGCAAAAACATATCACTTACTTTGAATCAGTTGTTTGTTCCTAAACTCACCTGACTTCGTTTTAAACGAATCGACCTACTCTGCCAGAAAGTAATTTGATATTTTACAAAAGGAGAGAAAATAACTATTTCACTTGACTATATTGCATATAATGACATTCAATTTTAATTGAAGAAACCGGAGTTGAAGCAAAACTGGGCCATTTTTTCTGGCTAGTACTTTTGTACTGTGATTTTGATGTCGAACTCAGATTCAAAACCAACAAGAAAGATGTAAACAATGAAAACGTGATCTTTAACATCGTTAATAAAACAATTAAATCGCAGGAAATTTGACATAAAGAAGACGTGGATAAGACAAGAAACATGAGTTACAAATAAAGTTGTTTATTCGCGTCCTTATAAGATTCCTTCGTTAGGTTGTATGGTGAGAATTTTCGCTGCTATTCATGGCATAGAATATTGTGAAAAATAAATTTATTAAGTTGGTATCAACCTGTTTATCGGCCTAAAGGATTTAACACAATTTTCTAGTTTTGTCGATCCAGTTTAATTTAACCATCTGAATTCGTTATATAAGAACCTGTTTACGTATAAAAACACCTTTGACCTAATTGTCGAACTCACTGAATTACTACTCACTGAACATCGGCTATAAATTAGAAAGCATTTCTTTTTTTTTTCTACATATAAGACTTTATCAGCCGCACTCTCTGTATAATGTAGTTGCTTTGATCATCTATCAATTAGAATTTTATATTCTTATTTGAAATCTAATTAGCGCCAATTAACAAATGAATGAGAAATGCTGGAAACATTAGAATAAATCGGCAAAAGATAAATAGAAAATTTTTTTGAGAATTTGATAACAAAAATTGTTTGGATTCAAGAAATGACTGTCGGGAAATAATATTTTTCATTTATTACAGTTTTTATTGTATTTTACAATTACTATATATGTTTTTTTAATTTGCAATGCAAAAATTAACATGTTTTATATTTCATTTTACTGTTACAATATTTTCAAATTTACCATTACAATTTATAGTCTTAAATGTAATTAAAAAAATTAATACACACTAGCAGCGATGAGCGAACCCCAGACCTTTCGGTTGCAGATGTGGAGTCTTCTAATGAGCTAAATCCACCATGCCCGCAGCGACGGTTGGGTTTCGCCCGATGGCTATATAAAACGGGCCGATAGGTCATTCGGCGTTAGTTGCTCGGGATCGTAGTCTGTCAATTCGACAGTATCTCTTTGACAGACGTGAGTTCTGTCGGATATGCGTTGGGTTTTCATAGTACCAACGTATTAAACAAGCTATTTCGGCAGAGAACAGATCATGGAATCCGGGATGCCAAGATTGGGAAAAGATGTAATACCACCTTTTAATGGAGAACATTATGTAGTCGGGTGGATAAAAAAGGTAAAATTAGTAGCTACTCGACAACATGTACAGACCTTGCCAGTTTTATTCCACTTTTTCTATATGGAGATTAGCTCGCCCTCTATCTTGAACTAAGTAATGAAGAACAAGAAAATGCAAAACAGATAGAAATGAGACTAGTGATCGCATTCATGTAAGGGCCTTTTGAAGCCTACGAAAAGCTACAGCGATTCAACTGGATAGGTGAATCAGTTGATGTTTACATGATTGCAATCAAAAGATTGGCTGGACTAGCAGGATACCTAGGGAGAGGAATGGATCATGCAGTCAAACTTGCCTTTATAACGGGAATCGCAGACGATGTATCTATGGCACTACAACGGCTACCTTTAGTGCTTTAAATGTTAAAACCACACCTGAAAAAGATTGCACAGAGATACATAGAGCCAAAGACTAACGTGCCACAATTGTGGAAAGTTTGGTAACATTGCTAGATATTGTCCTCAGATTCAGAGAAACGGACAAGGGGAGCTTCTGTGCCATGAGCCACCTCAACAACAAAATAGGGGCGCAATATGAGCCTCTTCCCATAAAAATGAATCACATCCATGACGGGATCGACGTCACAATTTGAATGAACGTAATCAATGAGATGAAAGGTGTAAATATATAGAAAGCTGAAGTAAAGTTCGGAAATGTACACTGTACAGCCGATGCTTATCAGCTGAATGCTTGCAAAATTGAGGTTAAATACGTTAAAACAAATTTCGATGGAGAGAACTGGACAGTAAGATTGACATGGAAGAGAGAGCCTCCAGTGTTACAGAATAGAGTGCAGTCTTATAATAGTTCCCTTGAAAGTGAGAAAAATGTAGAATTTGAGAAAGAGGTGGAAAGATGGATATCAGACGGTATTCTTTTACATGGAAGGAAGAAAGAAAAGGTGTGTTACAATTAATAGCAGTGTTTCAGGCCACAAAAGGGAAGGTCAGGTTAGTGTTAGACTTTCGTGATTTGAACCGTTTTGTGGCGTGTCATAAAGAGTGTGACATAATAGATATGTGTGATGAAAAGATGAGAAAATGGAAACGGTTGGCAGGATGAATCGCCAATGTGGACATTAAGTCTGCCTTCCTGTAGCTACATGTGGCGAGGAACTGTTATTACAAGCTGACCTGTTATAAAGGAAAAACATAGTGCCTAACTCTGTTAGGATTCAGACTTAATGTTCCGCCGAAGATTATGGCAGCCATTTCAAAAACGTTGTAAAAGAAAGGAAGCAAAACGAAACAGGCTACCGATTCATACATCAATGATATAATAGTGTATGTAACGAGGATATCAACAAACGAACTTGTGCAACATTTGAAAGGAGTTGAGCTAGCAGTAAAATCGCCAGAATCCCTGGACAGGGGAGCGGCACTGGGCCTAAAGATTTAAAAAAATAGGATTGGAAAGCTGATGTTCAGGAGAGGCAACAAGATCCTAAATTAGTAGGCAGGAGTTATTTTCTATCTGTGGGAGATTGTTGGGGCACTATCCAATTACTGGATGTTTACGATTGACATGCAGTTATTTTTATTTATTTATTTATTTTTTTTTACCTAGGCATCACCACATTATCAAGGCCCAGAGGCCACTCAAGGATAAGGGTTAAAGAGTGTACAGTAGAAATTGGTCAATATAGTAATCATTAGTAATGAAAATTTGGTAAATTTAATAACTTATATGGAACGGCTCATCAAGAACTTATTTACTTTAGACTTGAACACAACCATATTGTAGTCAGCCGGAAAGAAGGAAAACGGAAGACAATTCCACAGGCGTGCAGTTCTAAGAAAGAAGCTTTGTTCATGGAATCTACGTTTAGGTTTAGGCACAGATAAAGAGTGGGGGAAATTATTGATAGTGTTTACAGCTAGACGAGTGTTTCTTGTGAAAGTTTGGCGAGGGGGGACCATAGATTGAAGCTCAGTTGAACACTTTCCATGAAAATAACGATACATCAGAGACAAACTCGCAACATCTCTTCTGTGAGATAGAGGTTGCAAGGAGGAGAAAAGGACATCTCCTACGAGGCTATGAAGTCTATTTTGAACTCTATCAAGGTAGGACAAGTCCTTTCTAGCAGCTCCTGCCCAGATGTGGCAACAGTATTCCATCCTTGGACGTACCTGGCTCTTATATAGATAGAGAATAGCATCAGCAGTGAGATATCTACTGGATCGATAGAAAGATCCCACCATTTTTCCAGCGGCCTTGGCAACAGATTTGATATACGTGTTCCATTTAAGATCAGGAGTAATGGTCAAGCCCAGAAGCTTGTCAAAACTTGAGGCCTCCTGAAGACGAGAGCCATTCATTTCAATTGATGACAAATGTGGATTAGAATGTTGATGATGTAAAGAGAGAAGCTTGGTTTTAGATGCATTAAAAGTAACCAGCCACTCCTTTCCCCATTGTACTACGTGCTCAAGATCAGAGGAGAGAGAATTGGAGAGAACTTGGTCGTTTACTGTCTTAGATGTGGTACCATAAATGGTAGTGTCGTCAGCATAAATGTCTACAAATGATGTAAGGATATGATTTGGAAGATCATTAATGTAGATCAGGAAAAGAGTTGGGCCCAGGATGGATCCCTGAGGGACACCGGCATTAATACTGTGAGCTTCTGATTTTTGCCCCTCAACTACTACTCTTATGAACCTATCAGAAAGAAATGATTTAATAATTGAGAAGACTTTTCCAGCTATACCATAGCTAGCGATCTTATGAAGTAAACCTTTATGCCATACCCTATCAAAGGCTTTAGATATGTCAAGAGCAATTGCCCTAGAAAGATTGCCACCGTCGAGAGATTTGCTAATCCTATGCGATATAACTAAGGACATCTGCTGTAGATCTAGCAGAACGGAAACCATATTGAGTGTCACTAAGAAGGTTATTTTTGTTGAGATGTTTGATTACTTCTGTATTTAACACAGATTCTAGCAACTTACTCATGACGCACAGGAGACTTATTGGCCTGTACTGAGAGAGAGATGAGCGATCACCTGAATTCTTAAATACAGGGCATACTGATGAGATTTTCCAGGGAGATGGGAAACTATTCTCCTTAAGACAACGTTTAAACAGTTTTGTAAGTATGGGCGCTAGTTCAGGTTGAAGTTTTTTGAGTACTATAATTGGAATACCATCAGGGCCAGTTGCTTTACTGGAATCAAGGTTTTTGATTAGCTTGGCAACATCACGTACAGATATACGTATATCACATAGCGTGTTTTCTGATACAGGAGGAAATATTGGGGGTTAGCGGTCTTGGTCGCAAAGGGTAGAATTAGCTGCAAAGTTCTTGACAAAGAGTTTGGCTTTGTCTGATGCTGACGAGATTACCTCAGGTCCATTGATAATACTTGGGATGGAGCACACGCTTCTGTTCAGGATTCTGTTTGCTATTTGCCAAAACTGGTGGGAACCAAGCCGCTGCTCAGCTACTTTGGACTTAACAGATTGAGCATACAACTCTCTTGCGTTCCTTATTACTTTCTTACAATGGTTGCTGGCAGTCCTGAAAACGGCTTTAGTTTCCATACATCTATTACGTTTGAAGCAGTGGAAAAAGTGATTTCTGTGCGCAATGGCAGCAGCACATTCTGGAGAGAACCATGGCTGGCTGTTAGGTTTTTGCTGAAACTTTTTAGAGGGTATGAAATGGTCAATACCTACAATTAACCATTCAGTTAGGTCTAATACTATAGAGGACACATCCTTTTTAAACATGGAATGCAGAGGTAGATCAGATATAAATGTACGGAAGCTATCCCAGTCAGCCTTAGTGTATCGATATACTGTACGATGAAGAGGTACGTCTGGGGACTTATTACATTTCATTTTTATCTTAATTGATACAACAGAGTGGTCGGAAGATCCAAGAGGCGACAGAACAGAAACTGAACATAGTTCAGGGCAAAGATGTGTAAAGAAGAGCAAGTGGAGTAGACTGGGAGAATAAAGTTGATTGCAAAATCGTCAGAGTGATGCAGGAGATTCTAGCTGAGGTAAAAAAGAGGACCCTGTCATTGGAGCTTGGCACATACCTGAAACGAGCATATGTGATGTGGTGTTATGCGAGCTCTATTGCAACAGGCGTTGTCGTAGAGATTGGCGGTATGGTGGCAGAAGATGCAACACGGATGAGGAAAAAATAATGATTATAATTATATTAACGTGACTGAAAATGATGCTGTTCTAAAGGGAATCAATTTAGCTATAAAATGGGGACTAACTGATATCGAAATAAGAATCAATTAAGTCACTGAACTCAGCTTGGTGAACTCTGCAGTGGAAGAGAGTGGAAGAATACGAACAAAAGGTGCCGTAGAAATGATTGTACACCGGAGATTAGGGGTACTTGGAAAGATGATACATCAATTTGAATTGCGAATCAAAGACGTATTTGTGCCTTCAGAGAAAAACAAAGCAGATGTGCTAACACAGATCCTTCCCCCCAAACAGTGTTAGTTAAGAAAGAAGAGGCCCCAATATGCTGTCTAGTAATTGGTGAATTGGAAGAGTTGCATGGCATGCACCACATGGGAGTGGAAATAACATTATATTTGGTGCGGAAAGTTGACCCCCATATAAAACGGAAAGAAATTCAGAAGGTAGTTAAGAACTGTGTTTAGTGTGAATAGATCAATCCCGCCCCAAATATTCATAATCCTAGAGTTTCGAAGAATTAAACAATATTAGCTGGCGATATAGAGGGAGTAACATGCTTTCCGCTCCGAAATCTTCCAGACTATGCTGAAAAAAAAGGAAGATAAAAAGATATTACAGACAGCTTATAGACCTGGAGGAAATATAATAGTCATCATCGGATAGTGAAACCAATAGCCAGAAGAGGATAGATATCACCTTAGAAGCCACATTCTGGTACAACATATCCCCTAAGGTCGGATAGAGAAAGGATACAGTGTCACATAGATCAATTTTTTATTATGAATGGAGGCACCCAAGAGATATGTTCCAAAAATTAATGAGCAAGGACCATCCATAATCCAAATAGGAGAAAAGGTTTGGGTGCAACCGCCTAATGCACGCTGAATGACGCAAATAACGCACACAATTTATATTAAATGCTTCTAGTTCATATGTACTCCTAAACACAAAACCTGTTCCTGACGCATGTTGTAATTTTTAACAGAATTACATTAGTCTGAAGATTTATCTTTCATTAAAGATTCCAGACCTAATGGTTTTAGTATTTTTCGATTATTCTAAAAAAAAAAAATCAATTCTTTCTTTGTATTAATGGCGGCGGATTCCTTATTTTTTATAGCATACAGCCGTTTAACTTTTAACTGTTTTTAATATACATGAGAGTACTTTTTGTGTTTACTTTATGGAGTTGGAAGAGTATAAATATAAATTCCTAATTTATCTAGAACTTCATAAAACAAACGAATTACAAGTTCACTAATTTACGAAACTAACATAGAAAAACATTTCGCAATCGCACTAAAATAACATACACGCATTTGTAGCACTGGACATCGGCAGATATCAATGTTTAATATAATGGAGACGTGATTTGTGTTCAGGTTGCATTAATTTTATTAAAATTCAATGTTGAAAAATTCAGCATTTTAATAGTAATCAATATAAAACGCAATATTGAATTTTAATCGATATAAAACGCAATGTTAAATTTTAATCGATATAAAACGCAATATTGAATTTTAATCGATATAAAACGCAATGTTGAATTTTAATCGATATAAAACGCAATGTTGAATTTTAATTGATATAAAACGCAATATTGAATTTTAATCAATATAAAACGCAATATTGAATTTTAATTGATATAAAACGCAATGTTGAATTTTAATCGATATAAAACATAATGTTGAATTTTAATCGATATAAAACGCAATATTGAATTTTAATCGATATAAAACGCAATATTGAATTTTAATCGATATAAAACGCAATGTTGAATTTTAATCAGTATAAAACGCAATGTTGAATTTTAATCGATATAAAACGCAATGTTGAATTTTAATCGATATAAAACGCAATATTAAATTTTAATCGATATAAAACGCAATATTGAATTTTAATCAGTATAAAACGCAATGTTGAATACAATTTAAGGTGGTGCATAATTAATTCTGGTCTTCTGAATACCGAGTAAAAGTATTAGTATTAAACAGATTCCATATCATATTGAAAAACCAAGCAGTATAATAATTCTTTTATTCTGCGACTACATTCACGACGTAAGAATGAATTTTATCCAATTGGAGAGAGCACATAGCATGTATACTCGAAATTTGTTCTATTATGTTATAAATAGTAAAAAATAATCACAGTGGTGCGAAAAATGCATGTAAAAAATGTAACACGGTCAGGTGAGCGGAGTGAGAGGACTAAATGGATAAATCAGGGAATTGTTTGCTATCTTCAGTACAAGAATACGTATTGTAGAGGCATTTTCTTCGGAATAAATGTCAAAATTTAATAATCTAAATTAAATGTTAAAGAAGTGCTGTAAATGGTAAGCGGGATGGATTTGTGTTTGGTTAGTTTCTCACTGAAACTGAAGAAACGGGGTAAAATTGACTTCAATCCATTAATGGATTAGAATATCATATTTATTTTGAAATGATAAAGTTTTATTTTTATTTTAAATGATAAAGTTTTATTTTTATTTTACAGTTACAATACTTTTATTTTTTGTTTTAAGATTACAATAATTACTAACAACAATTCTTTTATTATTAGTTTGACTTTAATGTTTACTTGGATAAAATACCATTGTGCTTTCATAGATTTGCCCAAAACTAGTGCGTAAATACTTATATTATTTTGGCTAGGATGTGAACTCGATATCACCGATTTCATTGTTCTTTGCCGTATTAGGATAATCACACATCACAGCACATATTCTGTATAGATTCTCATCTAGATGTTTTTCCATACTTGTTTTCTGGATCTGTAAACTACATGATATCAAACTGAAATGAAAATGAATAAACCACTTTTTCATCGCTATTGACGCTATGAATAATTAAAAACGAAACTGAAAAACTGAAAAATACAACCCAGAATTGTCATTTCCTAAATGTTCTACATTCGAATGGGGAACTGTGAACTACAGAATATAAAACGATATAATCTATTTAGAGGAAGGCATATGACTACTCAACCAAGAGAGCATACTGCCTCTGAATATAAGATCTCTGGAAGCAGACACCATCAAATCAAGAGAAATGAATAAGAAGACTGAAAATAATACTTGAGAAGGACGAAAAAAATCTTATAAACCAAAGAATATAATAGAAACCTATTAAAAACAAATTCCAGAGAAATATCCCAGTTAAGATATTCTATATCTTTTTTGGGCGATAGAAAAGAATAATTTAGTAATTAGATTAGAAAACTATGAAGCTAATGACCATGCACAATGTACTACACTGAAGAATAAGACCGATCTATTATACGTAATTATAAGAGAAAGGAAAAGAGGACCATATCTATAGAAAACTGTGATGATAACACAAAAAACCCATTGAAAATCTATAGTCTAGAACAGAAAAAAAATCTGATCATCATAGAAAGCGGCACTGTTATAATGAATACTATAGATAGTAGCGAAACTGGAAACAAAAAAGAAAGAAAAGAAAAAACGGATCAGAATCAGCAGCAAAGAAAATTCATAATACTTATTAGCGAAAAAAATGCATGAAGTAACCTGACATATTTATAAAAAGAACAACACGATCAATATGACCTATATAAAAGCTAAAATAGACCCCCTAAAAAACAATATATGTAGCCTCTTCGTGAACAAAGAGACGAAACTGCAAAACAAACTACGCGATAAATAAATGCAGGGTTCTTAGAACTACTAATTTGTAGAAGATAATATCATGGAGCGACTTCCAAGCTGAATAAAACATGGTTGTTTTCAAAACAAATGTTATCAAATTCTTGTTTAGCCGTCCTCAAACAATCAATTTGTACAAGTTTCGACCATTAACACCATCAAGCTCATCCTCGAGTTGCCTTTGGTGCTTGATAAGCGGTAACTGATTAGTACATAACTAACCTCTAATATTTTCACTACATGATGATTGCACAACCTTGTCACTCTCTCTCTCACCCCCATATATATATATATATATATATATATATATATATATATATATATATATATATGTTTGTGTGTGTGTGTGTTTGTGTATTAATCTTGAAATAGCAATTATTACAATCCAAAGCAACGGTCTCAATCCTCTTTCTAGTCAGTGGCGTGTGAATATTCGCAAAACCTATTTCCTCCTCAAAAGTCGTTGAGCGGCTTTGGCGTTCTTTTGTTTCGATAATCTCACACAGTTACACGTGTTAGTGAGACATCATGCCTCGAAATCTGTGATATATATATAACGGCATAGATGTTCCCACTCACAACTAATTTGTGGGAAATAAAACGTTATTTTTTAGTCAATGTATTATGTGCTTGGATTTGAGAGTTGAATTCGAGTGGTCACATGACTATGGGTTAGATCTCTAATTAAACCAATGAACATTAACAATTTTTTCAGAAACGGTAAAATCCGTACGAACAATTCGTAAGGCATACCAACAAATCCTGTCAATTTAGCGATACTAACACGCTTCAACGAAGCCAAATCATTACATTCTGTAACCCAGCAACAGTCAACCAAATAGTTGCCAATCCCCTTGGAAGCAGTTAGGTGAAGCGATCATTGAAATGCTTATGAAATCAACCTTCCAACACAAAACAAAGTATATACTCGTCCCGTTGCTTGCCATCTATCCAAACCCCGACAGAGCTCTTCTTTACGCTAATACTCTTTCACCGACATTTTGTTTATTCACGTTCACTCGCAACAAGACATATCGTCAGTTTGGACTTAAGGGACTGCTATTTGGGACCCTGTTTAGGGGAGAAGAGTAAGATGTTGGTTTACATTACATTTAAACTCCTTCATGTTAATATAGTAAGGGAGGCAGGTAGTAGGAAAAGAATTTCAAAGTCTAGCTGTCCTCGCGAAGAAACTATTAGAGTGGAAGGCTTTCCGGTATTTAAGGACTTCTAGAGTGAAGGTAGTGATTTTTATTTTTCTAGGGTATGCACATCTAGGCGGCACAATTACAATGAGTTCATCAAAACACATTCCATGGAAATACTTGTAAAAGAGGCCGAGGGATGTAACATTGCGGCGATGGGACATGCTTGGAGCGTAGTTGACAGTGTTTTTTTTTTTTTTTTTTAGATCGAAGGCTCTTTCTTGGACTTTGTCCAAGAGGAAGAGACTAGTGGTAGATGCATCAGTCCAGCTCTAGCAACAGTACTCCATGCATGGGCTAATGGTGGTTTTGTAACGGTACAGGATACTCTCAGGTATGAATAATCTTCTAGCACGGTAGAGTGAACCCACCTTTTTGCGGCAGCTTTCGCAACATCGTCAATTTATTTGCACCAGTTCATATTCTTTCTTCCAGTAGACAGTTTCTTTATGCTAACTATTTGGTCCTGATAATACTCGGTAGTTTTGCCTTGAACATATTGTCTTGCTAGTTCCAAAGTAAAGGATTCACGCAGTTGCTACCCGAGCCAGTTTATCTTTGTAAATGGAACTCCTTGCAATCTCCAACTATGGTACTCATGAAACTGTTAAAAAATATAAGATCGACATTCCTGCCGATGTTTCCCTTTGTGCTGGGATAGCCACATAGGTGATGAACGGACATTAATTGGTCGAAAATGGGCACGCTTGTTAATGTGACAATGCATGATTCTTTGGTTTAGTCATTTTTATTATTAACTCAAGCTATTGCTTCGATACTCACGTCAGACCATCCCGTCAGTTATGTTTTGATTTAACAAAATGTCAGTCTGTACATGAGCCGTCGTCTGATCAGCATTTCATCTGTCGCTTTAGTACAAACTTTAGCTTTTTTCGGGAGGGTGCCTGTGATTTGCATATACAGTAGGAATCGGGAGAAAAACGCAGGGTTATTGCTACCAGCATGTATCATGTTAACTCCTTTCAATGCAAGGACGCTTATATATTTGTGCATTATTTTCTTTCTGCAGCTAATTTGCGTGTTTTACTAGCAGGTTCCAGGGTGACACCAGTATTTTGAAAGTTTCTATCAAACCAAATATTAGTAATATTCACAAATTACTTGCTTTGAGTTTTTCTTGGAAATAGTCGTCTCCATCATATTGATCAACGGAACTTCCTCAACTACGTTATCTCTAATCTTCTTTAGTTAAATCCGGCTAACAATCTGTCCAACGGAATTAAAAAAAAATCTCACTAAAGATCGAGCATTGGTACATTGGAATGACTCCTACCACCGCTTAGTTTATATGCACAGATGTCGCGAATGCACTGACGTGTCCATTCAGTTCGCGAAAATCTAACCCAGGGCGTGCATCACATTTTGTTGAAATATTGATACCAATGGAACTACGAGTTTGGGGGAAGAATTTCTCCCCAAGATAAGGAAACAACTATCTATTATCTAGATACGTCCATATATCAGCTTGTTGAATCAGAGTGCTTACGAATTTATAAGTTGGGTGATAGCCTGCAAATTTCCATGATTCTGTTCATACTTAGCAAATTTATCGATTCCGGCTCTAAAAGTCAGTTCCTTTATTCAACTCGCAGTGCAGACATGTTGATCCGTTCTATGGAAGATGATTTCACTCAATTGGTAGCTGCGTTCTTTTGCGTTTTCTGATATTCAGTCACGATACGGACCATCTTTAGACACCTGTAACACTATAACTTTCTTTGTACTTTCCGATAGATTTTGAGGTGAAATAGTTTGGTCCAGAGTATTTATCACTACTATTAGATGAGGTTTAGTCGATACTCGTGTTTGTTTAATGCCGGTGTTTATCCATTATCTGGTAGCGCATTCTCAACCAGTTTGCCAAACATCTAGAGTCCAATTAAGCTACGCTTTTACAGGGTAGCAACCGTCGCGTCACGATGTATTCAAACACGACAAAAGAATTAGTTGCGAGCGCGATTATCAGGGTTTGTTAAATATGATATAAGGGCGACAGTTATTCCTTGTTCAGTTTTATATACAGCGAGTTTATTCTGTTTTTACTTTGGTACCTACCTATTTTGAAAATAAATAAATAATTATTATAATTCTTTTTCTATCCTTTGCCAATGATATAATTTCTAGTATGTTATTATGGATGATAACGACTACCAGTTGTCAAAATTTCAGCTATTCACAGTTGTTATTTCTAACAAATATTAGGTTTTAAAATTGTGTCCCTTAGTTTTGGACGCTACTATATATATATATATATGTGTGTGTGTGTGTGTGTGTGTGTGTGTGTGTATGTGTGTGTGTGTGTATGTAAGCAACTTTGTGTCTCTGTGTGTTATAGTTAGTTCCATATGGACTTCGAATGGCTTTGCCAATTTCTTTAAAATTTCACACAAATGTACGTTATGTGCTCCTCTTGATGTATTGTTTACAAAATCTCGATGTTGTTACCTTACATCAATATATCGTAAACTCACATGGATATGATTGTATGCACGCTGGAATTCGTTTTGCCCAACAAAACGAAAGATTAATTAAATTTAGACTACAATACATCGTGCCCTTATGATTCGTTCAAAACCAAAATTGGATAAAGAATTGAATAACGGATACTTTATCCACTAATAGTTACTCTCTTGATGTGCTTAAGTCAATCATTGGACGGAGAATACATGAATGTTGTTAAATAGAAACTAATACAATGGCTAAATGCCCAATTTATATTCGTTTACCGGGATTAGTAAGTAAGGGTAAGTAAGCGAGAAATTCCCTAAGCATATAAGCTGCACAGTAGAAAAATGCTATTTTGCATCCAACGTACGTTTTGTGTTCTCTGCGGAACCTTTAATAGCATCCATTTTGAAAAGTCTTTCTACACCCACTATAATATTTATCAATTCAAATGTAATTGCAGTGCCGACTACGTGAGTTAAATGTCGTTAACAATTGATAGAAGAGTCCAACAATATGACACTTGAATTTTCTTTTTGCAGAAAAATTATTAAAACATTTTATAAATAAATAAAATGAGGTGGGATAAGAAGTAATGAAAAGGAAGTTATAATGCCATGCCAGATTTTTACACGATTAATGTTCATCAACGTACCCTCCCCTCTATAGTTTACTCTACAAGGGAGAACAACTGGGATATCGGATGTCAGACTGATTTCCTAGCAGAAATCATGTTTAAGAATCCACCGAGGTGTCAATATTAGTATTGTTTTTGTTACTGTTATTTTTCTAGGAAGCATTATTACGAGGGGTGTGCAATAAGTAATGCCCCTGATCCACTTCTCATAGCAGTACAGCAACGAAACTTGGCACAGTTATTAGTCTTTCTCTACATAGGAATCGCCCAGAGTTATGCATTTCTCCCATCGTTTGATGCAGCTCTGGAGACCGACGTGACTTAAGAAATCAAGGTTTCATCATCTGGGAAACGCTTTCCTATCAAAAACACTTCATGGCTGGGAAGAGGTGAGAGTCAGAGGGTGCAAGGTCAGAAGATTAGGGAGGGTGCGGAAGGATTTCATAACCACACGCCCGTGCTTCTGATCTAGCGACATGCGAGTTGTGGACCGGATCGTTGTCCTGCAGGAGGAGAGTACCTTTGCTGATCTTGCCCCGCCTGTTGATTTTGATAGCTTCCCTTAATATCCTCTAGAAAGGCATATGCTAGCTAACAGTTGATAAAAAGACCGCGGGCGGAATTTCTAGTGCAAAAACGTTAAGTATTTTTTTTTTCTCTAAACTAATCCTAAATGTTTTGTTACATTGTTTTAAATTTGCTTTTCGTGTTTTATGTATTTTGTCTGTATTTCTCCTGTCTTTTTGTCTGTATTCCGTCTTATCCGCCCCCCCCCTCCTGCTACAAAGCTGAACGATGAAAACAAACAAAATACCGGCAACTAACGATAAAAAAAATGCCGGAAATTATTCTCCAGAGTAGATAAACTTAGGACTTTATTTAAGTAGTATACTTAATATATACTATTACTTCAAGCTTGCCGGTATTGAAAATACTTTCTTCTTGCTGGCGAATCATACTATCTTATATAGTTAGCCTTATGTTCAAGTACATTCGAAATATAATACAGTGCAAAGAAACAGTCACTCATGAAAACGAACCTCCTAAATTAAAACCTTGAATAATTATTTAAACTCTAATGTAAATTAATAGTAAGCAGACTTTACAAATTGATAATAGTTAATTATTGGATTTTAATTAATTATAAGATAAAACTTTAATGATTCAAACTAGATAGATAACGACAAACTTCCACCCATTAATATGGGAGGGGAGATTATCACCAAAAGTGTCATGAATTATTAACTTCGCACCGGACTTACTATTTAGATATAAATAAGTCACTTGTACCCATTCCTCTCCCCCCCCCCTTTTTTTTAATGGAGAGTAGATAATACAGTGGATGTGTTATCGGCAGCTCCAGTAACTCTCGCTTCTCCTATTTTGTCATTCAGTCCTCATTCAATGAGTGATTTTTCTGACAAAGGGTGAAGAAAAAGCTGCTTAAAGGGCGGTACTACTTGGTGACCAGTAGTCTGAGATATCGGAATTTTTTCTGTCTCTGTCTGTCCTTGTGGCCATGTCACTAGAAAGGGTGCTGGAGGTAAACGTTTTGTCTGGGCTGACGTTATCCGCCTGATAGTCAGGGACCCGAACCTTGGATTAATCACTAAGAAGGCTGTCCTCTCAGCAGGCGCAAAGTACTGGGACTGCTGTATAGCCATTTGGTGAGTGGATCTGGACCATGCAGTAGTCTCTGGTGGGGCCTCTCGATGCCATACTAGTGGGTAATTGTTACGGCGGTACCTTTTCGTGTGCTACAAATAAAAACATTTTTCCTGTCTTTTTCTCTCTTACTTTCCCTCTATGTACTGCTCTAACCAAGTATGCCGACCTATTCCACAAATCCCAAAACCTCAACATGAAATATCTCCAGAATAAAAACTCGATTAAACCTAGAACCCCATCTTCCAGCGTAGACCCCTACTACCAGGTCTCCTTCTCCAATATCAGGGGTCTACGTTCCAACCTTCCAGAGGTTGAAACCCAATTACAGGAGACGAAACCGGACATATTATTTCTAAGTGAAACTGGAATAGGGCCGACCACTTCCCTAGATGAGTTCATAATTAATGGATACTCCAATTTAACAGCTAAATCTGACACCCAAGATCGCCATGGGCATGGAATATGTGCCTACATTAAGGATGGCTTCCCATGTGGAAGGGATATCTCTAGAGAAGATCCTAATTTACCCTATATGTGCTTCAGGGTTGCACTTGCTAACACCACTGCATTTATATTTGCCCTCTATAGGCCCCACAACAGCGGAGTTACTATCTTTAAGAGCATATCTGAGAAAATAGACCACATACTGTCTTCACATCCCTCGGCTAACATCCACATCTGTAGAGACTTCAACGTCCATAACGTGGAATGGCTGACCCATTCAAATAAGACAGATGATGAGGGGAGGTTTTGTCATGATTTTGTCATTGCTTATGACCTCACTCAGATTGTTCGCGAACCCACCCGTGTGCCCGATACACCCAATCAATATGCAAGCCTCTTAGACCTTTTTCTCTCAACTTCCCCTGAGCTATGTTCATGTACCGTTCATTCTCCTCTAGGATCCTCCGACCACTCCGTCGTATCAGTTAAGATAAAAACGAAATGTAAGAAGCCCCCAGACGTACCCCTCCACCGTACTGTATACCGATACTGTATGGCTGACTGGGATAGCTTCCGTACATTCATATCTGATTTACCTCTGCACTCCATGTTTACAAAGGAAGTGTCATCTATAGTATCAGATCTGACCGAATGGTTAATTGTAGGCATAGACCAATTCATACCATCTAAAAAATTCCAACAAAAACCTAACAGCCAGCCATGGTTCTCCCCAGAATGTGCTGCTGCTATCGCGCACAGAAATCACTTTTTCCATAGCTACCAACGTAATAGATGCACTGAGACTAAAGCTGCTTTCAGGACTGCCAGCAACCACTGTAAAAGAGTAATAAAAATGCAAGAGAGGTATATGCCCAGTCTGTTAAATCCAAGGTAGCTGATCAGCGGCTTGGTTCCCACCAGTTTTGGCAAATAACAAATAGGATCCTGAACAGAAGTTTGCGTTCTATCCCAACCATTATCAATGGACTAGAGGTCATCTCGTCAGCGTCAGACAAGGCCAAACTATTTGCAAAGAACTTTGCAGCTAATTCTACCCTATGCGACGAAGGCCATCAACTCACCATATTTCCTCCTATAACACAGAACAAGCTAGGTAACATACAAATATCCGTGCATGAGGTCGCCAAGTTTATAAAAAACCTAGATTCCAGTAAAGCAACTGACCCTGATGGCATCCCAATTATAGTGTTAAAAAAGCTTCAACCAGAACTTGCTCCCATACTTACGAAACTATTTAAGCGCTGCCTTAAGGAGAAGTGCTTTCCGACCCCCTGGAAGACCTCATCAGTTTGCCCTGTATTTAAGAATTAAGGTGATAAGTCATCTCCCTCTCAGTACAGACCAATAAGTCTTCTCTGTGTTATGAGTAAGTTGCTGGAATCAATATTAAATAGAGAAATAGTCAACCACCAGCAGGAATAACCTTCTTAGTGACACACAATATGGTTTCCGCTCTGCAAGATCTACCGCAGATGTGCTATAGGTTATATCCATCAGGATTAGTGAATCTCTTGACAAAGGCTTCCTTTCTAGGGCAATTGCTCTTGACATATCAAAGGCCTTCGACAAGGTATGGCATAAGGGTCTACTTCATAAGATTTCCAGCTACGGTATAACTGGAAATGTTTTCTCAATCATTAAATCATTTCTCTCCGATAGGCTCATAAGAGTAGTGGTAGATGGACAAAAATCGGAGGCCTGCAATATAAATGCTGGAGTCCCTCAGGGGTCAATCCTGGGCCCAACTCTCTTCCTGATCTACATCAATGACCTCCCTAAACACATACTTAAATCATTCGTTGATATCTATGCTGATGACACGACCATCTACGGCAACACATCAAAGGCTGTAAATGACAAAGTTTTCTCTGATTCTCTCTCCTCTGATCTTGAGCGCGTGGTTCAGTGGGGGAAGATGTGGCTAGTTACCTTTAATGCATCTAAAACCAAACTCCTATCCTTACATCATCAACGCTCTGATCCCCAGCTGGCATCAATTGTGATGGATGGCTCTCGTCTGGGTGAGGCCCCGTGTTTTGACAAGCTTCTGGGTTTGACCTTTACTCCTGATCTGAAATGGAACACGTACATCAAGTCTGTTGCCAAGGTCGCTGGAAAGATGGTGGGATCCTTCTACCGCTCCAGAAGATATCTCACTATTGATGCAATTCTCTATCTATATAAAAGCCAAGTACGTCCAAGGATGGAATACTGTTGCCATATCTGGGCAGGAGCTGCCAAAAACAGCCTATCATGCCTTGACAGAGTACAAAATAGACTTCGTGGTTTAGTGGGGGATGCCCTTTTCTCTACCCTGCAACCCCTCTCCCACAGAAGAGACGTTGCGAGCCTATCCTTGTTTTATCGTTATTTTCATGGCAGGTGCTCGTCTGAACTCCAATCCCTGGTCCCCCCTCGCCAATCCTTCACGAAAAACACCCGTCTAGCTGAATCCACTGTGAAAAATTTCCCCCACTCTATATCTGTGTCTAAATCAAAACGCAGATTCCATGAACAAAGCTTCTTTCTTAAAACTGCACGCCTGTGGAACTCTGTCCCGTCTGCCTGCTTCCCTCCGGACTACAACTTGGATGTCTTCAAGTCCAATGTTAACAAATTCCTAATGAACCGCCCCCTTAAGTAAACACTTCATCAAATCTCCACACTAACGTAATGTACTTGCAATAACCCTTATCCCCGAGTGCCTTCCGGGCCTTGATTCTCGCTTCTGGAATGTTGTGAGCAATCTGGGAATCTATCTGGCAGACACCTTATGCATATGCAAATGGTCATGAATGATAGTTTTCACAGATCCTGTACTAATCTTGACATCTTGGTCTATTTGGCGAATATTAATGCGCCGATCTTCCAAAATAGCAGCCTCAACTTGACGGGCAGATGCCTCATCAATGTCAGAAAGGAAGGCGACCAGGTCTGGGAGCTGTTTTCACAGACTTCCGGCCATGTTTGAATTCACCATGCCAGCGTTTTACAAGGTCATATGATGGGGAATTATCACCATAAGTTTCTTTCATTTCATCAAAAGTCTCCTATGGTGTGCGTCTTTTCAAAAACAAAAACCATATCACTGCTTGACATTCATCAGGCTCCATTTCACACCTGACTCAGTTCAAACACAGAGCTGTAATTTGTCACATAACCCGTAGAGATATAAATCATTGCACATGAAAAATTTCAGCTAGGTCAGACAACTGGAAGTGGGTCAGGGGCATTACTTATTGCACGCCTCTCGTATTTTGGATTTTGATTCTGTTTATGTATTATCCATTGTTTGAATTTATAATCACGATCATGTCCTCATACCGCAGTTTTGGTCCCCGTACATCAGACGTCTCGGCCTCCGACACTCCTCCATTCCAATCACGTGAGCAACCTATCGGAGTTGGGCCTTGATGATGGTAGCCTCTATGGTAGTGAACTTTGCATGGTCAAGGCCCTCTAGATTGGTGATGTGGTCCTGCCACTTAATTCTCAGAATGTAGCGAATAGCTCGTATGTGAAAAAACTCCAGTTTCTTGATATGCCTGCAATACAGTGTCCAAGTCTCGCAACCATCGAGGAGTGAGGGAATAACCACGACATTGTATACCTTCAGTTTTGTACATAGGTGGATGTGTTCGTTGAGCACTCGATTGCGGAGTTTGCCCAGTGCTTGACTTGCCTTGCTAATTCTAGTGTCAATTTCCCTTTCTAAAGAGCTATCGCAGGATATGGTGTTCCCCCAGATATTTGAAATGCTCCACATTGGCAAGTGATACGTCGTCAATGGTGATGATAGGGGAGGGGAGTGGGAATATGGCGCAGGCTAGTAGAGCACCTCTGTCTTTCAAAGATTGATTGTCATGCCGAAGAGCTTGGATGCCTCATAGAAGCGGCCAGCATCTGCTGCAAGTCTTGTTCTGTGTGGGCAGCTAGTCGTCGACAAAGAGAACTTCTTGGGGGGGGGGAGTTTGCAGACTCCTCGTCTCTGCCAGGACTAAGGCCGCACTGTGCCTCAGGAAGGGGTTGTTCAGAGACTGTAATGAGTTTGTTCAGGATGACCCGCGCAAAGATCTTTCCGGCAATTGAGAGTAGAGAAATGCCCCTGTAGTTTCCACAGTTCGGCTTTGTTCTTATAGAGGGAGACGATCAGGGCATCATGAAAGTCGTCCTGCATCATCCCCCCCTCTCAGACAATGAGTAGCTCCAAAGGTGTTGGGCCAACTGCCTTGTAGATCTCAGCATGGATGCCATCCTTTTCTAATGCTCTGCCGGAGTTGTGAACGAATCTTGTATGGGCTGTTGAGGGATCTGATTCAAGGCGTCTCAGTAAACAAACTAGGGTCGGTTCAGCAGTGCTGAAATGCTTCTGCCAGCGCTTGCTGAGACCCTGCTGGTCTTTTATAAGTGTATTCCCATCTGACGATAGTGGTGGGGCGTTGCCAGAGATAGAGGGTCCGAAAACAGTTTTCAAGCGCTTAAAACTTTTTTGGTGTTGTGAGGTTTAGCATAATGTTGGACTTCAGCTGATTTGTCCCGCCACTACTGGTTCTGCAATGCTCAGAGATAAGTTTGAACTTTGGCTTGGAGGGCCTCGAACTTCTCGCGTTTGCAGACGGAGGACGGGTCATTCAGCCACTCTATCTAATCCTTCTTTTTGACATGTACTGTTTCTTTGGGTTTTTCGTCATTCTCATTGGACCAGTCTATGTGGGTTCTAGTCTTCGCCCCAAGGACTTCCTTCGAAGTCTCGGTAACAATTTCTTTGAAAGAAGTCTATTTTTCAGTGCTGCCTTCAGTGGTCACACGATCTTGGAGATTCTCATCTATCACTTGCTGGAATCGTGCCCGATAGATAAGTCCTTTAGCCTGGTGACATTATATAGGGCTCTGACAATTTGGGGTCGGTTTCCGTGGGGGTACAATGTGAATGGCCAGTACATTCCTCACCAATCTGTGGCCAGTCCAGCACTCAGTGCCTCCTATGGTATGGGCCACACGAACGTCACTGATGTCTCACTGGCGGACGATGATGAAATCAATCACGTACCAGTGTTTCGATCTCGATGGATCCAGATGCTCTTGTACTTGTCTGCAATCCTGAACTAGGTGTTGATGATGCAAAGACTGTGCTCTGTATAATTGCATAGGAGAAGCAGGCCGTTGTCATTAATTTTGCCTACTCCGTGTCTGGCCAGAACGCCTTCTCAGCTGCTGTAGTCCCTCCCCTAAAATTGCTCCTTGGCATCATCTGGGCTTGTAAGCGTAAGGGGCGTAAACGCTGATAATTGTGAGGTACCTTGTCTTGCTGAGGAGTGCTCAGTTTCATAAGGCGCTCATTGATTCCAACTGGTAGCGCAGGCTAACTCCTCAGCGAAGTTGTCCTGATGGCAAAACTAATACCCTGTATTAGGTCCTCTGCTTGCATTGCTGTCCTAAAGAGGCTGCCCAGTCGCCCAAAGGTACTGCCGAACTCTCCTGTTATTCTTGGATTCAGGAAAGAATGCGACCACTTGCCCATGGGCTGCCTACGTGCAACTTTTTGACTACAGCCGCCAGTGTTCACCTACACCTGTTGCTTTCGCCATATTCCCATCCCCTCAGGACTTGGTTGGTAATCGGTGATGATTTACACTCTCTCGGCCTAGGAAGTCTTTATCCAGTGGCATGGAGAACCGTTATGAAGGGAGACGGCCAAGCTGCAGTTGTTGACCAGGATTTTTTTCAGCGCCAGATCCTGCTCAAAGCGATCCATCAACACTTGCTGCCACTGCCTTAACAACCGCTGGATCTTCAGGTGAACTCTTTCACTTGTTCCGCCGGGAGTCAGACTTTGCATGCAGTAAGACGGATGCAGCCCGATAGTTTGAAACGCATTGGCTCACCTCATCTAGTTTAGCAAGTTCGCCAAAGCTAGTACTCAGTATGTGGCCATAGTTGCAAACGAAGTAGCAGACGAGCTGTCCTAACAAAAACATCCACTTTCTGAACACCCCAAAAACCCCATATATATATATATATATATATATATATATATATATATATATATATATATATATGCATATATTGTCACATAATCCTAAAAATAAATTATGTGTTTTAAAGAGAAAATTCTCAATTTCACTTTTCTTAGCCGACGGAGAATATATCTTGTTTTTTTTTGTTTTTGTTTTTACTATTGCCGAAGCAAAAGAACAGAGTGAGTGAGAGAGAGAGAGAGAGAGAGAGAGAGAGAGAGAAAAAGAGAGAGAATCTATAACCAGAGAAAGACAGAGCTTAGGGAAAAACCGAGACGATGAGAGAGTTGAAGAAAATGCACAACAGATATCAAAATCCCCGTCTACTTTTTAAGGATTAGTCAGCGATTGGACGAGATCACCCAGTTTCTGACCCCTTTTGGTTTCGGGTGTTTTACGCTAAAAGGAAGAACAAGAAGAAGAAGAAAAACAAGAAGAACAAGAGAGACAAGCGAAATACGGATGAAAAGAGAGAAGAGAAAAAGAGAGAGAAAAAGAAAGAGAGAGAAAGAGAGAGAGAGAGAGAGAGAGAAAGAGAGAGAGAGAGGGACGGAAAGAAAAAAGACATTTTTTTACGGAGATTCCTCTGCGACTGCGATCGGACAATGCAACCCTGTTTCGGGTAGTCGTCGATATTGGACATAAGCCTGGATAGGTGCAGACACTCAATGATTAAAAACTATACAGAAAACTGATTTTCAATGAAAGAAGAAGAATGACTTGCAAACTTTATAAATCGACATTTGAGTTGTGAATGCCTGTTTCCGAACCAGTCGCTCAAAATGAAAATAAGAGAAAGAAACCTCGAAATAACGGACTCTGTCGAAGAAGTCTACGTTAGAAAACGTATGAACTGTAAGTCCCCACTCTCTCTATCTGTTTATCGTTCGATGGATCAGTGATTTCTTTTGTTATTTTTATTTTCTTTGTTGTTAATTGATGTATTTTCCGTCGGCATTTTTAGACATTAGCGTAAGACTCCCCCATCCTCATGATTTGTTTTTCCTTTGTCGTTTGATCTTATTTTTTTCTTTTCTTTTCTCTCCCTCTCCTCTTAAAGCCTATTTGTTTTATAATAAAGTTAATTAAAAATTTAAAACTGTTAGTGTCCGTTTTCTCTCATTGTGTTTTGTGCCCATTTGATTTTCTTTCATTGGTCTGAGAAAGGTATCCCCATCCCGTCTTGGTCGGTGTACCGCATGCGTTCGAACCCGAGGACAAAAAAAATATTTTTGTTACTTAACCCCCATTCGGCGTTCCCAACGGAGGAGCATTCGTAAAAATATATATATATATATATATATATATATATATATATATATATATATATATATATATAAAGAGAGAGAAATATTCAATCAACTAAGAGAAAGAAAGAAAGAAAGAGAGAGATGGGGGAGGGAGTTAGAGAGGAAGCATCTGGAACAGTCGCGTCATTTTTATTGGAAATTTAACCCGAGAACCGTACTCGAGACGGAATTAGCCAGAAAATTGATCACAATACACTTGTGTAGTTCACAATACACTTGTGTAGTTTCAAAATTTTAAATTCTGTTTATTCTTTGGAGTCGCATTTTGACCTATCAGCTGTCAATCATTTCCAGATCGTCTAGTTATTATTTCCTCAATTCTCAAACTAGAGCCTTTGTATATAATACGTGTGAACTTTTATAGTAGTCTTCTAAAATATTTTGCCTATTTCTAGGCTCATCTTATTAAATTCTTCACGAATGAAAAAGTCATTAATTTTTATGCAGCGGGTGATTTTGCTGAAAACGATATCGACAGAATGAAATGATGGATAGTTTCCAATATAAAACTGTTTACATTTTGAGGCACAGTTCTTGTACGCCATTGATTAAGCATCCACATTTTCAAGTTATAAAATGGACTCGCCTAATGGATGAATCATTATGTTATGCAAAATGAATGAATCATAATTCTATGTAAATTTAACGTAAAATGACCCTCGTTCACAGAGTTGATATTTCCCAGGAAAGTATTTTTCACCAGCCGAAAATCCTTTGTTATATTTTTACCTTAGCTTTGTATTATCATATGGATTAAACAACAACAAATTCTAAACTTATAAAAAGCAATATTTCACTGTGAATCATTTGTTGGTAAAATTAACCTCCATCCAAAATATTTTCCTTGATTAATCATGACATGTTTGACAAGAATATTTTCCAAGATATTGTACACAATGTTGACAATTATATTCTAAAAGAAAGAAACAAACAAAATAAAATGAACAGTTTTATAAAAATATTGTGTGTTCTGTTTGTTGAAGATCACCCTGTATATATGTATTTTATGATTATATGCATGAATATACACACATATATCCATATAGAAAATGTTATTTTAATTTTCTTTTTATAAAAACTTAACTCAATGTATAAAAAATGAGGTGGTGAAGAAGAAGTAATAAATAGGAAGTAGCAACGATCTGTTATATTTTTACATGTTAAACGTTCATCGATGTTCCCATTTCTCTAGATTTAACGCTAGTAAGGAAAACAACTGGGATGTCGGACTGATTTCTTTGGGGAATGCGTATTTTAGAACCCCGCTGTTATTATTTTTTCTTACTGTCGTTATGATGTGGAGCTTTATTATTTCGAATTTTGATTCTGTTTCGTTTGTTGCCATTGTTCGAATTTACATTCACGATTATCTCTCGATTCTGACGAAACATGTATGTGTTGAAACGTAATTAATTTTTCATATATATATATATATATATGTATATATATATATATATATATATATATTCATTGGACTAAGAGAGAAAAAGAAAGACGAGCATTATTATATGCTATCACATTGTTTAAACGCAATTAACTAGTCACAGACTGATCTAACAGTTTATATTATGCACATACACACACATAGATTCATTGGACTAAGAGAAAAAGAGAAAGACAAACATTTGACACGCTTATTATATGCTATGACATTGTTTGAATGTAATTAACTAGTCATAAACCGATCTAACTGTTTATATAAAACACACACACACGCACACACACACACGCGCGCGCACACACACGCGCGCGCACACACACATACATATATACACACTCACACACACACACACACACACACACATATATATATATATATTTAAATGGCGCAATGTAAGCAAACTATAAGGTATTTGCAGCTTCTTTTCCTTCTAATTTTCGGATTATTTAATCATGTCCAAACGCATTTTATTTCCTTTTAGTTGATTGATTGTTTCTATTTCTTCTGATGAGTTAAGGGCAAGATAGATTCACTGATTGATATAATAATTAAGTAATTGATTTTGTGCTATGAAACAGACACTGTCAAGTATTGTAAGTGTTAACTTAATTAAATGAATAAATTGTATGATGATCAACATTATGAAATTTGGAATATAGATTTTTGGCATCTATTCATATATTCAGTATATGCTCTGTAATTACATTGAGTTTTGTTAAATAAGGATTGGTATATATGAAAAGGAATTGTAAGTGAATAAAGAATATTTCCACAGAAATGTATATATATATATATATATATATATATATATATATATTAGGGTGGGTCGATTTTGGAACTGTGCAAAAAAGAAAGTTGCAAAATAATGGCAAAAGTTACTACAAGAATTTCTTTTTTAATTTTGTATTTTGTTGAGCATTCCAACTTATATACCAAATAAATTCGGATTCTTCACTACGAGTACATAGCGCTAAATAAAATCCGAAGATTCAAACCAAAGGATAGAATACATTATAATCATAAATATTTTAAATGTATTATTTAGTTTTTTAGAGATTAAACGAAAATATAAAAGATAATATAAAAAATAAAAAGGAATTCAAACATAATATTTAATTTGATATAGAAATATCTACATATATGGAAGTTTTATTTGTTGGGTAATTATACGGACTCATTGGTTGAAATTACGACCCGTGCGTTTTTATGTTTACTGTTTACATTTTTAATAAACTCTTGAATAATCTCTGCACCTAATTTTCTCTTTAAATATCGCTCAAAATATTCATTAACATCGAATTAAATATAAAAAATACAACGTATATAATTATTCTGATTTTTTTCTATTTTATAAAGAGAATGTTTATTCAGAAAAAAAACCTTACGAGCCGAACTCAGATTTCTTTTTAAGGTAAGTAAACGGTACTTTAACTTTGTACTTTAACTTTTGTATATATAAATATATATGTATAAATTGTATTTATTTCAAATTTTATCAAATTTATTAAAAAGAAAATTGGTATTATTTTACTTTAAGGTCCGTCCCACGATCGTATAGAACAAAATATTTTTTTGTAGATTTCGGTATTATAAAAACAAATCTGCAAACCGTTTCCGTCGCAAAAAATAGTTTTCATGATATGAAACAATTAATTTTTCGAAAAATGGATGATCACTTTTCCATGTAAATTGAACTTAAAATGAACACATACTTTCCGACCACCTGAGAAAGGGGACATTTTCTGTGTGTTTATTGGCTAACATGTTTTTTGTTTGATTTCTTTTGCATGGTATTAATCCCTGAACTCTGGGACTATTTTCTATTTCACAGCCTAACCTTCGTTTACGCTACGCGCAAGCATAAACAAAGGCTGTTAAATATGCACTCGCGTACCAAACTGCCTTGTCAAGGTGTAGAATTGGCGAAAATTTAAAATTAGACTAAGAACAAGTAGCTTTCTAAATATTAATTCATGTAATTTTATATGTTATCATGGGTGGCCATTTTTGTAGTTGATAAAAGTGCTATGAAAAAAGTAAAAAGGGTTAATAATAAATGTAAATTCATCACTAATACCTTCAACTTCAAATCTCCAGAGTAATATTTCCTCCTTCTCTTACTCATCTTCTCGAAGTGAAGAACAAGAAGAAGAATATTAGCAGCCAAAGAGCCACCCAAAAGGCCTTATAGCCTTATCAAATTTCCCAGATATGCTCTTTGCCAAGTCCTTGCTCTTGGATTTGTAGACTATGCCCCTTCTTATACCCAATATTAATATAAGCACTATTCTTATTGATAAATATAAAGTGGATAGGGCAAAAACTAAAGTGAAAACAACTGCCCCAAAAAAAAACATGATGAAAGGGTGGGAAATCTGATATGCATTGCAGTTGATGGGAGAATGGATAAGGATACATTGTTTTATAAAGGAATTGTGGAGGAAAATGGACAGAAAACTCTGAAAAAAAACGGACATGGAAAGAATAGACACCCTGTAGTAGAAGACGACGACTGGCGACGACCGTCGCACATTTCAAGTGACACCGGTGATTCGACCTAGACATTTGCACAAGCATATGGCGTTGGTTCTTTGTAAACACGTCAAATAGCAGACATGGTCGAATATTCGCAAGAAAGATTTTTTAAAATATATTTAACTTTTGAAGATTTAAAAGAAAAAAATATATTTACAAAACATTGTTTTTAAGTAAGTAGCAAAACGAAAAACAATTTCAGGGCTCCTTTTTAAAAAAACATGGATGGTTGCGCAAAAGGCCCTACAACATTCAGCTGTGCCCTGGGGAAATTATGCTCAACTGATTGTCATGATTTACCCCAAATATCCTGTTACACTATTAGCAGTCCTCTGGATTCAATTTTGAAAATCGATGAAATAAATGACCTCAGTTGTGACCAAAGATTACTGTATAAATACACAGTAGGTATTTCTAGAGGCAAGGTTGACTCTAGATATGCTTCATGGAAAATTGATCTGCGTGGGAAATTAGTCTTTTAAACCAGGCAAGGTGGCTAACTTTAGCCATCAGACTCGTGTGTTTATGGACTTGTGGTGTATACCCACAAAGGCTCACAACTAAACTCCAGAGGTTAATAAATTTTATTGTAAATGTGTATGCCATTTTTGTTTTGAAATTAAAAAAAAATAAATTTCACCATCAGTAATTGCATATTTTTAATATGATCCAGAGGATTAAGGAAATTCAGCAGATCGCGTTAAAAACACACAAGATAATGTATTTTTTTACTGCCTGAAAACCTTTATTCAATGGTCAAATCCGAGGATGTTGAAGCAAGAGAAAAAGGTTTAAAAAGAATTTTGGCGATTAGATAAGTAAACATTTATTAATTATTCAATGACTAAATTATTTATTCCAATTTATACAACATTTTTAAGATTTTATCTAATTTCACCATAATTGTTAAAGCAGTGCACATTGAAATTTTTTAATATTCTATTAATTTTTATATTCTTTCAGTAGTGGGAAGTCAACCAAGAAACGATTAAAAAGAATACCAAATATTAATCTTAATGCGACTCATTGGACACAATTAATAGATTTGACATTTTGTGGTATTTTTGAACCACCAATGACAAGACTTTTCCGAGAATCATTATTTAATGGGAACAAGCTTGACTTGCTAGATTTGCCATCAAATTCTCAGGGCATCGAACGGGCAGTCAAGTTAACAAAAGAAGCATCACAAACTGTATATGGTTTTGAATCAAGAAATCGACACATCACAGCCAAAGTTTTGGGTAACAAATATATGGTTTCCACTCTGAGAGATCAACAGCTAATATGCTAATTGTGATATTACACAGAATCAGTGAATTTATTGACGAAGGTTTCATTTCTAGAGCGGTAGCTATTAGCATATCTAAGGCATTTGATAGCGTCTGACACAAAGTTTTAATTCATAAAATCTCTAGCTACGGAATTGCTGGAGACGTCCTCTTAAGCATAAACTCCTTTTGCTCTGATAGGTCTATTAAAGTGGTCGATAATGGGCAAAAATACGCAGGTTACAGTATTAAAGCTGACATGCCCCAAGAATCAATATTGGGCCCAACTCTTCCTTTTCTTTATCAAGGATCTCACAAATCATATTCTTCGATAATTTGTCGACATCTATGCAGACAATACTACCAATTATGGCAACACTAAAAAAGCGCACAATGATCAGAAGTTTTCTGATTCTCTCTCCTGTGACCTTAAATGTGTGCTGCAATGGGGTAAAGAGCGGCTGGTCAGCTTTAATACATCCAAAATCAAACTACTATCTGTTCACCACTAACGATTATATCCCCAGTTTTCCCCAATTTAAATGAACATCTCTTGTCTTGATGAAGCACCCTGTTTTACAAACTTCTGGGACCCACTTTTACCCTGACTCTGAAAAAAATACCAACATTAGATCTATCACCCCAGGAAATATCTTATCAGCACCGCGACCCTCTACCTGTACAAAAAACAATTTCGTTCTAAGAGAGAGTACTCCTGCCACATCTGGGTTGGAGCTCCAAAAATACTCTTTCCTGTCTTGACAGAGTGCAGAACATCTTATCCTAGAGTTGACAGATGGCCTCAAAGTAAAAACATAAAATGAAAAAAAAAATAACTTCAAATTAAGGAGTAATAAAGAAAGTCCGCACAATGGAAAACTGTTATTTAATTGTAACTTTAGGACATTAATGCAACACAAATACAACAGGAACACAATGAACTAGTAAATATTTAGTAGCATAGGCCTTCTGCAATTTGACTGCTTGCGATCTTTTTGGAATTCATTGAATTAGACTGCAGCAATACTCAGGGGAAAGGGCATTCCACTTTTCTTAATTTTTGTCCAAAGGTCTTCCAAATGTGAAATTTTATCATTGCGTAGTTGTTGCTTGATGCTTGATGATAGGATTGAGGTCTGGTGATTGTGCAGGCCAATCCAAATACGGAATATAATGCTCTTCCAGGAACCTCTTGACATTTCCAGCTGTGTGAATGGGAGATTATGTATGAAGATGGGATTATCATCCAAATTCATACCAAAGTAGGGTAGAAAATGCTCAGTCAACATATTAATTTACTTGGTCGAATTAATTCGACCTTGCAAGCGAACTATAGAACCCTGGACCATTGGTACTAATAATGCCCCGACCAAAACTTAACCTCCGCCACCTTGCAGCGTTGAAACTGAGCACTTGGGATTTAATTCTTCGTCTTTCCTCCGACGGACATACTGCTTACCATCACTACCTAGCCTATTTCACTTGCTTTCCTCGCTAAAAAGCACCTTTGACCAATATGAAGGGTCATGATCTTCATTGCATCTGACGAAGTCCAGACGGCGCATTTTGTTCTTTACAGAAATCATTGGCTTGCAACACATCCTCGCAAATTAAATTCATTTAATCTGTTCTTGACAGTAGAAAGAGAGCACTTTTTAACAATATTGTACTCTTGTTGGGTTTTGGGAGCCGTTTCAAATCTGTTTCTTAGACTGCGGATCTTGATAGCATTGTCTTCCCTGTTAAAAGTAAGTCTAGTACGACAAGATTTATGGGTATCACGTACACTGCCGGTGTGTTTGGTGCTTTTGCACAGTCGTTTTGTACCATTTTATTATCACATTTCCATCTACGGCCGCGTTCCCGATTGAATAAACCAGAAAGGCGGAGATAATGAGCTCCTGACGATCACTAAGACAAAGTCGTGGCATATGGAATAAATGTTCCGTTGTATAACCTGGAACGACAGCAATTACGCTTAGAGATGCTTTGTTGCCTGTTGGTGGATATTTTAAACTGATTTAGGGGCGATAATTTAAGCTAGATTTAAGTGAATTTGTTGCTGCGGACTTTCTTTTTGCCTCCTCAATTTGAAGTTATTTTTAAAATTGACGTGAACACTAGAATATTTCAATTAAAAGTCAAATACGAACAGGTAAAATTATAGAGGAATAAAAGGCGAATCAAAGCAGGTATAGGTTGTTTAAACAGCTACATTAAATATAGCGTACATTTTCAGTTTTTGAAAAAAATTACAAGTGCGGACTTTCTTTTTGCCGGTATTGTATATATATTCATTAGACTAAAAAGAAAGAATAAAACATTCTATCACATTATTCGCTCGTCTCACCTCCATTAGAGTTTTACTCCAAACATTGATTTCTACGTCTGCTCCGTTCATGATTTTTGAGTCTGAACTTCCGTTCATTTGTTGAAGTCACCTTCTTATCTATCAACTATCAATCATTCTTTATTTGCCTGACTGTTAATTTCTCCAATCCTACAAATGAGGACTTTTGTTAAGTAACACGTGTAAGCTTTCACTATAAAATATCTTGCACGTATTTTTGGCTAATATTATTACGTTCATCATGAATGAAAACGTAAAGTCAACAATTTTCATGCATCGCGTCATTTTGCCGAATACCATATTGCCGGAATGAAATGAAAAAAAAAATCATCTTTACTAAAATTATTGAGATTTCAATTAAGCCTTTATATTTTTAAGTTATGAAATGTACTTCTTAAAAATATACGCGTTCAATGGATGAGTCATTCTCTCATGTAAATTTAGCGTAAAATGACCCTCGTTCTCAGGACGGTATTATTTATGCGTACTTTCAAAATTGTTTATTACATTTTCACACAGCTTCCTTATTACTATATCGATAAAACAATACATTCTCAAATTATAAACAAATAATAAAAATGACTGTTCAGGTTTTAGAAAGTGTGTAGTTTATATTTACATTAAACATAAATATACTGTGAACGAAATTTCGAAAATACGATTTTAAACTGTATTATTTCTTTTAGTAAAACTCAGACAAAAATTTCAGATAGAAAAAGTATTTGATATATTATTCTTATAGAAAAATACATAAAATACTGCTTAAAATTGAACAATTCGTTTTAAAAATTAAACATGAAACATTTGATTACCTTAAAATTTTAAACGAAACTCTTGACATATTATTAGTTTGAAAACATAATTTTAAGCCCTATTACATTTCTGAATCGCTTAGAGTGGATTTTGAGAAGTTGTAAAAGTTGTTTGTAGTGCTCACAATTATTTCAACGAACATCTTTTGCATATTTACACACTCCTTTTTCTCTAATGTTAAATTGGCGATGAACTGTTGTTTGTAATTCTATCTTTGTTTAATGATTACACAATTTGAGAAAAAAAAACGTCTATAATTATTATAAAAGGAAAGGGAAGATAGTTTTAACGCTTTTCAAACAGTATGATCGAGTGTCTTAATGTCTGTGTTTATCAGGTCATGTTGACATGAAGATACTTTACCCTACAGGTAATTCTTGACCAAATATCAAAACTAAAATAGTATTCGAAACCCAAATAAGATACTTTCAGCATTGTTACAAACTAGCTCATGCGTGGAATAATGAACATTCTAATAATATTTTCTCTAGTAAAAAATCGTAGAAGGTATTTCACTAGACCAGATGAATTCTAGTTTTGAACTTCGGCAAAGCAAAGAAAGGACCACAGATAAACTATAACATAGTTAAGCTGTCAATTAGGCAAGAGAAAGATAAACATTTCTCACTGTTTTTCTGGCTCCAGATTGGAGCAGTAGTAGAAAATCTTTAATGAGAACTGGGATATGTCATAAAGAAATCAAATATTTTCCTTGAACAAGATCCCCTTGATTCCTGTTAGCGAAGTGGGCTAGGTTGTAAAAAACGGCTATCAAAGTAAATTAAAATCATTCATAAATTGTAGCATTTATATTTCAAAGTAATTTCGTTCCATTAATAATTTTTTTAATTTACAAAAAACTCGACTGAGTTTTGGTGATTCTTTACACACACTAAGTTTTATGATGTGTAGATCTTGACAGGCTCGCAACACAATTGTTTAGTATTGGGTTAGGCGTTTACATATGTATTGTTATTCCATTTTACACACATATATATAGAATGCTATCAGTTTAAAGTTTTCAAATAAATTATTTTCTTTATGCAAAAGATAATTTTATTAATTTTTAGCTTTCTTTCCTGGTGCCAAACTATTAACAATACGATTTTTTGTTCCGTTTACTTCTGTTAATAATAAGATTTTGATAACTATTTTATTGAATGAATGTGTCATATGATTACTGCTGCGGCATTTAGTTTTGTTTCTTATCCCATCGAAATAAAACTAAAACTTGGTTTATCGTGAAAAGAATTGAAAGACAACGGAACAGTTGGTTGAAGCTGTTTATAGCAGTTCATAAAAAATCTTAAATCTCTTTTCTAAAGCAAGTTTGACACTGAAATATATGCAAATATAATTATGCTCATCTGTGATTCCAGAAAGGGAGAATTTAGAAGCCATGATTCGGAGTAGCGAATCAAAAATTAACATAAGATTTGAAAAAGATATCATTTGTTAATTATTGGAAGCAAAGCTGTTGTTTTATACTGAGTTACATAAGTATGATATAAAAGAAATTCATTGTATAAGTAATAAATAGCAGAAATTTCTAATATATTACTTTATATTATGATAATGTAGACAGGGATGATTTACATTTAAAAGGAAAGATAAATGATAAACTTTGATATAATTTATAAAATTTGACACTTTAATTCTTCGACTCAACTAATTCTGTCGGACCATCATTCAAGAAAAAAATGAACATGTTTACGAATATTTACGCTTTAATATTTATAAAAGTTATTCATGAAAATCTGGAAAATGAAACTACTAATAGGATTGCTTACAATTAGGTCTACATTTATCGGAATTTGCTGTTATATATGATACAAATTGAACATAAAATACACAATAAGAATTGAATATTAATATTTTATAAATGTTATATTCTCATGTAACTTTAAGCAAACAAAAACTATATAAAACATAATTGCTTTTCACACATTCATACACGAGCGTAGACACACAAAAACATCTTCGAGCGTACGCACATACACACATCTATCTGAAGTGCATGTTATTTATGCTCAAAGTTATGATAACCTGAACTATCAATCATGATTCAAACTTCTTCATGGGTTTCCTCTTGGATACTAATTATAGGTTGTGTAGAATCGTCTAGTCGTGACAATGATTCTCTACAGACGAACAGTGTGAACAATGAAGAATGGAAGCCAAATTATGTTTGAATATTAGTCAATACATATAGAAATAATTAACAAACATTTTGTAATTCCATAAATTATGTTGAAAAGTAAAGTTTAAAAGTTGGAAAAAATACAATATATGAATTATTACAGAAAATGGCAAAATTATTTTCTTAATATTCTCTGTGATACTTTATTTAAAACAGGCAGATGGACAAAATAGAAACACGATTTAATGTCTAAATGAAGCCAATAAGATAACAACAGTGCGAATGGGAGGGTATGAAAAAGTGATTTTTGTACTCCTATATTATTAGCACTGATAGTTTATTGTTATTATAGCGTTCAGTAAGGCTGAAGAAACTTACAAAACAGAAGATTATTATGGCCTTTCTAAACAAATTCTTATGTGATTAGTAAACATTCCGACTCGCTCCCTTTTTTTAATACGATTTGTCATTGGCTGATAAATCTATAAATGGTGTTAAAGAAAAACCTGTTTTCAGATGTTCGTTTATCTAGAATTAGAGGAAGTAGATCTGAGGCACTAAAGAAATGAAGAAAAAAAGGATTCATTTATTTTTTTCGATTAAAACACATATATGCATAAACAATGGGAAACATATGCATACAAACAATGAAAATTTTAAGACAAATGAATTTGTAAAGGCGGAACACACTTTTTAATTTGTTTTGTGGGGGAGGAGTGTGAATGACTTGGTGAGCGTGTGAGAATGGCGTTATGACATACACATATATAACTAACCTCTTTAGCTGAACTGTAAACCTTTCACTTGCTTTTGAATCTAAAAACACAGGTGAGTTTTCGTTCGTTTTAGATTGAATTGATCTGCTTCTTTAGTAATCCGCTAATATTAGAACAACGTAGGCAACTATTATCAAAGTTCAGCCATGTTTTATACAGAAAAAAAAAAACGAAATGCTTTGTAAAATTCTAACCAGATTTGCATTTTAAACTTTAAATAATTCGAACAGCTAAACTTAATTCTATACATAATTTTTGTATCAAACATAATATTATATTGGATATTTTTTTTACTAAGAGAAGGTTAAAGCGTATATTATTCGCAATTGAATTTGGGGAATAGAAAGAGTTAATAACACTGAAAAAAATCGTTTATTTGCATAATGAGTTTTTGCTTGTGTTTTAAAGTATTCTTTTATAATTTCTTTTGTTAGTAGTGGTAGTGGAAATTTCCGCAGTCAATGACATGGATAATAACCCAAATTTTAATGCCAAACTACAACAAGGTTAAATAAACACAAAAGAAAATAATTAAATTTTACAGTTAAGTAAAAATATGCACGAGAAAATGACTTTATGAAAGAAAATATTTCATTTGCAACATATGGAATCTAAATCTAGCCTATAACGATTTATAAAAAACTCATTTCTTAATTAGGAATGCTATTAATAACTAATAATCTCACATATGTTTTCACTTATTCTTCAAAACTCATAATAATTACATTCAAAATTAAAAATATCTTATCTCATACAATCATTTTATCGTACATATGGGATACACCTACACTTTGTATGTATTTATTTATTAATTTTATTTAATGCATTTTATTTATTTTACACCAAGTTTCTATTTTGGCTTTTTACTGTTACTGTTCGACGTCCGTTCTATTTTTACCTATTACGTGTTTCTATCTAAGGTATAAATTTTCTTCTATCTAACGCAATAAGGTTTTTCGATTACTCGTATTTATTAACTCTTGTTTTCGCACAATATATTTGAACGTTGCTGTGTGTACAGATACACGTATACTTTGAATGCCATTCCTTTTCTGTTTTTTGTAAAACGTATTAATGTTCTATTTACTGTATTACTCTACCTTTATCTAATGCATTACCATTATCTAATCTAGTATTGATGTATTTAACACAACGTTATTCTAATTATTAATACTATATCTAGTGCATCAACTCTCTCTCTCTCTCTCTCTCTCTCTCTCTAACATACGTTTTTCTGTCTAATGTATTACTAATCTTCTATCTAATGTATTAACGTTTTATGTCTAACATATTAATAGTTTTCTACTTAATGTATTATGTTCTGTCTGACGTTATCTTTCTAACGTAAGAACATTCTTTTATCTAACGTATTATGGTATTCTATTTAACCTAGCAACTCTTTTCTCTCGAACATATTGCCGTTTTTCTATAAAACGTATTTTCTTTTATCTAACACATAAACGCCATTCTATGTAAAATATTTACGTTTTTCTATATAGCTATTAAACATTATTCTTCCTCAAACATGAACCTTTTCTTTCTAACGTATTAATGTCCGTCTGATTATTTAATATATTAATGTACTTCTATGAAACGTATAACCGTCCGTATTATTTTGTATATCGAGACTACTATTATCATTTCGGATTTAATTCGCCCAACTTTTTGGACAATTTAACCTCCGACCTTCTAAGGTGATTCTTGTCGAGAATCTTTATGTCGAACTCAGAAATCTTCGGAATTTCCAATGGAACGCTTTTATCAAGGAACCAGGGCTCATCGGATATACGTTATAATTAGTGCTAAGTGAGTCTTCTGAAGGTTGAACGCTCAATCCTCTATAAGGGGCGATAGTAAGAATACAATTACGAATTTAATATCTACCCAGTCATGGTTAACTGATCGAGAGAAATATACACTTTCCAATTAAATAAAAGGTTCGTATAGATTCCAGAGTTCAATATAACGAACCTGAAGAATGGCCGGAAGTTATATCGGCCTATTAAGAATGGCATCCAAGATGAGAACAGTAGTCCAAATTTTCAGAATAATAAAAATTATCAATCCTTATCTGAAAAAAAATTCCGAAGTGTATTATCGTTCGTATATATAACATATTACCGTTATTCTACAAACTATTATACTTAAATCTAACGTATTAATATCCTTTCATGTAGCCTATTAAACTTTTATATAACATGTTATAGTTTTCTCTTATCTCTTATTCATTTAAATTCTTCAATATAACATATTAACATTCTTCCCTGACGTATTATTGCCCTATATACTGTACTAGCATGGGTGCTTGGCGTTTCCCGGGTGTTTAAAGGTGTGTGTTGAGCAAAAAAAAAAAAAAAGTAGTAGTAGGCAGGCAGGCTCGAACCCGTGCCGCGAAGAGGGAAAAGAACGTGACAAAAACGCGATGTTTTTGTCGTTGTATCCATCGCCAAACCGGAAGTGGCGAAGATTTAAATTAAGGCTAGTCAATCGAAAAGAGGGGATGACTTTCGAAAATATCGGTGAAAAAATAGCGACCCTTCTCTGTAGAAAAGTGTCTAGTTGAGGGTGAAGGAATTAATGTTTTTGGCCAATTTTCGATATTTGTCGTCAGAGGATTCGAGCTTTAAAACAATACCGATATTCTGAAAATCCGTCGCCTCTATTGAAAGTTTTAGGCAGGCATACATAATATATACATATATACATATATACATAGCTACATAGATATCTCCATACATACATACATTTAAACAGACATATGAGATTTATATTACAGATTACTTTTTCCCCTTAATATATTAACGTTATTTTATTTAAATCACAAGCAAGGGGGGGGATGCGGAGCCCGAACTTGCCCGGCCATTAAATACGTTTAAATATATTTTAATTTATACAGATTTCATATTTATTATTACAGAGTAAAATTCTCTAGTGAATATTATATTGTACCTAATATATAGCACTGATTTCAAAAGTAAATTTCAGTATTGATTTAGGGTGGTTTGATTTGTTGTGAATCAAACCACCCTAAATCAATATTGAAATCAATATTTCCCAATGTCTCTTTAAGAATTTCTAGGCTATCTTCTAACAAATCTATATTCAACAAAAATGAAAAATATTACAATGAAGCCCTTAAAAACTCAGGATACAAATCACAAAATCAAATTCCTAAATAAAAATGATAGAAACAAAAACTGCATTGAAAATAAACCTACTAAGAGCATAATAACCTATAATACGGCCATGTCATCCCGTATGCGAGTTACAAAAAATGACCAAAAAGCAAGATTAAAGCAAAATGGAACCGCAAGTATTAGATATTAACACAAATAATCAGCAAACCAAAGTCTGTAAAAGTAAAAACAGACATAGGGAGACCCTATGGTTCAACCCTCCATATTCCAAAAATCTTGAGACAAACATAGTCAGAGAATTTTTAAAAATATTAGAAAAACTTTAAAGTCCCTCATAGATACAGTAAAATCTTTAATAAAAACACAATCAAAGTGTCTTACTCAACTATGTCAAACCTTCATCAAAAAATAGTTAGTTTTAACAATAAAAAAATTAATAATATACAAAATACAAATGCAGAAAATATAGCAGACTGTAACTATAGAAGAAAAAATAGATGCCCTCTACAAGGTCTATTTTATTAAAGTTATTGGTATTTTGTTGCTTATATTTGATATCGATATTTTTGTATCCACTATTTTTTAGGGCTGTTTCATAGATATTGGTTGACCTGTTAAATGCATTTTCATCGCTTGAGTTATTGCTGAGTCTACTTACGATTCAGTTAGGAATCTGTTTTATAATTGATGATGGGTGGTTGGACTTAGGGTTTACGCATATTGGAGCGTTATCTTTTAAGTAGAGTTCATATGTGTTTTTATCTAAATTTAATGTGACGTCCAGGAAGTTTGTTATTTTTACGTTAGCTGATACATCTGCTTTTAGGCCTAATTTTTTCATTTCCTTGTGTATGATTTTCTTAAAGTTATCTCCCTTGACTTTGTTGGAGTCTTTTATTATAGCTAGTCCATCATCTCTATATAGGCCGATATCCGTAGTATCAAATAACTATAATAAAATTAAAAATTGAAGAAAAAGAACTATAATTTGGTATACAGCCCCATACAATCAAATGTAAAAACAAAACTTGGCAATACATTTTTAGATCTTATTGAAAAACACTGTCCCGCAACAAAACCCTTACACTAAAGTTTCAATGAAAATACCTTAAAGTTATCCTACGACTGCTGCGAAAATTTAGAGATGATAAATAAAGCACGTAATAACAAAATATTAAATAAAAAACAATGTAAACAACAACAAAATAAACATTAAAAAAGCATACACCATGACAAAAATAAAACTAACACTAGCAGAAATAATAATAATAATAATAATAATAATAATAATAATAATAATAATAATAATAATAATAATAATAATAATAATAATACACCAACTCCGGACAACAACAACCATACTAGAAATAAAAATAAAAATGCTAATAACGAACAAGATAAATGCAACTGTAGACCCTGCACACTTTTCCAACTTCAAAATAAATGTCTAACCAAAAGCGTAGTTTACCAGGCCACACTATTTACGACAGAAAACCCGAATAACCAGAAATATTACGTAGGATTGACTTCCTTAGATTTCAAAACTCGATATTATGACCACAAAAGTACATTCAACAATAAAAAAACACTGTATGAATACAACGCTAGCAAATAAATACTGGGAACACCAGAAAAGCGGACATTCGCCGGTAGTCGAATGGAAAATAATAAGACAAGCTACCACATGTAGAGGCCTAGACGACCCATGTAGATTATGCCTTCATGAAAAATTTACTATCCTGTACTTTAAAGAACGCCAACATCTATTAAACCGTAGAAGAGAAATAGCGAACAACTGTGTTCACAAGATAAAATTTACTCTAGGATAGCGATACAAAATAACTTTAAAACTAACAAAAACAATAGAAAATAAACAAATAAATAAAGTAAACACAAATATACATAAACTATCACACACACACACACACACACACATATATATATATATATATATGTATGTATATATATATAAACTAACAGAAAAAAACCTCAACCTAGATTTAAAACAGGTCAAGAAACTAGATATCCAGCCTAAATAGAGCACACACAAAGGAACAGGTCAACCAGAGGTGAAATAGGCCTTTTTCCGGTAAGTGCATGTTCATTGCCTAATAGGAAGGGCACGGTGGATACTAGAAAGCTGATTGGCTAACTAAAATCTCAATAGCAGGTGCGTATATAAAAACGACAGACAACCACAAAATTCGCGCATAAGCCTGAAGAGCCCTAGAGTGGATGAAACGCGGAATATTTAGTGTAGCTTAATCGCCATATATATTTTATAACTTACTAACTAGTTCTACCTACGTATTGAGCACTTTTGAAATAAATACTTAACGTTCACGCATAAATTTATACTTTCATATATTAATTTTATGTGAGTAAATGAAGTAGTTATATATATATATATATATATATATATATATATATATATATATATATATATATATATATATAACCCCTACAGGGCCGGCACAGATACACAGGATTGAGAAAAAGGTGCAACTGGCATAGGGGTTATGTATATATAGAGGGGGGTCGCCGACGACTCGTGGCAGGGTGTCCTTTCGATGTCGTTGCTTAAGGTTATATTAGAATCGGTTAGCTGTAACTCCCCCCCCCCTCAATACGTTTCGAAATAGTCGTTCACCATTCAGCAGCGGTCCTTTTTCTGGGTCCAGTAATGTCCTGCTTCCCAAGAGTGGGAGGATATCCAAGTATTTCCCACCGGCCTGTGAACGCCCCGACACAGAAAAAAACAAAAACAAATAAAAAACGGGATCTAAGACTATCGAAGAAAAAATGTCTTTTTCGTCTCCTTAATTGAATTCGCCGGCGGTCCTCGCACAACAGAATTATTATTTCGGTAAAAGCAATAAATATCCATATCCCGTGAATTGGCGACTTTTATAATATCACTATCTGCTGTCTTATCGTTAAGTTAGTTTTCATGGGCAATTTCCATTTACTCTAGCCACTTGACGGCGATTATCTCATTCCCTTGACGGTCGGTTAATGAACATTTTTGTGGGGCAGGGAGATCATTTTCATTATTTGTTAAAACACCTTCTTTCTTCCCATAATCATCACCATTATCATCATCATCATCTTCATCATTATATTTACCCATGCGAAATCTCCTGAATTCGCGTTAAAGGAACCACCCAGGAGACAGGCTGTCTCTCAATCCACTAGTAAGGTCCTCCAGGCGTTTTCCGGGTCACATCGGGTCACGCACACACACAAACACACACACACACACACATATATATATATACGTGAGTGTGTGTGTGTGTGTGTGTATGCTACATCATTTAAATGACAGTAAAACAAGTACAAAACATACACGAAATTGCTGTATGGTGTTATTAATTTTAAGACAAGTATATTATACTGTGATGTGCGCCAGAAAGTTTTATTTTCTAGATATTAATGAGTATATTTTATTTAATTTGTTTTTCTAGCTTTTTAAACGTAAACACATTCATGTTTACATTAATGAAAACGAATGAGAAAGGTATTTAAGAAATACGCTCTGTGCGTTTAAATGATTTCTTCTAGGTTTTTCGGAGAATTTTATTTTTTTGATTGTTATCTTCATTTTTTTATATTGTGCATTCATTTTATTGTCTAAAATAAAATGCGCAGAAATAAACACCACTTCATAAATTTTGAAAATGTAAATTACTATTCATGTTTATATTACTTGTATTGATCGGACTATTGTTATCTTATCTTGAGTGCTATTAGTGTACGTTTCCGTAGGATTGTCCTTCGACCTTCATCAGACATGTCGGTTGTTGTTTGAAAAAAAAAGGAGAAAGGTTACTGGCCCAGTAGGTATTTTCGTATTTCTGGAGTCAGTCTTCATTTTTTGGTCGTTGTTTCTAATCTATTAGAAAAAAAAACAACACTTTCTTTCGTGGAACGAGGTCAAAATAATTGATAGGAATGTAAGGTGGAGTGTCTGGCAACTCAAAGAAGCGGCACATATTCTAAAAAAAGAAAAAAATTACTAAGCAAACCAAGCTGGAATTTACTAACATTTGGGAGCCTCTAATTATTGAGAAAGCAAATATTGTACATCCTTAAAATGTATGCGATGAATAGGAGATAATCCCTCTATAGATCTTTATTAGAGTTACCTCCCATTTGTCAACCAATTTATTTTCTCACAGATTCGAAACAATGATCAAAAAATGGAAACCGACTCACAGAAATATGAAAATATCTACGAATCAGTAACTTTTCTCCTTTCTTTTCTAAACAACAACCGACATGTATGATGAAGGTCGAAGGATAATAGGATCGAAACATTGCACTAAAAACACTCAAGATAAGAACAACAGTTCGATCAATAAAATATGATCAGATCTCATTAAAAATTTACAACTTCAATACTATTCATATTGTTTTTCATATTGATTATTTTCCAGGGTAACCACTATGTCTATTATTCCACTTGCAATATACATTTTGGCAGGTAATTATTTTATCATTTTTATCTAAAATAAGTCTCAAACTACATATGTTTATATGTATGTATATATATATATGTATATATATATATGCATATATATATATTTGTGTGTGTGTTTTATTATATGTTAACAATCATCAAACCTTTATGTTGAAAATGTTGGTTTGTAAAAAAAAAGAAACATACTTACCCACATCTATTATTGCTTCACGTATTACTTTATCAAGCTTTTTCCATATGATTACGATAGAGAAAATGACTTTTTTTATCAATGAACATAACGATTCCAAATAATGATTCTTGCGTAGTTGATAGAATTCAGGCATTATATTAATTTATAAAATGAATTCGTAAATTGTTTCAGCATCGCTCCATAGAATAAGACAAGCAGAAAACCGTTATTTTAACATAGAACTCTTCCGTAATATACAACTACATACGCTGATACTTTTATTCATTTTATTATATGCATTTTTCTTTATTCAATTCTTTATTGATTGCCATTTATTTTTCTTTTATTCATTATTTTTATTTGTTTGCACTAATTTTTTCATACATGATTTTTCATATATTTTTTCTTTGATTCTTTTCCTTTCTTTTTGCTTCTTTTTTATTCAATCTTCACCCTAAACAAGGCGAGTGCCACTTTGAAGTAGGGGGCTACTATCGGGGACAATTAGCGGGGGCGTTATGAAGGGAGATGAGTAGAAAGATGTTTGTCTACATTACACATGAACTTCTGCATATCAGTAAAGTTGGAAAAGCAGTATCCCAGAAGGGAGTTCCAAAGACTTGTAGTTCTAGGGAAGAAACTATTAGAGTAAAAGGCTTTCTTACACCCAGAGATATCTTCTGTAAAGGGGTGAGACTTAGTTGCTTGTCGGGTTTGTCGGGGGTAGTCACGTCGACGAGGTACAAGTGTTTGCAATTCGTCAGAGCAGCCACCATTAAAGTATTTGTAGAACAGGCAGAGGGATGCAACATTTCGTCGATGGGACAGAGGCTGAAGCCTAGATGACAGTTCAGGACTTGTCAGGTTGGCGACTCTCTTTTGAACCCTGTCCAGGAGTGAGAGACAAGCAGCAGATGCACCAGCCCAAATGTGACAGCAATACTCCATATATGGCTGAATGGTGGCCTTATAGAGGTACAGGATACTTCCAGGCGTAAGTAATTTTCTAGCACGATAGAGAGAGCCCACATTCCATGCAGCAGCCTTGGCAATGTTCTTAATGTATCTATTCCAGTTCATGTTTCCTATAAGCGTTAGGCCGAGGACTTTAAAAGAAGTGCTTTCAGGCAGTGTATTCTTAGCCATTGCTATTGGTGGTAGAAAAGGTTTCTTGTAGTCATTGAAGGAAACAAGCTTAGTCTTGGCAGCATTTATTGTGACCATCCATTCTTGTCCCCATTCCACTACAGATTGGAGGTCAACCTCTAGTGATTCTTCCATTTCCTTAGATATGTGTCCATTTGTTTTCCCCTCATGCCTGTTATAGAGGGAGGTGCCATCGGCAAATATACCCATCTCCGAAACAATTTTATGAATACCAGGAACAATAAAGGTCCAAGGATAGACCCCTGGGCTACTCCCGCATTTATATCATATTGTTTAGATGTACGACCGTCGAGAACAACTTGGATTTTTCTCTTACTTAAGAAGGATTTAATTACATTTTGTATTCTTCCAGTGATTCCATATGATCTAATTTTCCTTAGAATACCATCGTGCCATACCTTGTCAAAAGCCTTAGATATATCAAGGGCTACCGCTTTATCTTCCCCTGTTTTGTCCAGTGAACGGTATATACGTTCAGAGACGACAGTTAAGACATCTGCTGTTGAACGGGCTTGCCTGAATCCATATTGTTTGTCGGTCAGGAGTTTAGCAGTTGTTAGGTGTTGGACTAGGGCTTGATTAAGGACTCAAATATTTTGGAGAAAAGTGGGAGGAGGCTAATGGGGCGATAATTTAGTGGGTCAGTTCTTTCACCAGAATTCTTGAAAACTGGGGCCACAGAAGCGGTTTTCCAGCAGTCGGGAAAGCAAGATTCATTAAGGCATTTATTGTAAAGTTTGGAGAGAACTGGAGCAATCTCGGCAGAGCATTTTTTTATTATCATAGCCGGAACGAGATCTGGTCTACATGCTTTTGAGGTTTGTCTAGGTTTTTTTATGCTACCATGCACCTGAGAAGGAGTGATTTTCAAATCGTCTAGTATGGCGTCTGTCCGCAAAGGAAAGTCGGGGAGGGAGTGGTGTGCCGGGTCCAGTGTGGAGTTTGAGGCAAAATGACTGGAAAGCAGATTTGCCTTATCGGTTGCCATGCAAGCAACTTCATGATTGATTGATAGTGGGGGAATCGTTGCCTACCCTTTATTTACTACACTGTTGTAGATTTTCCCAAAATCACGGGTTCCTAATTTCTGTGCTTCAATGCGTTTCCTGCTGGTTACCGTGTAATATATCTTAGCTGTCTCTATTACTCTCTTACAGTTATTTCTGGTTCCTATATACTTCGGGCTGTTTAAACTGGACTTATGTCGGTTGAATATTTTCATTCTTGAGTTTTCATTCATTTTTATTCGTTTATCTTTTATTTTCTTTATTTATCTTCATTCCTCCTCAATTCATTTTTCTTGCATTTATTTTTTTATTCAACCTTTTTCATTTATTTTCTATTAATCTGTTTATATTTGTTTTATTTAATTTTTCCATTAGTTTTTCTTTTTCACTTTTCGTTTTTTTCTTTTGTTTTCATTTATTTTTCTTTCATTTGCTCCATTTGTTTTCATTCATTTTTTCCTAATTCAATTTTTTGCGATTATTGTTATTGGTGGTAGTAATTATGCATCATCTGCACTGTCGACATGATATTTTTTCAAGGGATATCTATAACCTATTTTGTATAGTGTGATATCTGCTTTTGTCATGATACCATTCTGCAAGCATTATTTCCTACTTTCATTGTAAGTAGTAATAGCGTAATATCTGTTATGCGGTCATGAAACCATACATAAAAATAAAAACAAAGTATAACAAACCCCCAAAATATCCCTCTCCATCGAACAGTATATGATACTAGATGGCTGATGGGATGGTTTCCGAACGTTGTTTAAAAAGAATGTGTCTACGTTAGCACCCGACTTAACTGATTGGTTAACTATCGGCATAGATAGCTTCATACCCTTCAAGAAATTCAACAGAAATCGAACAGCAAACGATGGTACACCGCTGAATATGCTGCCGCCGTTGAATACAGAAACCATTATTTTAATTATTTTAAATTTAACAGATATTTTAAAGTCTTTAAAACTGCCAGAAATCATCGCAAAAGGATTATAAAAAACGCTAGAGAGTCATATGCTTGGTCGAAAGTAGTTCACATGAGTTTTCGCGAACTAATAACAAGATCCTAAACAATTGCGTGTCCTCTATCCCGACAATCAACTGACCTGAGGTGATAGAGTCAACATCTGACGGAGCCAAACTTTTTGCCAATAACTTTGCAGCAAACTCAACCCTATGCGATTAGGACCTCCTGCTTTCCGAATTCCCTCCCTAGAACGAAAATTATCTGAGCGACATCGACATATTGTTCATCAAGTATCTTGATACCAGTAAAACAACTGGTCCTGACAATATTCCAGATATTCTAGTAAAAAATCTACAATCGGCACTAGCACCAATTCTTGCAAAGCGGTTCAATTGATGCCTAAAGTAGGAATGCGTCCCAACACCTTGGAAAACCTCATTAAATTGCCCCCCAAATCGTCGAGATCGGTCTACTGCATCTCAGTACAGACAAATTAGTCTTCTGAGTGTCATGAGTAAGTTGCTTGAATTCATGTTAAATATAGAAATTCTCAACCACCTCAGCAAACACAATATATTCAATGGTAAGCAATATAGTTTCCGAGATCTACAGCTGATGTACTGAATGGATCAGTGAATCTAACAATGGGGATTTTCTTTCAAGAGCAATAGCTATTGATTTATCAAATGCATTTGATAGAGTTTGGCATAAAGGTTTACTTCACAAGATTTCAAGCAATGGAGTATCTGGGAGCATCTTGTAAAATAACGCGTCTTTTCTCTCTGATAGACTTTGACAAGTAGCCAATAAGCAGAAAGAAGTCTGAAGCTCAAAGTATCAAGGATGGTGTACCTCAAATATTTATCGTTGGCCCAACTCTTTTTCTTATCTTCATCAATGATCTCCCACATCACATTCTAAGTTTATACGTCTATGCAGATGTTATTACTATTTATGGCAACAACGATATAGATTTCTTTGAGTCTCTCTCTTCAGATTTGACCACGTTGTACAGTGGGGCAAAAGGTGGCTGGTTAATTTCAACGCATCCGAAACCAAGTTGCTATCTTTTCATAAACTCTCTGATTCCCACTTGATCCAAATCAATATGAGTGGCTCTCATCTAAAAGAAGCTCTTTGCTTCATTGGGTCTAACCCATAATCCTGGCCTGAAATATATCAAATCTGTGGCCAAAGTTGCAGAAAAAATGATTGCGCTATTCTATCGCTCTAGAAGGAACCTCACTTTCAATGCAATTCTCTACATGTATAAGAGTCAGATCCATCCTGGAGTACTGTTGCCATATCTGGGCAAAAGTTATACGGAGCATCCTATCCCGCCAAAATATAGTAACAGTACTTCATTTTGGGGTGTATCTGAAGTTTAAAATCGGTTTTGAAATCCAGTGATGCCTTTTTCTCTTCCATGCAACCTCTTTCTCATAAAAGGGACGCTGTGATCCTGTCTTTTCTGTATCGTTATTTTCATGGTAAGTTCCTGTCTCAGTTTCAATCTATGCTTCCCTATTTACTAAATCTTCGCAAAAAACACACGTCTTCTGCAACCACTATCAATAATCTCGACCATTCCTTAATCTGTGCCTAAATGTAAACATAAATTCTATGAACAAAGTGTTTTTTTATCCTAGAACTGCCAGCTGACTATAACGTGATCGTCTTCAGATGCAGTGTAAATAAGTTCTTGTTTAATCGCCTCTTAAATAAGCAAATCATATCCACTTTCCACCATTGTTGTCCCGGTGATCACCGTACACTCATTTAACCCTTATCCTCAAGTGACTCAAGGGCCTAATAAGGAGCGATTCCCTCATAAAAAATACTCCCAGGAATTACCAACTAATTGATTTTATGGAGAGTTGTGTTTCGTACCGTCCGTTTAGTTATCACGAAACTATCCTTCCAGGCATTATCTCTTTTTTATCTAAGATATAAGTGATGATGTAATGTCTGTTCTCTGGTCATGATTATCATCAATTTTTTTTTCTCGAATGAGGGTCGTGTAGTGAGACCATTTTCCCAGACATTATCTCCCCCTTTTTTTGTAATAAATTTAAATTCCTTGGATTAACGTTCACAGGGAACATGAGTTGAAACAGATACATTGAGAGCATTGCCACGGTCGCTGCAAGGAAGGTGGTCTCTCTCTACCGTGCTAGAAAGTTACTTACGCCTGAAAGTATCCTGTACCTGTAGTTGGGATTCTTTCAAGCGAGACGACGCAGATGAAATAGATAAGATAGATGAGAAATAGAGAGTGGTGTAAGGGGTTTCAAGTTCCCTTCCTAACCTCTTTTTTTAGACGGGATTTAACATTGGTCGCGTAAGAGAGTCACATTATTTTTCTTTGCAATGGTCACGACGATAAAAGTTATAAAAATTGTGAAATTTAGAGAGATGGGATCAATTTCCTAAACATCCGCCAAATTTAGAATGTTTTCAATGAAAATGCAACACGCAACACAATTTTTTTTTTCAGATTAAAACAAAAAAATTAAAACTGGTACTCTTGTGGCGTTGAGTTCCATGGCGTCAAGCATATTTATTTAATAGCTGCTCCCATTTCAAAGGCTAACGCATGCGCCGATAACATTTTTAATGCATTTGTTTACTTTGATAATTTCGGCGCTTATGCACTTATGTTACTGTGCTTTTTTTAAATACTATTTTCAAGTTGAATTCAAGTTTTATGATATATTTTTTCATTAAATTGTTAGGTGAAAGTACAGAATAATTACAAAACACCCTCCTCTCCTCATGTTAAGAATAGCTTTCAAAATAACGGTAACAAAGGAGCATAAGTACCCTTTTTTAATTTAATTTACATGTGCGGATAAACAACCATTTTTTTTAATTTAAAAAGTAGTAAACTTCCATCAATAATGGATAATTTATCGTGTGTGTAAATATCTAGGTAATATAGTAAGCATTGATATGTGTGTTGTTTTTAGTTTTGTGTTTAAGGGAGCGACTATTGAATAATTATGCTTATCGCCATGGAACTCAACACCCCAGGAGTACCGAAACTTTTTTTTATATAACTTTTATCGTCTGCGATCAGTTTTCAATTATAACGTTCTACAAAATTGAACTCCACACCCCAAGAGTACAGAAATTTAATTGAACACCTACTTGATGTCCATCTTTCTCACGTGACCGGGAATATTGCCGTCTAAAAAAGGGGTTAGGCTAAATTTTTATTTTCTTTCCAAGTCAATGGCAACCGTTACAAGTGTTCGAGTATGCTGAAAATGAATATCACAGTAATGCCCTATTTTAGTGTCGGAAATTTTTTAAAAAAATTTTAATTAAAAAAAATAAATACAAACTTTAATTTGTATAATTGTATATAAAAAAATAAAAACGCGACTTTTTTGGTTTTGAGTAAACTCATCATACAATTTAATGGATCTAACAGCATTTGGTACGAATAATATTTAGTCATACATTTTTTAAGACGCTAAAATAAAACATTACTAATATGCCATTTTTGAAAGCTTAATATGTCAGTATAGTCATGAAATGTCCTCAAGAAGTTTTGTTTGTGGATAATGTAATACAATATTTTCCATAAAATTCTGCAGAAAATCCATTCTTGGAGTGGTTTTATTTAAATTTGTTAACAAATTCTTAAAAAATAATATTTTTTTCTCACAATTTCCTATAGTTGGGATTTTTTCAAATAGGTAAGAGAGGAGGATAAGAATGGGGATTAAGAAAGTTTCTTCCGAACCCATTTTTTTTAGACAGCAATATTCACCGGTCACGTAAGACAGATGGTCACAAAGTTTGCGTTCAATTTAATAGAACGTTATAATTGAAAACTGACCCCGGACGAGAAAAGTAAATAAAAAAAGTTAAAAAATTTTGTTTTAATCTGAAAATAAAGTACATGAAAAAATGAAAAAAAAATGTAAATTCTGGCATTTAGAGGTGGAGGCAATTTCTTAAACGTCCGCCAAATTAACTTATTAAATAACGTATCGTAACTGAACTAAATTGTTATAAAAACTAAGTGCTATGAATGTAATGTTTCTCAAATATTTTTTTTTCAACTATTAACAAAATATTAAAATGACTGACTTGTTTACGAAGAAACTGAAATGAAATAAATTTAACTGGTCATTAAATTATTAATTTTACTAAATTCTTATATAACTAAATGTTTTGAATGTTTAAAGTTAATAAAAGTAAATATTTTTTAACTATTAAAAAAATATTAAAGTAGCTGACATTTCCCTATTTACTTGCCTTCCCTCGAGGGCAAAGTTAGACACAAGGTTGGTTTTTAATGTAGGGAAAATCTAGCCCCGCAAGATAGAGAACTCTGGATAGGAACAAAAATAAAAATGGCATCAGTCTAGATGGATTTCTTCTCCACTGACCGAGAACAGAAAAATAATTTTCAGAACAGATACTACACTTTACTCTCAGCCAAAAGGCCACATAACTTGTTTACGAAGAAACTGAAAGATATTCTGATTAGATAAATTTTGGATTTTTTTAATAGGATTAAAAAAATATTCGTTTTAGTGGTATCACATTTTTTAAAAAATTTTCAATAATATTAAATAATAAATAATAAAAAAATATTTATGCAGAATACGGACCGTGATGAAATAATTACGTTATTATTTAGAAACCTAATCTTAAAAAAAGAGACTTTAGATTTGTGCAAAATGAATGGCTGATCTTCAGAATGCATAAACATTTTAACCACTCCCCTTAACTTAAAAATTCTCCAAAATTCAGGAAATCAACCAATTATAATGAAATTCTCAGTATTTATTAATTAATGATCACGAAATATAATGGCCTATTATTTAAAAAAGTCTTTGTTAGAATTGTTTTATTTAAACAAAAAATACATTGACAAATGTACTAAGAAAAAACACATGAATTTATAATATTCGTTAAATTATGCATGATCATATTTAACTCTATTAAGCGCCACTTGATTTCGTGTCTCTATAATCTGAATTAATTTCTTTTTAATTTAACTCTACTCGCACATTTTATCATTGAAACACTACCGTGTTTGAATATATTGTTGAGTGTTAGTCTTACTCATTTAGAACTGCTTAAAAGCTTCATTACTTACTCATTTTGTGTTATGTAGCGGATGTCTGGGACCATCCGATACATAACGGTTAAAATAAACCCCCTTTAAGAAACTCGAAAGGAGGGCATCGAATATCGATTGTCCACCAGTACAAAGTGACAAAAATAATTACGGCGTAAACAGAAAAATCGGACGACGATTTTTTGTTTACAAAGTGAAGTGATTGTGGGGGAGATCGCATATTTTGCTGGAATGGGACATTCCTTTGCGAGAACAAAGAAAGATTGGACTGTCCTGGAAAAACAATTATTGTCAAGGCTGGAAACGTTTTTGTGACGGCACGTGCAATAAACAAAACCAATAGTCGCCCGGCTAAGAAAAAATGGGTTACTGGAGATCTGGGTCAAATGCGAGCAATGCATTTGTAAACAAAACTAAAACTTGCCTGGGAATTGAAGAATCAATTATCGACAATAGAAATGAATTAATCAATCAGCGGCAAGCAAGCGGAGATCGTAATAGTGGAAAAATACTGGAACAAAAGTCCTGTCAATATAACGACGTGATTTTTGGAGTCAAGAGGAGAAGAAGCAGGTCTGAGGACCGCCGAAGGACGTGCGATTGTCGAAGTGAAATCACGTTCTCCCCCCCCCTCCGATCGATCAATAAAAGGAAAGCCAAGCCGCAGATATGAACTATATGATAACACTTTATGTACGGCTTTAGTTAAAAATACATTTTTATACGAAAATCAATCGTGACTTACGTCTTTGATTTATGTTCTGAGTTACACCTGATCGTTATGCGCATGTCAAAACTTTGTTTCAGATACCGACGTTGTTGTGACAAGCTTGACAATTGATAAGTCAGCGCGAGTGAAAAATGTCCGGTCAAAGGGAAATAACCATGCTGTCTTAGCAGTTGCCATTTCAACCGTTTAGCTCGAGTCGTAAACAAGTTAAACTAGCGGACGATCAATGAAATTAACGGCTACTGCGTTTTTGTTACAACCGGGGAAACCTACTAACTACTACCGTTCCCAACCTAGGGTACTGCGCAACGTAACATTTGCAACTAAATATCGAACAATTTTCCCTTCTATGCTTAAAAAAAATTCAATTTTCGTTTAGTAAAGCAAAAATTATTATAAAATTACTGTATTCAAAAGTTCTAAGAATTTGTAAAGAACGTAGCGACGGTCTTTTCTGATTGGCTGTTGGTTACATTGCAACTTTTCCAACATTGACGTTTTATAGATACGATTTCTTCTGAGAGACGGTTTCTTCTGATTGGCGGTTGGTTACCATTGCGACTTCTCAAACATCCAGCCATGGGAGCTTCTTGTGTTTTAAGCCCCCACTGGTTTTCCGATGGATATTCCGCCAGAGCTTCTTGTATTTCAAGCCCCTGACTGATCTTCCGATGGATATTCAGCAAGAAGAGATTCTTATTTTTCAAGCCACGACTGGTCTTCCGATGAACATTCAGAAGAGATTCTTGTATTTCAAGCTCAGACTGGTCATCTTGTGAACATTCAGCCAGCGGAGCTTCTTGTGTTTAAAGCCAGGACTTGTCTTCCTATGAACATTTGGCCAAAGGAGCTTTTTTTTTGTTTCAAGCCCGGACTGATCTTCCGATTAACATTCAGCCAGGGCAGCTTCTTTTGTTTCAAGCTCGGACTAGTTTACCTGTGAACATTTAGCCAAAAAAGTTTCTTGTGTTTCAAACCACAGCTGGTCTTCCGATGAACATTCAGTCAGAGGAGATTCTTGTGTTTTATACACCGACTGGTCTTTCGATGAGTATTCAGCCAAAAAAAAAGCTTTCTTGTGTTTCACGCACCGACTGGTCTTCCTATGAACATTTAGTCAGAGGAGCCTCTTTGTTTTTCAAGCCTAGACTGGTCATCCTGTGAACATTCAGCCTAAAAACCTTCTTGGAGCTTCAACTAGTCTCTCTGTGAACATTCAGTCAGAGGAGTTTCTTGTGTTTTAAGCACTGGTTGGACTTCCGATGAACATTCAGCCATAGGAGCTTCACTGTGTGCCAAACTCGACTGGTCTGCTGATGAAAATAGAAATAGTTTTTCATGTTTACGCAATCATCAGTGTAGGGTAACAATTAGTGCCGGTAATATATGGTAATATATATATATATATATATATATATATATATATATATATATATATATATATATATATATAGTGATTTCAAACCTATAAAGGTTTTTTGAAGTATGAAAACAATGTTTTTTTTTTTAATTTAATATTTTATTTTTTATATTTCAAGCAGTCCTGCGCTCTTGGTCACAAGAAAGTATCTAAATGAAAATGAAAGACGTTGAAAATAAAAAAAGACTGGAAATTTCATTTTTTTGACAGCGTTCATTCCTTGCAACAATATTCGAAAGAGCTCATGTTAATTATTTTAGCCGTTTGTGGAAAAAGAATGTTGTATTTTTAAAAATGTTTTTACACGTATAAGCGTTTATTTCAAATGGCTAATAAAACAGACGCAATTGATTTTAATATATATAATAAATGGTAAGAAACTGAAACAAATTTGTTGAACGGTAAATATAATGTTATTAATAATTATCATAATGATGATATTAATAGTTGAAACAAAAATATTAATAGATAAATATAGTAAAGTGTTAATAACAATGGTTTTAAATAATCATAATATTGATAACAATATTATTGTATCTATTTACTATCCTCTTTACGAGGACTGAGTTAGAGACAATGCGTTTTAATGTGGAATAAATCCCGTTCCCCCTTCTACACTAGTTCAAGAAATCAAAATGTAATCGTAACTGAAGCATGTAAAAGCATCCAGATTTTAAACGAAACAGTAATCAAAAACTGCCGGAAGACGACTGACGCAACTCAGTTGAAAGTACTTGCAAAAACAACCACAAAAAAGCCCAGATGGCCGAATACTACTATGCAACTTTCTTGCAAAGATTCGACCGAGAAATAAAAACGCCAATTCGAAAAGTTGAAAAATTACAAGAAAAAGCTCATTAAGCAAAAGCACTCTGTGCTATTTTACAATACTTATCTGAATATATATATATATATATATATATATATATATATATATGTTTTTTATTTAATTATATGTACATATATATATATTCATATAATAAATATTAATTTAGACCTACATACAATAGTGTTTCATGATTACGCAATCATCAGTTTAGGTAACAATTCCTTCCGGTAATAAATCTATGCACTCTTTCCTTTTACTCAATTTTATATATATTTATATAATAATTAATTATTTAGACCTACATCCACTAGTGTTTCATGCTCATGCAATCATCAATGTAGGGTAACAATTTCTGCCGGTAATAAAAGATGATATTGAACACAAAAAAGAAAATATTATTACAAAGTAAAACCTAGAAATATCATGCATTAAATAAAAAATGCGAGCATGAAAAGTAATATGGTTAAGATTCAGCTTTGAAAAGTAAAAGACTAGTTGTTAAAACTAGAAAAGAAAAAGACAAGAAATTCTAGTAAAAAATATAATCAATTTATAATTTAAAATATTGCAGCATTACATATTTTTTAAAATTCAGTTTAATATTATATAATCAATTCTTATTACTGCAATATTTTAAGTTATAATATTTTCTTTTTCAGTTTTAATAATCAGGCCCTTTACTTTTCTAAGTTTAATCTTAACGATATTACTTTTCATGCTCGCATTTTTATGTGATATAAATATTATTTTTATAATAATAATATTTCTTTATTTTCTTGGAAAAATATTTCTGCCTCAACAGAAAAATATTCAACAAAATGTTTAATCGGAAAATTACTTTACTGAAAACTATTGATTAATATTACGCTATAAAAGGGAAGATATTAGAACAAAAAACACTATTTTATTTATACTTACTCAGATGTGCCTTATACACTAATCAAAATATGATTGGTATTTTGTTGCACTTTTGTAAGATTTTAACACTTATAAATCTCTCATTATAAAAACGATTATTATATTGATTATAACTTTTTGACAGAAGAAATAAAATTAATTGCATATAGAACATTAGAAGAAAAATTTTAAATCGTGAGAACAATTTAAAATCATTAAATTATCAATCAATTTTGTCGTTTAAAAATTCTATTATTAGATTAATTTTAATTTACAAAAGAAAAAAAGAACGGTGCGAAAAATCCCAAATCGATAAATTATCAATAAATTTTGTCAAAAAAAAAAAAACGATTATCTTTTATTTTAATAATGTTAGGTTTTATTTCATTAAAATTTAATAGTATACATAAGTTATGTCAAATGTACATAAATATTTATTATAATGACAAAATTTATTGATAATTCCCTGGTTTTGGACTTTTAGTTCTTCTTTTGCAAATTAAAATGAATCCAATCATCCTGTTTTTATGGCAAAATGTATTGATCATTTATTTAAAATTTTTAATCCATGTTTTTTCCTTTTAAAATCAAATATAATTTTAGATCAATTTACTAAATAATAATCTTTTACAAAATTTATTTACATAATTTGCCAAGATTTATTGATATTATTGGATAATTTTGCATTTTCTTCTAATGTTTTATACACAATTAATTTTATTTCTAAAACATTTTGTTAAATATTTTTCTGTTGAGTTAGACGTCTTTTCTCAAGAAAATACCTAAATGTTTAAAATTATATTTATCAATAACATTAACAACAAGAAAAATAATTAAATTTTATTAATTAATAAAACATGCAAAGAATCACATGTAAAGTATTATATAATGCAATATTTACAAAAAATATAATTTTTTGAGTTATAATGATTCATAATAGTGCCATCGTTCGCCTGCTGGGATCTAGTTACAATACCATACCACGCTGAGGTGATGGTTGACTTTTAATGCTTTTGCTATTTATATTTGGTATACGGCTTGGTTTTTGTCAATTATTTGTTTTTTTTTTTAAATATTCTTCCGAAAGAAATGCCAATACTGTTCGTCATTTTGGAAGGAAAATTGAAATTATGGGAAACATTAGTGTCACTGACAATATTTCACTTGACATTTTAATTTCCTACAATACAAGGAGATTGCCTAAAATCGACTCGAATCAAAGTGTGCATAATAGCTGCTTTTACATTGAAATTTGTACAAAAAAATGGAGGGGTACGAGGGAGTATGGGTGCAAACGGAAAAGGGACGAGAGGATAAGAGAGAGACAGAGGTGAGATGCTCCGAGAGAGTGCAGGTGCATAAGAAATTGGAGGGAGGGAGTAAGAGAGAGGGAGAGCAACTGAGAGGGTATAAGTGAGGGGAGCACAGGAGAGGAGAGAAAAAAGAGACTGAAGAAAGAGCAGTGGTGCTAATAAATAAAATAAAAATAAATAAAAAATACAATACGGATTTAATTTTTAATCTTTTAGTAAAAATTAAAATTCGTTTTTTTTTTGTTTTTGTTTTGAAAAATGGCTAAAATACGCGGTAATTTAAAAATTACTAATTGCAATTCTAAAAGAAAATTATTTGAAAATTTGTAAGACTTGTCAAGTAAAAGCTTTAAGAAACAAGTTAAATGTACGTAATTTTTAAATCACAGAATTTGGCAATGATTAAAGTACTGCAGAATTTGACCCGCTATTTTCCCGAAGTTACCTGATTGTGCTCGGCAGTAGACGGAATTAACTGCTAAAGGCTGATCGCAATGTTAGCGGAACATTAATTTGCACGCTTGCGCTGTCGGCTATAGCTAATAAGCATCGTAACACACTTCTTTTGGGGGATATATTGGTTTTCTAAAACTTTTCTAGCGGTTGGTTTTTATTATTTATTGACAATTTTCTTAACCCCCCCCCAAAGTATTCTATAATTTTGCTTCCAGTTGTTTTTAATGTTTATTAAAAGTTTTCTTCTGCTAAAATTTTAATAACGTGATTATGGTCTAGTAAGTATAAAATAAGCAATTCATGAAAGTAGCTTACAATATAAAAAAATCAGATTATTAGTACTTATGCACTTACGTTAAAGGGCTTCCGGGTGTGTTGTAACTATTCTGTCTTTTCACCTAACAATTTAATAAGCAAAAAAGATATTGTAAAACTTTAATTCAACTTGAAAATACTATTTACAAAATAGCTCGGTAGCATAAGTGCACAAGCACCACATTATCTCATATATTTATTTTTTAAAAGACCATTTGAATAAATTCACAATAATTTTGTTTTTATAATTACAAATGTAAATTATTGTGAATTTATTCAAACGGCCCTTTATTTCGCTGAGTCAATTTCCCCCTCCCTTTCACAACAATACATATATAATAAAATGATTTCCATATTGTAAACTGTTTTTGCAATTTCTGGGACTGACTCCATAACAAGTGGAATGCCCCCAAGACATATATATATATATATATATATATATATATATATATATATATATATATATATATGTATGTATGTATGTGTGTGTGTGTGTGTGTGTGTGTGTGTGTGTATAATGATTTCGGTAGGGAGGGGGGAGGAAACAAAAGAAAAGTGAAAGAAAATAATAAATAAATGAATAAATATCAGTACGGATAGGGACCCTCCTCTTCGTTCTCCTCCAAATCAAACGTAAAGCCAGATTAGAACCCTCCTCCCTCACTTACAATATCGCTAGCAACGAGAGCCCTACCAACTCCCTCTCCCTCGCACATAATAGCACTAGCAGCGAGAGCCCTCCCACCATCTTTAACATCTCGCCTTTTTCCCTAGCTTCCCCCCTCGTTCTCTCTGTAAAATGCAATGCGCGACTGAGCAGCGGCAGTAGCGATACGAAAAAAAAAAAAAAAGCGAATAAGAGGGAGAAAAGCGGAGGAAAAACAAAAATAAAACCCGGGTGTTTTTTGAATTGATCTCACGTGTATGCCAGATTGAAAATTTATCTCTTCAGACCAAAAGGCAATGATTGAGAGAACCAGCGACAAGATACGATGGATGATACGGAGATCCGCATTATTCTGATGATAAAATAAAGGGTTTTTGTTCCGTCCAACTCACATTCGCATACAGGCGATAAAAAAGAAATTGGACAAATACCATATACTTTGAATTAAATCAGACTTAAATGTTCAATTTCCTATAAGCCAGGAGAAATTGTTAGATAAAATGATGTCCACATGGAACAATATAAAATGACGCAGTTTTCGGTCGACGTAATAACGTCGACGAATTTTAAGATTACAGAAGGCGAGATGTTCGCGTTCACAGACTTAAAAAAAAAGAAAAAGAAAAAAGAAAAAGCAACACTGACCATGTGATTGTAATTCATCTACAGATAAGTATCCCAGTATAATAACAACCCAGATCCCAATTTCCCCGCCTCCATCTTCGAACTGTCATGACATGACGATATTCATGTCATTCCTTTTTTTCTTTTCACATTATCTTTTTTTTTGTTTATTTTCTCGCTATGTTTGTTCGGGCTCATCCCGGCCCATTGAGGTGTATTACATTCTGAGATACATGTTAAGTAAAGACCCCATTACACCGTATCCATGCGTTTTGTTTTTGCTTTGCGTTCGAGTCGTTCAAAGTTAAATTGTTAGAGAACAATCGCCTGTTCTTGTAATAAGTAAAAATGAGATAGGATAGTCCGAGAATTCAGGAGAGTTTTAAATAAAAAATACAGATATGTTATGGAAAATGGAATGTAGAATTACCCATTGTTTAGTTCTTATAAAATAGTTTAGATATCTATTTATGTGAAAAAGGAATTTGACGACGCAATTTTGTTTAGGAAAATAGAAATGAAATTAAATTGAGGTTATCCAGATCCGAACCATAGAAAATGTTAAACATTATTGTAAAATAGTTTAGTCGAAAATTAGGTTAGAGAATTCTTCTTAGCAAGCATGTGTTTTTGGCATGCAGTGACGTCATGGATAGGAGATGAGTTCTCAATATAGTTGGAGCTTTAGGAGTCAGTCAGAGAGAGAAGTCAGTGCCGGGGCAGGGTCGGACGGACAGAGCTGACATCCACCTTTGGAGGGGAAAGGTTGGAAATTGAAATCATGTAGACACTTTGAATTCCTTGATGCGAAACCATTGAAATAAAAGGAAGTCATCATTTTGTAACAGCTGTCTTGTGTTATGTTATTCTATTGTTTTATGTTATTGTATTGTGAATTTGTATTATAAGAACTTGTGTTCCACTCATCTGCATAAAAAACTTTGTGTATAAAATTCATATAAGTAATGTGTCTATCATCTTAAGAATGTTTCCTCTCTCAGCTAATTGATGACTGGTTCCTTCTTTATAGTAAAAGAACTGAGAATCATCATCTCAAAAATATATGTGTTAAAGAAAGATAACGTTTATAGAAACACTCCCAGAACTGTCAAACTGTATAACTGTATAAATGTCAATGTCTCTTCTATCTATATATCTATCCCCCTCTCAAAGGTATTACATGTTCCCGGCTCTGTAGTAAAATGTACCCTGTCGCTATCTCACTAATATGAACACTCAAGAACATCTACAACATAACAAAATAAGAACCATTCACAAATCTTAGACTCTCCACAAATTTTACCAAAAGTTTTATTTTTCAAGATTATATAAAAATAATGTTACGCCGAAAGTTTCACATTCATTCAAGCAAGGAAAATATTAGATTCGTGCCATAAAATTATGCGAAACCTGTAATTAAAAACAAAAGTAGAAATATTCTTTACAATTTTAATCTTTTGTGTGAAAATATTAAATAAACAATGCTTAATTCAATGATAATATAGGAAGTTCGAGAAATTAATTTTTCTTCGAGTTATATCGATTTCATTAATACAGATTTTTTTGTTACAATTAATGATGCTTTATTTTCATTAAAAAAGCAAAAATAAATTCATCCATTTTTTCTTCTACCGAAAATCATAACTTTAATAAAGGTATCTTTGGTTTAAAGTTAATAATACATTTCCACCAAGATTTAAATAAAATAATGTATTCATTATATTCCATGATCATTATAAAATAATATATGTTTCCACTGAAAATTTCATTAAAATCGGTTAATTTCCTGATTTTTGGTGAATTTTTTAGTAAAGGGAGGGGTCAAAACGTTTATTCATTTTGAGCTTCGTCATTTATATATATATATATATATATATATATATATGGTTCTCTTAGACCTTTTGTCTCCCAATCATTCGTCTGCTAAACTTTTAATCATGCAATTACGGTATAACGACAATAAAATAAACCATTCATTCAAGTGTCGATGTTTATGGATTTAGCGTGATACAATATAAAAAAAATCATATTCACTTATGTTACCGGGCGACAATATTTTTCTCGGTGATGGTCATAAACTAGGTGTTCAATTTCGTACAACGTTATAATTGAAAACTGATCCCCAACGAAAAGTCATAAAAATGTTGTTTTTTTTAAATATTTTTAAAAAATCTGGCAGTTAAGTTTGTAATCGATGAGATTAACGTGAAAAAAGGAAAAGGTGTAAATTGTGGAATTTAGAGGGGGCAATCTCCTACATGCCCTCCAAAGACAGTTTGAATAAATTCACAAGGATTTAATTTTGTAATTATAAAAATATAATAAAAATATAATTTTGTAATTATAAAAAAATATTTTCAGTTGCGTGCACTTATGTTACTGAACTAGCGAGTGTTTTGTAAATAATTTGTACTTTCACCTAACAATTTAATAAACAGAAAAGGTATTGTAAAACTTGAATTAAACATAAAAATACTATTTAAAAATAGCACGATAGCATAAGTGCATAAGCACCACTTTATTTTACATATTTCTTTTCTAAGGGATCGTCTGAGTAAATTCACAATGATTTAAATATCTAATTAAAAATAAGAAATCATTTTATTTTCAGTTGCAGGCACTAATTTTACCACACAACTGATAATAAAATGATTTATTTTTTTATAATTACAAATTTAAATCATTATGAATTTATTCAAACAGCCCTTTATCTTGCTAAGGCAATTCCCCTTTATGTAAAAATATATATAATATAATAAAATTATTTTTATATTGTAAACGTTAAAATTAAAAGAGTAGTATTAATAATTCTAGCAAGCAGTTACTATGACGCTGGTAGAAAGAGACAGTAGTAATAGTTCCCACAAACAGTTATTAAATGTTATGTTAGTATGAATAGTTACACGAGTGGAAAACTATTAAGGATAAAAAAATTTTATTCGATATTATATCAAACTATATAAAATAATATCTGAAATGAAGCGGAAGAACATGAATATTATTATTATTATTATAATCACTATTACAAAGGAATTCATTAAATATTTGGCGAGAAAATTAAAAATTTGTTTTTTATAATATCCCCAAATCTTCATAAAACAATAGTAGTCGTCATAAGTAACTTTGCTTCGATTTACAGTTTGTCGTCTCACAGTTACTTGCTCGACTAATTAATTTCAAGCAAATTAACCGTCGAGTAGTAGAATAAGATAGTAGCCCGGTGGGTAAGAATATATACGTTTGTCATGTGTAAGCTATACGACTTGTTTGCTGCTTGTGTTTTTTGCTTCCTTACAATGATTTTTAATAAAGTTTTATTTAAATTTTTAATTCAATTTTCACTCCAAACTAGGCACAGTGCCACTTTGAAGCAGGGGATACTATCGAGAACATAAGTTGCGGGGATATTATGAAGGGAGATGAGTAGCAAGATGTCTGTTCACATTACACTTGAACTTTTGCATGTTAGTACACTTTGGAAAGCAGAATGCAGGAAGGGATTTCGAAAGTCTAACAATTCTGTTGGAAAAATTATTGGAGTAGAATACCTTCTTGCACCTAGGGATCTGTATTGTCAAGAGGTGGGATTTAGCTGCTCGTCGGGTTTAAAATTATCGCCCAAAGTTTACATGATTCCATTTCTGTTTGATGAAAACCAGTTTCCTTTTGTTGGTGCAGACCATCTACTAGTTGGCCATTCCAAGAGCGATAGGAGGTTTCCATCATGTCTAAAAGTGAAAGAATGTTCAACAAGCGAAATCGGAATTGCAACACTGTACAACTCATGCGGTGTATCGATACAAATTATAACAGGACTATTGCCAGCACCGCTAAAATGCAACTCAAGACGGTTTAACGCTTAAGAGCACAGCTGAACGAAGTTTCCGGCCACGGTTATGGTTTTTGGCGTGGTTTCAAGTAGGGGCCACATCATACCACCTCACATCAAAGTCGGCTTAAAAGTCAATACCAAAATATAGCTGAATATGCTGAAGAGTGTGGTGATTCCGCTGATGCAATCAAATTACCCCTGGAACACCATGGGTGCGGCAGCAGGATACGGCACCGATGCACAAGTCCAAAGACACCAGACTTGGCTTTAGAAGGAGGGCTACAACTTTGTACCCTTCTTTCACGTGACACCTTCTCCCCCAAACTGAACTGTTTGTTTCAATCTCTTACTGATTTGAATGTCAATATTAGACGATCAAAGGCTGAGATGAATAAATCCATTCCTGTTCATCGGGATGTGTTCAGTTAACCGAGGGAATTAATGTTATTTGCATTAGATGTTATTTTACTGCTACACATTGTCGTCAACCTTGGGGGACATACTCGTTGGACTACTTCGTTTGGTTATACATTAGAACATCACCAACATGACCTCCTACAATTCTAAAGTCAGCCTGATCTCCACCATCCGTCGAGTATTCCCCGAGCTCCTGCCAGCGCCTGTGGAAAAGGCATGCACCCAGTTTCGGACCCGTATCGAGGCGGTAATTGAGGCTGAATGCGGCTACATTGAAAAAATGTTTGCTATATTAAATAATCAAGATACCTGAATTGATTTATTTATTGCTATATTAAATAATCAAGATACCTGAATTGATAAAGCTTTAATGTTTTTATTTTAGGGCGACAAAATTTATATTTCCACTTTTTTTAAAATTTTTACTTCAGTCAAAGTTATCAGAAATCAATGAGCTCACTACCTGGGGTTAACACTTGAATTCTATATGGGATACATAGGTATTCGAATGTTCCATCAAACCTCTTTATCCTTCAAACACTGAGTTAGTAAAGAAATTGAGAAGATATCTAATATGGGTTAGCAGTAGTTAGGAAATCTTATTTGGACAGCGAATACTATGTGATTTTGAATATTTAGTCGGGGTTTACTTATAGAGAAAAGTATCCTCATGTCAGGTGGTTCTGACAAACCCTTGTACAGAGAGACCTTAGACACTCGAGGATAGTGTCTAGTAGGCATTCAAATTCTCTACTATCTTTCCACTGTATATATGTTCTGATGTCATTAGCTAAACATGTTTTTGCAGATGATCTCATAAACGGAAGTGTCCACAAAGTTCAAACGGTTAATCTTGAAAGTGTAAATAGGATCCGGGAAATTCAAAGTAATGTGTTTTAACAGGATATTATATCAGACTGGCGATTGAGAGATTAACGGTCGCTATCTCGAGACTAAAATGGAAACAAAGAAGAAGGCAGGAAATGTCATAAAATCTTTTCTGTTTGTTTCAATCTCTTAATCCATTCCTGTTCATCGGGATGTGTTCAGTTAATCGAGGGAATTAATGTTATTTGCATTAGATGTTATTTTACTGCTGCACATTGTCGTCAACCTTGGGGACATACCGATAAAACAGTTACGAGACTGACTGAAAAATAGGCATGTTTTGTAAGCATAATTTGCATATTATATATATATATATATATATATATATATATATATATATATATATATATGTGTGTGTGTGTGTGTGTGTGTGTGTGTGTGTGTGATGAGAATAATAGAAATAGTAATAATATTTGTCTTATAATTGATATCTTTTATAAAAACATATTAACAACTATATGACGTTATTAAAAATCTCCCCATCATTTACAACCCCAATCATCTCTCCGTTTTTTAATTTTCAACGTTTTTTCCTTTTCTGAAATCGAACAGCGTCACACTTTGCACATGAAACATTTTCAAATATTTGTACTGCTGTTTTTGTTTCTTAATCTTATTCATCCAGAGAAAGTCCCGAAATAAAGACGAAACGTTGATGAACACATAACATGATTTGTTCATCTCTCTCTCTATCTCTCTCTCTCTCTTTATATATATATATATATATATATATATATATATATATATATATATATAATTTGTTTGCGTTTATTTAGCAATATTAACAACTTCGAAACGCTGTTATATTTTTCCCGTTATATTAGCGTTTTTTAAGAGTAATAAGCGCTTCTTGTTATTCATATATATGAATGAGTCGCACCTGATTTTTTATGAGGCATATTTTTATTTATTTATTTTTATTACTAAATATTATTACGTGCATAAAAGGTATATTCCTGTTATGCACGTAATAATAATAATAATAATAATAATAATAATAATAATAATAATAATAATAATAATAATAATAATAATAAATATATATAAATGAAATATGTGTCTTCATTCTTTATAGACTCCACCGGCCGATTTTTATGTAATTTCAAATAAATGTACTTAATGTATCTTGCAGTGTTCTAAAATAAGTTTTGTATCGGAAGGTCTGCAATAAGTGTCGATCATCGATAATTTAAAAAAAGTCATCTAAAAGAAAGAAACAAGCGATTTTGACCAGAATGAATATCCTATAAAGCCTTAAATCACAATTGCACAATTTTATTACCACACAAGTATAAAAACCCATCATAAAAAAATCAACAGTAGGTCCTTTGATATGACTGGCGTGCATTCGAAATCAATGTTTTTTATTTAAAGCAAAAGTGCACCATGATACTTGACCTTTTTCATTTTAAACTTAAATTCAAGCCATTATCACTGCACATACACAGGGCCAGAAGTATGAAATTAACTGTAAGTTCTTTGATTTAACTGGGGCGCGTTCGAAATGAATGATTCTGTTTAGAGCATAAATGAAGAATACTGTTTGACTTTATCATTTTAAACTTTAATTCTAGCCGTTATATACATATAAATGATCTTATAAAATAAAAACAGTAGATCCTCTACAATGCAATGAAGATTACAATATATTTTGAACTACGTCACTATCGGAAGGAATGTGAAGCTTCATTTCGGTGCACCGCCATTTGTCCTCAACTAGAGCAGGCAGTCAATTGATTTGATTTCAAAAATTTTTAAAGCTTACTTTATATTAATCTAAACATCTCGTGAAGCTAAACATTTCAAATTAATAATCGTTGTATATGCCATATTGCATAGGAATTTATATTTTTTATTTAATAAGTATTAAAATTACTCTTATTACTAAGGCTAGGACACCAGCATATTCTTTTCATTATTTTGACTCTCAAAACAATGAAAAGAATATTCTGTTGTCATAGCCCTGCTTATTGTGTTTATTTATTTGTTTATTTTCAGTTTCTGGCTTTTCAAACTATAACATAGCCAACGGATTACCAGTTCCAGGTAATATTTACTTTATTACATTTATTTAAATTTTAAACACAGATATTACAATACAAATGCTAGTAGAAAAGGCAAGTGTTACATTGACCCGTGATAATAATTTACACAAACACAGAAGCACACACGTGCGCGCGCACACACACACACATATATATTTATGATAAATAATGAGGAGTAAAAATCCATTTAGTTTTATTCCTTGTGTCCACTGAGAACCACTTGCAACTCTCAATGTGTGGCGTATATTTCTAGTTGGACTTACACACTTCTATTAATTAACGTTAAACGACTTGGGATATCTGATATCTTAAAACGTTTTTTTTTACTCACGTTAACCTCAAACAAGGCATATCACTACTTGAAGGTAAAAGGCTACTATTTGGGACCATGCATCGAAGAGATTAACAAGATGTTTGCTTGCGTTACACTTGAACTTATGCATATCAGTACAGTTAGAGAAGCAGGAAGCAGGAAGAGAATTCTAAATTCTAGTTGTTCGAGGAAAGAAACTAATGGAGTAGAAAACTTTCTGGCATTCAGCGATCTTAACAGTAAAGGGGTGTGATTTTGTTGCTAAGCGGATTTGTCGGATGTACTATTGTCTAAGATGGATCTAACTATATTTAGTATTCGTCCATTATACCATACGATTTAATTTTCATTAGCAGCCCTTCCTGCCAGACTTTGTCAAATGCTTTGGACATATTCAGGGCTACAGCTTTGCCCGCCTTATCCAGGGCATGGGGTGTGTTTAGATATGACCGTTAAAATATACGCAATAGAACGACATTGCCTTGCTCGTTAGAGAGGCTAACTTTTGCGAGGTGGTTGACTAGTACTTGATTGATTAAGGTCTCAGAGATTTTAGAGAAGAACGGAAGAAGACTGATAAGGCGATAATTGAGAGGGTCAGTCCTTTCACTAAAATTCTTGTACACTTGTACCACAGGCCCGATTTTCCAGCTATTAGGGATGCAAGATTCAGCACGGCATTTGTTGTAGAGTTTTGAAAGTATGGGGGTTAGCTCAGCTGAGTATTTCTTAAATAGTATAGCCGGGATGAGCTCATGCCCACACGCCTTGGAGATTTCTAATTTTTTTATGAAATCGCGGACATGAGAATGTCGTTTCAGTTCGCATAAAGGGATTTGGGAGGGAGTTGTTTGTTGGTTCTAACGTGGATTAGAGGCGAATCGCCGGGCAAGCAGTTCCACATTCTTTGTAGCCGTGCATGCAACCTTCTGGTTGTTGGATAGTGGAGGTATTACTGATAGCCCTTTATTCACTACACTATTATAAATGTTTCAGAAATCGCAAGTTCCTATCTTGTTCAATTCTATGCGTTCCCTGATTATTTTAGCATTTTTTTTTTTGCTGAGGCTATTTCACTTTTACAATGATTTCTAGTATCTATAAATTTTTGCCTATTTGATATTTACTCATGACGAACCGGCGGAGTGCACGTTATCCTTGTGCAAACACACCTGCACAATCTATAGTTAACCAGGGCAGTGAGTGAGATTTGTTATAATACTTCACTGTGTGAACATATGCTTCAATGTAAGCTTTGCACTATTAGTTTCTCTCATTGGTATACTGTTCAACGGGAAGAAAGAAGATTTTAGTCCACGGGCATATTTGATGTGTTCCCTTATGGTTTCCCAGTCAGCCGCTTTGTAGTAACTTTTCATTTTGTGTAATGGCTCCTCACCTTGGAGTTAGGATTTAAGTGTTATGCCTACTGATACCACTAAGTGGTCTTCGTTTCCAAGTAGACTGTGGGCAATAGTCACACAATCCTCGGGTAATGTGGTAAACAATAGGTCTAGAAGTGAAGCTTGCTGGTGTTCCCGATCTGGGAGGCGGGTCGGGAAAATAACTGTCTGTGTGAGGGAATGGGTAATAAAGGAACAGCGTCCAACTGCATTTGTGCATCCTGAAAAACCAAGCCAATTTTTATGGTGGACATTAAAGTCACCAAACACACGTATTTGGGCGTTATTATGCAAAGAAAGTGTTGCATCTATAAAATCAAAGGCCTGATCGATTAAGGCACAGTCCTGACTTGAGGAAGAACGGGAGAGAAAATATAAGTTAGTAACGCAGTGATGAAAGTCTAGTCGAAAGCATATATAGGCTTGATCATCTGATTAAAGACGTTGCTCTCTAGTTAAAGAAAGGATGCTACGAATATTGACTTCAAGCTCGTGCATATATCTATCCGAGTCCTTATGGTAGAGAGGGAGGTATCCTGTCATGTTAAAGTACCTATAGAAGATTAAGGAGTGTAAGTTTGTTGCACTTAATACTACGATATCTGGACGTTTACTGAGGTAAGATTCTACATAATCTAGGTTACTTCTAAGTCTACAAATATTTGTGACAGTATTTGTCATAGAAACGGCTCTACAGTCTTTAAGGCACTTTTTGGCTTTATAAATCACATCTGGTTATTTCTGTAATGTTGTTGGAACTAATCGTATTGGCTTCCCCATTTCCATTGAAATTTTTTAGGGATGCAGAACGAGTTTGAATCAGTCTCTCATTAACCCTAACCTATCTATCTCATTAATACTTTACAATTTGGAGTGTAAATTCAAGCTTCGCTATTATGTTAGCACAACACGAGAATAATTAATCAGTTTAAAATACTGTTTCGAAATTTAGGAAAATGTGTCTCTTTTCTGATAATTTCTGGCAAAATTAACGAAACATAAGGCTCTAATCATCAATATAGAATTGAAATGATCACATATAACCCCTTCAACAGTGGAAACTTTCAGATTAGGATATTTTTAAGGAGAAATATTTAACATGTTTTTAAGAAATTAAAAAACAAAATTAATTTCCTACTTTTATTCGCATCCATTGAGCGAAAAGAAATAATCGTATTCATTGAGCTTTACTCATCAGATTAAATGATCACACATTTGAGAAAGAAACACTGGGCCCAATTGATGCATGTGACAGATGTTAAATTCTTATGCATTCTTACATTGTTTGACCTGAAAGTTACTACACAAATTGTAAAGATGTCGATTGATATACTTTTTTCTATATTTTATCTTTACAATTTTAAGAATATTTATTTTGTTTCAGCATTTTCAACTTCTAATGAAACCAAACCATCTAATGGTGCCCCACAACCACTGTTTCAAGCACTAGACGCAGACTTGTTAAGTAAATTACAAGGAGGAAGTTTACCTGGCGTCAAGAAAGGTAATGGGCATGGTGACAATTTTCATACTCGTCCTAAACCAACAACTCCCAATTCTCTTGGCTTTGACTTCAAGTATCTTTTCGCCGGTGAACCTAAGAATGATTCTAAAAAACAAAAGTGGGATAAACTTAAATTCAAAAATCTGAACCAAGATAACAGGCAAAATAATCTTAATAGTGCCAACAACGAGATATTTAATGAAAATGAAAACGCCTTCGAATTCAACGAACAAGGGTTTGGTGATGGCAATGTTGGGCAATTTGATCCGTTTTTAAATCTTTTCATGCCAGCTCCAAATTTTTTAAATTTTCGCCGACCGAATTATGCAGGAAATCGAGGACCCATTCCGATGTGGACACCAAGAAGTTATTCAAATGGATTTGGATTTCCGATGCCACAGTTTTTCCCACCAGGACTTGGACGTTTCTGAAAAACTGAATACACTCTTAGGACAATCAAGTGAGTGAAGATTGATTTTATTATTTAAATGAACATTGGATTTTTTCACCATTGTAAATATGTTGAAAATTTAAACATTTATTTAGAATTTTTTTCCATAGATTAATCAAATATTATAGCATAATGTATCAAATGAATTTTATTTTATGTCTTGGATTATTATGTTCGATTATGTGCTTTAATATGAGTACAAAACGCGGTATTGAAAATATACTTGAAAAGATAAAGGTTTTCTTATTGATTTTTGCAGAAATACTTTCCGAGCTTGATTATAGCTTATTAATCATTTCAGAAATTTTGTATTATAAAAAGTTATAATATATAAGCTCTATTTGACCCTAAGTTCTCTAACTCTTCGTCTTTCACCTGCAGTATTTAATTGAATTAAGGAGATCTGAAATATTGCATTTTTATAGTCGTTGATATTATAATAATTCTATGTGTTTTTGTTTTCTTTTGATATGCCTAAAATTATAGTGATTGAAAATCGACTTTTCTTGAATACACAAACATAAAAATGGGTGTTAGAGGTTGCTTGAAGAATTGTATGTAATGTGAAATAAGTTGTTTTAAGACAATGCAGTCTTATATGAGAAAACTGTTTGGAACGAGACGAGGAAGTAAAACGGATCATGAAAACATTTAATGTTCAGTGTATTTCAAAAATAATATCTTTATTTATCAACATATGTCCGATAAGGATGTTAATGTGATGTAGACGTTCTAAAATTTTCGGGGTATACTCCATTTTTAAGAAGATAAAAAAAGAATACGTGTAGGCGTTCATGTTTACGCCACCGTCTACTCACATATTTGGCATTGTTCAAGTAAATACTGAAAATAGATACTTAGAATGTTATGTAGATATATGAAATAATAATAATAATAATAATAATAATAATAATAATAATAATAATAATAATAATAATAATAATAATAGTGGCGAGTACTGGAAATCTGGGGAAACATGTTGTCACACAAACTCCAGGAAACATCATAGATTGTTCTCAAAGAGCAATATTTAGTGATAGCATATGTGCTTACACCTAGTGAGTAAATAATAATAATAATAATAATAATAATAATAATAATAATAATAATAATTACAACAATATTTTTTTCGTGTTTCACTTATATTGTTCACGTTTAATTTTAATACTATATACACATGCAACCTGTATTGTTTATTAATGTTGCCTAAAAGAAGGCAATTATTGTGGTCATACATTGAAGTTAACTAGAGTTACTTCCTTTGAGTAGTACTCTCTATATCTCTCTATCTCTCTCTCTATATATATTTATTTATTTATATATTTTTGTATTTGTAAATGTGATTTTTACTTATTAATTTACTTATTATTTATTACCACATAATATAACTTATTGTAATTTTCATTATTTACCAGTAATTTCTAACGAGGTAACTATTTTGTATTTGTTATAGTTACACAAATTTCTTCTTTATTTATACATATTATTACTAAGACGTAATGGTATTTAATTATATCATGAGTTTTATTATGTGTGTCATAATCTATGTATTATATATATATAAATATATATATATATTTAAATATATATATAAATATATATATATATATATATATATATATATATATATATATATATATATATATAGCTGTACCCTGCCACGCGTTGCTGTTGCTCAAATTGGCGACAATGGAAAAAGTTCCAAAATTAAAAAATGCATGTTTCTTATAGGTTTAATTCCACATTTCGTATGGGTACAGAGTTTTTGTTTTTCCATTTTCTTAGCTGATGTAGAGATTTTCTGGTTTGGTGACTCTTGAACACATAACATAAATTGTCCATGTGAAAAAACAGTCAGTGTGTAGCTGTAAGTAAAACAATTGTAAAGATTGTTCCCTGAGCTTTGTTGATGATTATTGCAAACGACAATAAAATTGGAAAATGCAGTTTCCTAAACTGTAATGGTGTATCCGGTGGAATCATAGGAATGCGTGGAATGAAGATATCTTCACTTGTGCAAGTTCCTGTTAAGGTTGTTGTTTCTATGATATTGTTTGTTAATTTTTTTTTACTGCAAGCCATGTGCCATTGCAAAGCTTGGATTGGTTTATATTTTACAACATGATAATTAGTACACCAATTTTCAGTTGCAGTATATGCGGAGGCATCCCTGGCAAATCTATCAGTTGGATAATTAACCACATGGAAGTGGATAATTAATTTGAATATCTGGGAAAAAAAACTTTTTAACCAATTCTTCTTTTGATGAAATAAATTACAGAAGTTAAAAGTCAAAGAATGTCGCCCTTAACTCGGATCAGCCAGCACTTTTCTGTGCCCAATTTCCCACAAGTGATGCAAAAATTTCTGTGCGGATCGAGCGGTCTGCAACTGGATATGCATATTTTGAGTTAAGTTTAATGTCTTCACATAACACCAAAAAGTAGAGTATTTGAGGGAAACATTTATTTAATTTGCCGGTGTTCATTGAAGAATTACAAATATAATTTATCTGAAATCTTCTGTAAGCAATATTACTACAGTTCTAAATGATCTGCCATGCAAATCTTGCAAAGTTCGACCAAGAGCATCAAGTGATTATTTGCCTACCGTTGTGCATTCATCCCAAACAATAAGTTAGTATTTCTGCAATATTTTCCCCATACTGGATGGTTTGGAGATGTTGAACGTGAGATTTTTGTAAAATTGAATGTTTAATAGTAGTTTCTAAGTAGAATAAGTAGTTCTACTTGATAACAAGATCGCAGGTATTCCACATGCAGCAAGGGCTATGTCATTTTGTCACTGAATGGCTGCCAAAATCAAGTTAATTAGAAAGGTTTTACAGGTTACTCCTGGTGCTGTTCAAGGTAACAGTAATTTCCAAATAACTTCTAATCTCACAATAAGTAAATGAGGTGACTAAAATAGGATTTATCCATGTTTTACAATGCATTATTCACTGTAATTAATTGAGGAGACTACAATAGGATGAGGGATTAGAGATGGACAGATAGACAGGAAGATATATAGATGGAGGGAAATTCAGAAAGAGAAGGAGATAGAGGGAGAGTTAGAAACAGAGAGGGAGCGAGACAGAGGAAAGGAGAGAAGGGGAGAGAGATAGAGGGAATTAGAGAGAAAAAGGGGCGCAAAGAGAGATGGAGATGGTGATATATATATATATAGAGAGAGAGAGAGAAAGAGAGAGAGAGAAGAGAGAGATGGATGGAGAGAGTTATTAAGAGAGGAAGAGAGGGGGGAGAAACAGACGGCGAAGTACACTTCTCCTTTTTTCTTCGATCAGCAGAGGAGAAATCTTTCGAGACTGGGGCAAGTTTAATTTATTTACTATCCAAAGTAACTTTTTTTTTCGGGAGCTAGATTTTCCACAAATTAGAAACCGACTGGATTATCTGTACTTTCACCTAACAATTTAATAAACGAAAAAATGTTTTAAAACCTGAATTTAACGTGTAAATAATAATTTAAAAAATAGCACGGTAACGTAAGTGCATAAGCGCCACTTTATTTCAAATATTTATTTTCCAAAGTCTGATTGAATGAATTAAACTTTAAGTGGTTTGTAATTATTTTCTCAGCGTTCGACTTTCACCGACGCATGACGTCAACAGCCGGATAAAGTCGAGCGTTACCGAGGAAATAATAACAACGCTATGTGAAAGAAAAAGTAAAGTAAAATTTTAAATAAAAAACAAAAAAACTACCGGTCATTTGTATTTCTTAATAAATGTTTGTAGAGAATAACATGTTTTTTTTTGTCACAAAAATAAAGTTTTAGCATTTTTTGCAATAAATAATAGCAATTTCGCTAATTTTTACGACTTGCTCCAGCAAACATCTCAACTCCTCATGTTAAAAACGGCTTTAGGTATACACCCTACTTCCCCATGTGAAGAACGGCTTTCGAGGTTTTGGAGGTATATATATATATATATATATATATATATATATATATATATATATATATATATATATAGTTGAGATGGTCATTAATAAAAACTGAATAAAGTGCTCAATATTGTTGTAGAGCAAATATGCGTTTTATTTTTTATTACCGTAAATTTCTGTTACGTTACATTATTGTTTCTGCTACACGGCCGTTTTTCTTTTGGTAATAAAATAAAAAAAAACGTATATCTATCTATCTATCTATCTTTCTATCTATCTATCTATCTATCTATCTATCTATCTATCTATATCTATATCTATATATATATCTATATATATATATATATATATATATATATATATATATATATATATATATATATATATATATATATAAATTCAAAATTGAGGTAATTCCGATACTAGAAATCCTGGGAGAGCTCAACACGGTGTGGAGCCAATTATAGTGTTATAATGGAATAAATCCAGAGGAAATCCGGGTATGAGAGCTCAATGTGGTAAACAGAGCAATAAGATAAAATAATAAGATGAAAATACCATAAGGTTGAAATAAATTATTGCATCGACAATTATGTAATTTCCGTGTTATAATTTTTATCTTATTGCTCTGTTTACCACATTGAGCTCTCATACCCGGATTTCCTCTGGATTTATTCCATTATAACACTATATATATATATATATATATATATTGCCGATCCCCGGCGAGTAGGGGTCTTTTTTCGTTATGTCCAGGAGTAACACGCATACACCGATCGAATTGTTTATTTGTTTGTTTCTTTCTTTCTTCTGTGGATGTCATGTTCCGGAGAAATCCGAGACGCAAGCTGAGTTACGTTTGTTTCATTAAATGCATAAGTACAAATAATTTCTTTTACTTGTGCTTTGTTTATTAAATTTACAATTTCTCTGTTACTCTTTTAACGATTAAAAAAAAGTTTTTTTAATACGCACGTGTAGTCAGAATCGTTATTTTTCGTTATTTCAAAATTGTCGATCGAAAAGAAACGAAGTCGAATAAAAGTTTTATTTTTAATTTGGTAATATTTTTTACTTTTTAACATTAAAAAAAAAACCCAGTAAGATGAGAAAGAGACACTCTTATAAAATTTCACGGAAAACGGGCGTGTAAATTTCTAGTTTATCGATTTGGAATAAACCAGACATTTGATTTATATATGTACTAGCGGGGGCGGTACCCGGCGTTGTCTGAGTGTTTGGAGGTGTGTGTGGTCGGGCGGGGTGGGGGTGTTAATGAAAACCTAAGAATTAGCGAAGTAAAAAAAGAAAACAGAAAAACGAACGTTAAAAATTATCTGAAAAATAAAGCGGGAGGGAGGTACCCGGGCGGTGGGGTGGGGGGTAATCAAAACAAAAAACACAAAAACTAACGTAAGGCAAACATACGATGTTAAATGTAAAAATCGAAAAAACAAAAACAAAAAAGAAAACAGAAAAACGAACGTTAAAACTGCTGTAAAAATCTGAAAACTACTCCCCCCCCAAAAAACACGTGAAAATGGCTTTTCGATATTAAAATTAAAAAAATCGGTGGGTACCCGGGTGTTTTTGGGTGTGTGTGGTCGGTCGGGGGTAGGAGTGTTAATGATAACCTAAGAATAAGCGAAGAAGAAAAAGAAACAGAAAAACGAACGTTACGTGAAAAATGGCTTAAATAACCCTGCTTCAATATTAAAATTTAAAGAATCGGAATCTCACACCACGATTCGAACCCAAAACGTTTAGATAATGACCCAAATGCTCTTAGTAACTGAGCTAACACGACATACATGTAATTTTGTCACTTCTTCAAATATTTAAACTAAATCAGGCCATGACGTCGTCTGATGCATGCGTAGAACTGATCTCGTCATGAGAGGACGATTTTTGCGGACCTCCCTGTAGAAAAGTGTTGATTTCAGGGTGAAAAAATTAACATTTTTAGCCAATTCTTCGATATTTGTCGGGCGGAGGATGGGGCTTTCATATGAGACCAAATTTGTGAATTTTGTTCTGTCTGTCGAAAGCTTTTAGCAGGCACACAAACATACACACATACACACATACATACATTTTCGCTTATATATATATATATATATATATATATATATATATATATATTATACCATTGCACACAGAAATTAGGAACCCACGATTTTCGGCAAATCTAAGACAGTGTAGTAAATAATGAGCAGTCAACAATTCCCCCACTATCAAACAATCATGACGTTTTTCTGCACGGCAACCGTGAAGGCTAACTTGCTTGTCAGTGGGTTTGCCTCAAACTTCAAATTGGGCCCGACAAACCACTCCCTTCCTGACTTTCCTTTGTGGACAGACGCCACACTAGATGATCTGAAAATCACCCCTTCTCAGGTGCATGCTATCATGAAACACCTAGACACCTCGAAAGCATGTGGACCCGATCTCATCCTGACTATCTATATTCTATCAAAAAATGCTTCGCTGAGGTTGCTCCAGTTCTCTCCGAACTTTACAACAAATGCATTAACGAACCTTCTTTTCCTGACTGCTAGGAAAACTGCTTCTGTGGTAACAAAAACGAATGAACACATATCTAAGGAAATGACAGAAACACTAGATGAAAACCTCCGCTCTGTAGTGGAATGGGGACAAAAATAGATGGTCACATTCAATGCTGCTAAGACTAAGCTTGCTTCAATCATTAATTACAAGAAACCTTCTCTACCACCAATAGCAATAACCCAAGACACATTATCTGAAAGTACTTCCTTTAAAGTCATCGGCCTAACATTCATAATGAATATGAATTGGAACAGATACATTGAGAGCATTGCCAAGGCTGCTGCGAAGAAATGGGTTCTCTCTACCGCGCTAGAAAGCTACTTGCACTTGAACGTATTCTGTACCTCTATAAGGCCATGTATGGAGTACTGTTGTCATATTTGAGCTGGTGCATCTGCTACTCGTCTCTCACTCCTGGACAGGGTTCAAAAAAGAGTCGCCAACTTGATAGGTCCTGAATTGTCATCTAAGCTGCAGTCTCTGTCCCATTCAAATAATGTTGCATCCCTCTGCCTGTTCTACAGGTATTTTAATGGTGAATGCTCCCGACGAACTACAAGCACTTGTACCTCCTCGACGTAAATACCCTCGACAAGCCCCACAAGCAGCTAAATTCCACCCCTAGATAGTAGAGATCCCTAGGTGCAATTCTTTTACTCCAATAGTTTCTGTTCCAGAACTGCTAGACTTTGGAACTCCCTTCCGGGATTCTACTTTCACATCTGAACTGACATGCAGAAGTTCAAGCGTAATGTGAACAAACATCTTGCTCCTCATTTCTCTTCATAATATCCCTGAAAATTATGTCCTTGATAATAGCCCCCTACTTCAAAGTGGCACTGTACCTTGTTTGGGGTGAAAATTTAATTAAAAAATTACTCCTTAATTAAAATGAGTGGCTTTGCTACTGCATGTACGAATGCCAGATGCAATCTCGTGTGTATGCTGATATTTTAGCAATCGTGCGCACCGAATATTAAGAAGTATCTGGCTGTTAATAGTGTTATTGTTCGTATGGTTATATAATAAAGCTGCAATGGAGCCCCGTTCTGTTGTTTATTTTAGAGTTGAATTATTATATTAGCATTGGTTTCTTAATTCTTCAAATTTTATAGATCTCTTTCTTTGGTTAGTACTGTACAAAGCATACGGATAGTTTTATAAAAGTATTCTTATTTAACTGGTTGAGTTAGACTTTAAAATACAACAGTTAAGTATCACAATTCGATTGTGCTCTAAACAGAAGCATTCATTTCTAACTCGTACCTATCTTATCAAAGAGCCTACTGTTGATTTTATAGGCTAGGTCCTTTTGTTTGTGCGGTGTTAACACTTCTAGAAAGTAAGTGCGATGTTGGGCTGTATAAGAGTTTTAATTTTAGTCAAAATTGAACTATTCGTGTTTTAATCAATTTCTTTTAATAATCGTTTTCTGATACTTATCGAAAGCATTCCGAACCTATATGAAACATGTTAAGACACATAAAGTATATTTGTAGGAAATTAAAAACAAATTGTCTCAGTAGTTTCGGAGTATAGAGAAAACAAATTTACACACACAACATGCCTCTTATATATAAGTAGAGGTAGTGATATAAATAATAACTTGAATTTAAGTTATATATACAAATATTAAGAATCATTGTTCAATTTTGTTGTAAGCAGAAGCATTCATTTCGAACGCACTCCTCTCTTATAAAAAAGCTTACATCGGGACCTTCTATTTGTGTTGTGATAAAACTACTCAAATGCATTTGTGATATAAGGCTGTATCTGAGTGCTAGCTTTGGTCAAAATCGAACTGTTTCTTTCTTAATCGAATTTTTTGATTTTCGATAACTATGTGAAGCAGTCTTACAGAAAATGTAAGACTCACTGACATAAAGTACATTTCTGCGAAATTAAAAAAAAAAAAAAAAAAAAAAAGAAAGTAAAATCGGACTAGCCGTTTTGGAGTTTATAGAGAAAGACCCCGCACACAGAGGTAAAGTGCTGTGCGCGCACACGCACGCACACGCACGCACACGCACACACACACACACACACACATATATACATATTCTAGGAAACACGGATACTAACATTAATATATTAATTTTTCGGTGCAAATTTTAACATTTAATATATGAAAAGTTATGTATGTTGATTTATTTTATATATATTACATTGTATAGCATAAACCTCTAAACTAATAATCCGATCATTTTGAATTTTTATTTATTTTTCTCGTTAATCTAGTGATTTTTTTCTAAATTTTATATTATTATAGATTCCCTAATTTATATAATAATTAAGTGATTGATTTTGTGCTACGAAACAGATACTGTCAAGAATTGTAAATATCAAGTGAATTAAATGAATAAATTGTAAGATGGTCAACATCATGAACTTTGGAATCATAGACTTTTGTCATTCATTCACTATATATATATATATATATATATATATATATATATATAAACACATATATATATATGTTTGTGTGTGTGTGTGTATGTGTGCGTGTAATCATGCTAATATATGAGTAGAATAAAACAATTAAAGTAAACTTTTATATTTCGTTCCAGGTTAAACTATCCGTACAAAGTTTGGATAATCTGGCACCAGGTACAAAATAAAAAAAAAGACCAAGACGAAACTACAAATTTATGTTGTCGTCCGAAGATACCAGAAACAAATCAATAGACAATAATGAATAACCTGTGAATAAACCATGAATAAAATAAAGAAAAAAACATTCAAAATCTAATTTTCGATAAATAATTGATGAAAAAAAAATGTAAAATATGAAAAATAAAACACAAAAAAATGAAAATTGAAACATTGTTTCCATTATTGTTTGTTTTTCTTTCCGAATTATAAACTGATACTACAACTGTAGAGTTGAAAAATGAAAAACTTAACGTTTACTAACTTTATTTTATTTCTTTTACTTTTGTTAACCCTCAAACAAAACATTTTATCACTTAGACGTAAGAAGCTACTATTTGGGACCAATATTTATAGGCGTCTACGTAAGGAGACGGGCTACATGTCGGTTTAGCTGTCCGAGGAAAGAAGCTATCAGAGTAGAAACCTTTCTGGCATCTGGAGACTGCAACAGTGAAGTGATGGGAGTTGATTGCGAAACGGATTAGTGGGGTGGGGTATATACGTCCAGGGGTGCAAATGTAATGAGTTTATCAGAGCACATTCTATTAAAATATTTGTAAAATAAGCACAGGGATGCAGCATTGCTGCGATATGACTGGGACTTATTAGATTTGGAGATACACCAGCCAAGATATGGCAACAACATTCCATGCATGGGTGAATCATAGCTTTGTACATGTCTAGGATACTATCAAGTGTGATAATTATATGGCGATTTTTGTGGATTTATTAAGATCTGTTAATAAACATCTTTGATTATCACCGAGTCGTGATGCACCGATTAATCTGTAGGTAATCGATAATCGGCATTAATTTGAAATAATTTCACTAATGCCTAGTGAATCATCAGAAAACTTTAACACATTAACACAGTACGCGTAATTGCCAATTTAACTTGATATTTGCTAAATGCCTAACTCTTTTATGGCTTTTTACCTTTTTACTTTATTACATTATATAAAAAATATCAAGTACAATTTCCGATTCTTAAATGGATATAATGAAATATCTAGATAAGAAAAGAATTACAAAGTATTAAGTATAAATTTTAGTCCTTAAGTGAATAACTATGAGCTAAAAGTTTTGTTTATACTTGTTTTAAAGAAAACTGTATTAGGGACTCATCCTGAATATTGTGCATCTTTCAGGTTTCTTGCACATGTGTGTGTGTGTGTGCTTGTAATAGGGAATAAAACAACTCTGCACTGTTCAAAGTCATTCGAGAGTCAATGACTTATCAAACTCAATAAGGGAGCATTATTTGTAGTTGCTGTTTAAATGTTCGTAATTTCATTAAGAGACGATTAAATTTTGTTTTTATTTTTGTAAATATATATGGAATTATTTTTTCAGTGAAGTTTGATGGAATACTATAATTTGAACACTGTTTTGCAATAAACCTATTATATCCAGTGTCAGATGTTAAAGAATACGACTGAATATCAACAGCAATCATTCCCTTGCTCAGATAATGGATTTCGTGTGATCTGTAGTCATTAATATCCCAAATTTTCTTCTTGGTCAATTAAGATTCTGTAGTAGTTTGGAATTTGGCTTGAGGCTTGTAGTTACTGTCACTTGTCCCTGAAGTATTTGCCCCTTAAAATTATTATTTTTTCTTTTGTTATCTACAATTTTTGCTTTTGGATGACCCTTTCTAAGATAGTTAACATATTTTCTGTTATTAGAGTTTTGCTGATTTACACCCCTTGATCTTGCAGACAAATGTATTCATCTTTGGAATTGACATCAAAATACTTGTTGCCATAATGCTTTGTGGTTGTTGTCAATATTTTATTATTTTTACGTATTTAAATTACTTATGTTTGTTATCTAATTCGTAATTTATTCTAATAACATATTTATTATCTAAACTAGATAAATAGATGTATGCAATGGAAGCACGGGTCCAAAAATGAGGAACAAGAGGGTAACTGATGAAGAATGATTTATTTGCGGTTTGCACATGGACGCCATTAATCATAAAATTTTTCACTGTAAAAAACGGGAGATAGAATAATAATTTTCAAGTCCAACGTTAACAAATTTCTAATGAACCGCCCCCTTAAGTAAACACTTCATCAAATCTCCACACTAACGTACTGTACTTGCAATAACCCTTATCACTGAGTGGCTTCCGGGCCTTGATAAGTGGTGACCACTGTGTAAAAAAAAATCCTTTGACAGTGAGTCGGAGAACAAAATTATAATATTAATTCGATAGGAAATGGAAGGACATAAATTTTCCATATGCTTGCCTGTATTTACCTCAAAAGGCTACAGTTCTCCAAGCTTGTTATTTGAAAATACGATGTAGACGGCGTATGTACTCTTGATGAATTTTCACTGGCAAGCAAACGAGGGAGTTAACTTGTTTTCGTTTATGCTATAATTAAATTAATATTTATATCATTTATAAAAACTAAATTTGCTGATAAATCGTCATTAGAAAACGTGTTAATCGGTATTCGGTAATCGGCCAATTTGCTTATCGGTTCATCTCTAACACAATGCTCTTATATTAACAAAAATGAATTTTGAATAAATTGTAATAGATAATTTTTTATATCCATTTGTATTCACTTCATTTGTTTTCATATCGATACACAGAGAAATATACGTAATATATTTCCATTTTCAATAACTGTTTGCTTTAGATTAAAAAAGACAAATATTATTTCTTTAGAAATTATTTTAAATTATTTATTAATTATTCATATTTCTAAATGAAGCTACATAGTCGTTTTTTAGTATTTAAGTTATCCAAATTTTGTTTATTTGTTTGAATTTTCAAACGTCAATTTGAACTAAAGAATTCTAAAATATTCCTTCATATTATTCGGCAGATCTTCTTTCACAAATCGGAACAGTTTGATTCAATTTCTAACATCATTATCTCTCTATATATTAGGGCTAATTTGATTTAAATCTAAAAATAAACAGCTCGAAAATATTTATTATTCTTATTATTATATGAATTCGATACAAAAAAGACAAAGAAGATGGACAATTTGAAATTTATTTGCTTGGAACAAGATTTTTATTATTTTAAGGATTATAAATATATCAACAAACAGTTTTTAAAAAATATCAATAAGGAGGTTCGATAAACAATCGAATTTGTATCAGACATCATCAGAATACAAGCGACAGTTGCGAACATCCTACCATGATTGAAAGGAAAGTAAGTTAAGGGAATATGATTATAAAATATCTAAAATAAAGTGGCTAGAATCCAACGGCATTGTTAACTGATTGATAGCGAAATAGATAAGAAAGCACTCGTCAACAATAAATTTGTTGTCTCCGCTTTTTCAGTTGTTTTAGGACAATTCTGTTATGGTAAGAAATCATATTGGTTTTGTTCAATCAGGTCAAGTTTTGGAGCTATGACCACATCTTTTTATGTTTATGTTTACAAAATGCAAAGTTTGGATTGTAAATATTTATTTTAATAGAAAAAATTATCCAAATCCAATGATTCTGGATGAAAAGGGATCAGTTTAAAGTCATGGAATCTGGAAATCTTCAAAAAATAGTGCTTAGGACTGGTCTGTTCAGGAGGAATTGCTGCTGTGCAAAGAAAAGAAACGTCATCAATGATCCTCTGGTGGCAGATATACAATACTCTTCCTACCGCTACACATCAAGATCAATTTAATCATGCATTTCACCAAAGTTTTGGACAATTCATTTATTTGTGCCAGGCTTGTCCAGAATTGACCATGGAGACGTTAAAAGCTGGCATCTTTTACAGTTTTCAGATCCGGCAGCTAATCAGAGATCCAGAGTTCAAAAACTCAATGAACGAAATTGAAGTGAAACCTGAAGTGTGGAAAACATTTGTTCTGATAGTGAAGAATTTTCTTGACAATAGTAAGACCAGAAACTAATCAAAACTTGTCAAAAACATGCTGACTGTTTTCGGAAACCTGGGCTGCACAACCTATTTTCACATATGGACCGGTTTTCTAAGAACCTGTGTTCAATAAGTGACGAGCAGGCGGAGATATTCTATCAGGACTCGAAAGAGAAGAGGACCAGGTATCAGGATCGTTACGACGCAGTAATGATGGCTGACTACTGTTGGAATCTGAAAAGAGGCCCCACTGTTGCTGAGAATTATAGAAGTTCGAAGAATCGAATTCAAACCTTAAAATTTGAACAATGGTGAAGCAACGTGAAATTTACGTGTATTTATCTTTATCAATGCCCACAATTCAGTTTTCAGTAATTGATGTTTCTATCGAGTTATCATTATATTTTGTTGGCAAAACATTTTGCATCTTAAAATATATTTAGAGTGGTATTTGTTTGATATCGTCCATAACTTCGATTACAGGACAATTTCTGACTAAAAGACTAGTCGTGTTGTATCGATAACAGCGTTGAACAATTGTACAGTCTTTCGCGAAATTATAAGAGTCAATCCATTTATAACTCTTATTAGATCGGTCCAGTGATTTTAGTAGGCTGTGCCATATTCAAGTCTGGTTCTCCCACTTACACTGTCTTTCACCAACGCTCTTCTCAAGTCAGATCATTAACTCTGGAGGAGGACCGCAACAACTTTTTCACGGGGTCAGAGAATCATCGTAAAAAACGCGCACCATCACAGCATTTCTTTGAATAGGACTGACAACCTTCGCAAATCTGCGCAATACACATCTAAAACGCAACACGAGTGCCTCAAACTTTTCTTTTGTCCTAAATCTGTTATTGAAAAAGCAGTAAATAGTGCTTTTATAATTCATGCCGCATTGAAGATCTCATCTTAAGTAAGTTGCTGATAAACTGTAACGACCTCACCAGTTGACTAAATTTGGGTGATATAAGCAAGCCACTTCACTCTAGATTAGTCACGCACGAATTTAACTTTCTCAACTCTTCTTACGACTGCTCAAGATCCATCAAACTCGAGAATGCTCTTTAAGTCTACACGGCTGTTAATTTTAGGCCGAAATAGCTTATTTTAGTCTTCTAGTAAAATTATAGTAACTCATTTTCTATTTCAACAATACCGCAACAAAAACGACAAATTCCTAATCCCAATATGCTTTCTCAGCTGTTAGAAATTCAACTGCCGTTTTCCATTTCAATCGATACGTTTATCCCAGCTGATCCTCACAGATGCTAATTAGTTACAACTACAAAAGTCTGTATCAATGAGGACAAGCTCCATCCGACTTTGGTGGATGGGCAGTCCCGAAATGTAATTCTATTCTCAGGCAGTATGTGTTCCTCTTTATTTTCAGATTAACGAAGAGTTGAATGACACGCAGGTGGGTGCAGGTAACGTACTTTTCCAGAACTGTTCGTTTTAAGATCTAAGTGATTCCCACCCATCTGATCACTTGGGTATTAGATAGTTTTTCTATGGACATATTCCAATAAATTTCCGAGTAAACATTAAGAAAGTTTGCCTGTAATATCCTTACCTTCTTTTTATTAAAAGTAGCAGTTCTCACACTTCAACACTGAAGGATTTTCCGTTAAATATAGTATATTTAGTTTATTTGAGTGCATGGCAGTGGCAGTATGGGCGTAAAATCGTTGCTTAAATTTACCCTGAGTCATACCGATAAAAATCTTCTCGTTTTTGGTAGTAATACCTTAAGTATGTTTTTCCAATTTGGGACGTCATAATATACCACTCCTCCATTGAACAATATTCTCTGGAACATGTGAGATTGCTGGAATCATCAGAAGTTCTACACTTGAAAAATATCAGGAACCCCACAGTTTATGATGGATGGAGTGAATTGTTTATCTCGTAGGGATAGAAAAGAGCTCTCTATGTGCCTCTTCTTACTAGATAAGAACAGATGCGAGTGGTCTCACTTTGTGAATTCCCACACTCCTATGGCTCTTAACATTTGCGTATATGTTCTTTCATAGCCAACTCCTATCACTTCATATGTCCCCGTCTCCATTTTTAACGATTTTATTATTTACTTTTTACCTCATGTTAACGTACATAAAGTTATTTCTTAACATATATGGTTCACCAACCGAAGCGAATTATACGTTTTTGCTGTCCCTTCGTCACGTTGAAATTGAGACCATTTCAAAAACATTATACCCGTTCCAATTGTGGTTTCAACTAATTCAAGGGCAATAACGCAACGTATAGTGTCTGCATTAAATTTCTTCCTTGGCTAGCCGTCCAAACTAACATGTGTGTGTTTTTTTACCAACAAACTATTTGAACTATATTTAATGTCCGCAATGAAGAGTTGTCTCAATAATGTGTGTGATAATTTTATTTACCAGAACTATGTGAAATAGGGAGATTGATGGAATTCTTTGTGTTGATCTTTGAAGGCACCATGCATCTTAGACGAGAAGAATTGAAAAAGTTTTAAAAAATTATAACATTCAGAGAAAGATAAGGTGTGGATCTGTTTCTCTAAATTAAAATTCCTCTCTTAAAATCTTATCGTAGTTAAGAGCCTAGAGAAAAATGATCAAAATTACGTATCTGTATTCAATATTTATAGATATACACAGTCGTGTATGTATCTATATATAGACATAAAGAGCTCAACCTCAGTTTGTGTAAATTATGCGCATTACAGTATTTTACACCGTGGCGCTGTGCGTGTGTGTTTGTTTGCCTTGTTCTGTTTGTGCGGGTGTAAATATTAGCTAAGTGATTGAGCAATACCTGAGTTTTGAAATGTTCTTTTCTTGTCATAGTCACGATGGGAGAAAAGCATACTTGCATCTACTGAAGGGCGTTGGGTTTTATCGGTTTGGATAGCTCTTCCTCGATAACTCTAATTTCCTCGCTTTTATAGGCATGTTTAAGTTCGCATCGTCTCATTAGATTTTGGGTTTAAAACGATTTTCATTGGCTAAAACATATTGTGTTGACATCTTCCTGTGAAATTTTTAAAAGTGAAAAGGATAGCGTATAACAACGAAGTGGACAAGGAAAAGGTTACTATTAAAGTCAGTCGTATTTTGGCGTTCATTTGAATCGAATTATATACCGATAAGACGTCGTATCTTTTGCATCCATTCACTTTATCCCCTCCTTTACTTTTCTACACTCTTAAAAAGTAAAACCTTTTCTATTATTTGTATATCTCTTACCTTTCTGGGGGTTTTTGGTTGGTTACCTCGTTTCTAGATATGTTTGCGGACGGGTATATCAATACATTCATTTTGATCGGATTAAATGACAATTAGCAGCCTTAATTATATATATTAACATTCAAAAAGATTTCTCAATAATAGCGCTCTCTCAATGTTATATTCATGTCGTTGCATGCAGAAATAAATATTTTTCGACCATGAAAATGTTGTTATCATTCATCGAACTGCTCTCATTTATTGAATGCTCTTTTTATTTGGCGGCAATTTACCATCCATCGAGAGCCATCTACGAAACTGCATTCGGAGGTCGTGTCCGCTGATCTATTTGTAGGAATTACTATATTGATGGTTTAGTTGTATCTCTACACAGCTTTCCGCCATTAACTTTCTTCTCAGATATACATTTGCAATTAAACAAGGCTTATCACTTACGAAAACAAACTCCAGTCGATTTGTGAGCTCTATTCTTTATTATATACCGGTAAATAAAGCTAAATCTGCTATAACAGTATACAAAAATAAAGAAAATATAAAGTTATAACTTCGCCAGGCGACTTTATGATGGGTTTTTAAGCGTAATGGCTCGTATTTTTTCACCCGAATATTTAAGACGGAATTGCACATTTCACTGTTGTGATGACTGAACTCATGCATTCATCACCTAAAAGGTCATCTCCCTGTTGCAGATTTTGATTTGAAGTCTCTAAAAATAAAAACGTTTGTTATAGACATGCGCCAGAAGCAGAGATGCGTCGTTGAATTCTTGCCAAAAGTGCATTGAAAATAGTGATGATTACGTATAAGAATAAATTACCAATTAATTTAGATTCTAGCAGTTAGCATACATAATACGCGCCCTATTCAGGTTTGATAGAGTTCAAACAGGCTTTGAAACCTAGTAGGTGACACCCTTTTCTCTTCCTTGCAACCTCTTTCCCACACAAGAGACGCTGCGAGCCTGTCTCTGCTTCATCGTTATTTTTATGGCAAATGTTCGACTGAACTCCAGTCTATGGTTCTCCTTGCTAAACATTCACAAAAAACACTCGACTAGCTACTATAAACGATTTTCCTACTCTCTATCAGTGCCTAAATTTAAACGCTAATTTCATGAACAAAGCTCCTTTTTCAGAATTGCCCGCCCGTGGAACACCGTTCCGCTCTCCTGCTTCCTTGTTAAATACAACACGGTAGCTTTTAATTAAAATGTAACAATATAATAATAAAAGCTGAAAATTGTACAAAATAATTTTAATATGTTAATTAAAAGATAAATTATTCAAACACTCAATGACTCTAATTAAACATGTGACTTCGTTTTAATCACCTGAAAAATGTAGTTTAATGTTAGTGTACTTTTCACCATTTATTAAAAAAATTATATATTTTTCAGGGAATACGAGGTTTCCTTTCTTAATATCAGATTTACAAACATTTGATAGACTTCAAAAAGTCATTTTTTGCAATAAAGTTTTTATGTTCTCATAATATATTTTCCGACAATAGTTTAAGTAAATAACTCGATAACGAAACAACGATTGGTGAGACCACATGATCCATTTTCCCTGGTAAATATACATTAATTTTGCAATCGTTGGTTGCGTCGTCGTTGTTGTTGTTGTTGTTGTTGTTGTTGTCGTTGACTTCCAGCTATCTTCTTCATGGAGAACTGGCGCAACATAGACGTGTAATCCTGAAAAAAAAAAATCAAAATCAAATTAATTGTAGAAATTGTGAAAATATCAGCGTCATTATTATTGGAATAAAAGTTAAAAAACACAAAATATATATTTGAATTTTATGAGGTTAAAATTTGTGTAATATGATTTATATCGTTTTGAAAACTATCTATAATATATTGTATTTTTCTTAGTTTCTTAACAATGAAAAACCCCTATCAAATCATGCCGGAAGATTAAACAGTAACAATTGATTGAACTGATACTAAAAGTTTTGTTTATTTAGATTTACTTTTTAATTTTTATCGAATTAAAGAAAGAAACAAATAATTATCAAAAGTATTACTGCAAGGGTCGTCTCAAAAGTACAGGCTCCTATGTTAACTCAAAAAGTTGAAGAGCTGCTATCAGTAAAATGGACGACCTTTTGAGCATTAGAATTTATTTTTCTACATAGTTACCACTATTTTCAACGCACTTTTGTCAGGAATTCTATGACGTATCGCTTCTTCTAACTCCACTCCTGCCATTATTATTATTATTATTATTATTATTATTATTATTATTATTATTATTATTATTATTATTATTGTTATTATTATTATTATTATTATTATTACTGACATCAACAAAAACAACAACAACAACAACAGTAATAATAATAATAATAATAATAATAATAATAATAATAATAATAATAATAATAATAATAATAACTCATCACAAAATTCTTAACTTCGTAAAGAAAAATTAGGACGCAAACTGCAGGATCCTGATTTACAGCTGGAAGAAGATTATTTCATCTCATAAATATGCGCGGCTTGAATTTACTCGTATAAAACGAAAAGACTCTAGAAAAACTAATAAGAACAATTAAATATTTACTGAAGATATACATTTTAAAAATAGATACTTCCTATTTATTTTATTACTAGCAAACGTGCATTGAGAATGGTCATTACTATGTTGAAAAATAAATTATGGAGCACAAAATATCAATCATTTTAATGGGAATTTTCAGTTAAAGTATAGGAGGCTTTACTTTCGGTACTACTTTAGTAGATAAGAATGAAATTAGAGATAGAAAAATGCGTAGATGCAGAAGGTGAACTCAAGACAATAGAATATATATAACGATATGTTATTCAGTGAAAGTAATAAGGTAACAAACACGTAAACTACAAATAATTGGGCATCCTTGATGTTGGCATCATTAAACAAGCAGACACAGAAGAACTAATAGAAACTTAGTAGCCCATGAGAATGAAAAATCTTGAAAGAAAAGAATGCGACGCAAAGTGAAACATACAGCATAACAAGAACAAGTAAATTAGGTAGATAAACAATTACACTTCCAAAATCACTTCTGAGTAAAATCAAAACAAATTACATAAAAGTCAAGATAGACAATGCAGAGGTAAACAAAAATATAGATATAGTAGACAAAGAGACGAAACAGCAATCTACATTATTAGTGAATGCGTCAACTTGCCTTAAAGAAATATTAAAATCAACAAACTGAGTTTGGAATGTGTAAACGACTACTACATTAATCAAAAAGTAAAATGATAAAACATAGACCAGAAACTATTAGAGAATGATAGGAATGGAGAAATAGAGACAAACCCGCCTAAGTTAGAAAATCAGACAAAAGGAGAAAAGAAATCTGCCAAATATTAAAATTCACGCACCGAGTTTATCACAGAGTAAATTTGAAGGATACACAAAAGCTGAGCAAATATAGGATAGTTGCAAGAGAACTGAAAGATTATGAAACATAAAAAGTAAAGTACTATCAGTAATTTTACACGTTATATGAACACTCCCAAAAATAAATCTTGAATACGAAGTCCAGGAAAAATCAAGAGAAATATTGACACTACACATTTAACAATCTACTGAGATTAACTGGTATGTTAAGGAAGTCTCTAGAGTGCAGATGACATTAATTTACTACAGCAAAGTAGAAATTAAATATCACTAAAACTAAAACTAATCGAGGGAAAGACGGAGAAGATAAAGCAAGCTTGGACTTCTTTGGGAAGTATCTAAGGAAAATAGTATAAAACTTGTGGTCGAAATTAAACGTTTGTTATGTTTGTTGACTAAAAAGTAAATGTTTCTTTAAAATATGTTAATATAACTGCTAAAAGTTCTATTTATTACTAGTAGAGGGCTCGACGCTTCCCAATCGTAAATTACGCTTAAATACGATATTTTCCTTCATGCCAATTTCATATTTATTATTATAGAACCAATTCTCTATTATTATATTGTATCCAATATATAGTATTGATTTCAAAGATTTAAAATTATATACATACTAGCAGGCTGCCCGGCATTTCCCGATTGTAAATCACGCTTAAGTATGATATTTTGATTAATGCAGATTTCGTATTAATTATTATATTATATTGGAACCAATATATACTAATGATTTAAAAAGTAAAAAAAAAAAAAAATGACTCGTACGCCACCACCGAGAATCGAAATCAAAACGTTTACCTTACGATTTACTTTTTCCTTTGATGTTAATGCCTGAACTATGAAGTCATGTTTGCGGCAAGGCTAAAAATTAAAACATGTTTGTAGATAAAAAACACAAAAACTGACAGAACAGTTTGGTAGGCAAAATTGTTTAAAAAAGATATATATATATATATATACGCATACATAAATATACATACAGAAAGAGGTGTGTGTTTACTTTAACCTTTTTACGCAAATATTACGCAAGTATAAATCATATACAATATCTGCATGAATATAATTACACTTAATAGTTAACTAAACATAATCATCGCATAAGAAAACCGGAAAATCTAATAGGGAATTAATTGAAATGAATGTTTAAAAGAATATGCAAATTAAATTTTAATGCAATTCCACGACCCATATATAACAAAAATGTTTTTTAAAAGCCTTTTCTATTCATTTAAAAATATTCTTTTAAACATTCATTTTACTTAATTTCCTATTATTACAGTAATTATATTCATGTAGATATTCTACATGATTTATACTTGCGTAATATTTGCGTAAATAGATTAGAGTAAACAAAAATCCTTTTCGCTCTCTCTATATATTTATGTATGCGTATAAATATTTTTTTTAAAGTTTTGATTACCAAACACCTCTGTCAGTTTTTAGTCTATGAAACTTAATATATAGATTATTCGAACCCATGCAGACTTTTATATTTGTGATTTAGCCTGGGAAAACGGTGTAAGAAGTCAAAGACTGAAATTTGCCCACTGAAGGTCGAACGACGGCATTACGAATATGCATGCGTAACGTAATAGCTATTGGTTCATATTTTAATTTTTAGCTCTGCATCAAACATGTCTTCATAGCTCAGGTATAAACATCAAAGGAAAAAGTAAATCGTAAGCTAAAAGTTTAGGTTTTGATTCTCTGTGGTGGCGCACAAGTCATTCTTATTAAACTTCTTAAATCATTAGTATATATTGAGTCCAAACTTAAGTGCCATAAGCTAGATCGAAACCTAAACGTACAGCTCTCTAGCGATATTCGCTATCATATGGATTTAGGAGACATGGATTTCAAAAACTTAAAAAATTAACCCAGTTAAACGTATAATTGCATATTTGCATATGCATAGAGTGCACAGTAAGTTGACTTACGCCTGCCAATTTCCAAGTTTTCAATTTTTATCTCTTATCAACTTTTATTACTGATTAAAAACCAAATCGAATTTGTTCCACACGTTCGAATCACCAATATATCAAGTTTCGAGCCTATAAATTAAAAAAAATGACAGAGTAGTTTGATAGCGACCGTAAGTCAGGCAGACAGACAGACAGACAATAATATTATTTATAATAAAATGGAACCATGATAACTCTTCTCTTGTGGATATTAAAGTATGTGTCCGGGGAAATTCTTAAAGGATGAAAAGAACAAAAAGAGATAATATCATTTGAAGATCAACTGGAAGGGAATAGAGAGTACTGAAAGTTTGACATTGCTTGATTATTTTAAAAAAAACGGAGATTGTTATCTGTTATAATTTATTGATGAGTGTAGATAAGAGAACATCAAGTGAGTTAGATTAAAAGAGAGAATACAGGAATATAAGAATTGTTTCTCTCAGTGAAGATGCCGAGAACACTACCGGGTTTATATCAATGTGAAATCAAATAAGTATTAATAATTATTTAGTTATCTTTAGGAACATTTAATATTGGAACAATATTCTAAATGATTTCATGTATACAGTTAGTTGAACAAAAGTATGTATTTTATACATTGTTGGATTTATAATAATAACAATCATAATTATAGCAGTTTAAATTGTTTCACAGGAAAAATATATCATAATATTACTATTTATACGAGAAGAAAACATATTTAGTATCATTATACGACGAGCGTTCAATAAGTATTATCCATTGACCTAATTCTCAAAGCAGTAGAGCAACGAAACATGGTTCAGTAATTAGTCTTTGCCTACATAGAAACCACCCAGAGGAACACATTTATGCCATAGTTTAATGCAGCACTAGAGGCCGTTTTAGATGTTCGTACTTAAACCATGATGTGATTCGAAAACCATCTGGGAAACGCCCTTTTTTACAAAAAAGTTACAACTGATCAAGGCCCAGAGGTCATGCGAGGATAAGGGTTTATGAGTATACAGAAGTCAATGAAACAGTAGGAAACGTTGGTAATAAAAATTTAATAAATTAGATTAAGGGGACGGCTAATCAAGAACATGTTTACATTTAACGTGAAGCAACCATATTGTAGTCAGCTGGAAAACAAAGAAATTCCAGCATTAATACTGTGAGCTTCTCATTTCTGCCCACCAACCACCATTAATGAACCTCTCAGAGAGAAATGATTTAATAATTGAAAAAACATTTCAAGCTATACCGTAGCTGGGGATCTTGTGGAGTAGATCTTTACGCCATACCCTATACAGGTCATACTGATGAGGTTTTCCAGGGTTTTGGGAAGCAATTCACCTTTAGACAACGCTTAAACATCTTTGTAAGTATGGAAGCTAGTTCTGATTGAAGCTTTATCAGCACTATTATTGGAATGCTGTCCAGGCTAGTTGCTTTACTGGAAACTAGCTTTTTGATTACCTTGGCAACATCATGCACAGATATTTGTATGTCACATAGCATGTTTTCAGATACAGAAAAAATACGGGGAGGGATTGGCGGCCTTGATTGCATAATGTAGAATTAGCTACAAAGTTCTTGGCAAAGTTTGGCTTTGTTCGATGCTGATGAGATTACCTCAGGCCAATTGACGATGGTTGGGAGAGAGCATACGCTTCTGTTTAGAAACCTGTTTGCTATTTGCCAAAAATGGTGGGAAGCAAACCGCTGCTCATCTACTTTGGACTTGACGGACTGAGCGCACAACTCCCTCGCGATTTTTTATTACTATTTTAATAATGGTTGCTAGCAGTCTTACGGCTTTGATCCCAGTACATCTATAACGTTAGAAGAAATTGAAAAAAGTTATTTCTGTTCGCAATAGCAGCAGACAAGTCTGGATAGAACCACTGCTGGCTGTTAGATTTTGCTAGAATTTTTTGAATGGTATGGAGCAGTCTATAACTACTATTAAGGTTTATTTTTAACAAACAACTTTATTGCTTGGATGAGTTGAAAGTTACAGAATGCAAGGCCGTGGGAGCAATGAGAGTGAGGGGATATTTTTTAGCCATACGTGCGTTTTGAAACGGAGGGAGATTACCTTTGCTAATCTTGCCACGCCTCTTGATTTGGAAAAGTCCTCTTAATTTTCTTAAAAAGTAAAGCATAATAGGCTAGTTTATTGTGGTACCCTTTACCAGAAAATCCCCCATTACTACTCTATTCTAGTCTCAGAAAACTGCATCCTTGTATTCTTTGGTTAGTAATCGTGCTTCTACTGCATTAACTGCATTTTGGTCTTTGAATCATAGTGATAGACCAAGGTTTCATCCTGTGTAACCAGTCTTTTGAAAAACTTTTACTCATCTTCTTTGGCAGAGTACCCCCAAGCACACGACACGTTCTCATTTCTGGAAAGATGTTAGCAAGCTGGGAATCCATCTGGCAGACACCTTATGAATATGCAAATAGTTGCTAATCTTGACCACTTAAGCTAGTAGGTGAATAGTAACGAGTTGATCTTCTAAAATGGCTGCCTTAACTTCACTGACAGATTCTTCATCAATGACAGAAAAATGGGCGACTAGGTTTGGGAGCTATTTCCACAGCTTTTCAAGTCACGAACCAATGACGCCAGCGTTTTACAAGGTAATATGATGAGACATCGTTATCATACGTTTCATTCAGTTCATCAAAATTTTCGTCATTTCAAATACTGAATCACGGCACGACACTCACCATGCTATATTTCTTACCTGAATCAGTTCAAACACCTGTAAATGAGAAACCACAATTAGTTAACAATTGTAATTTTCCACATAATACATAAAGATAGAAATTATTTCATATACAAAATTTCAGCTTGATCGCATAAGTAGAAGTGAGTTAGTGACATTACTTATTGAATGCTCTTCGTAATAGCAAAAATATATGAACTCTTATAATAAAAACACGAAAGAAATCTTATTCAAAAGAAAAAATACCCATTTCTAACCTTGTTTGAGCAAACTTGAGATTGTGATATTAGCACACAGCCTTGACCGACTTCTTTTTCGGTTTTTGACTCGGAAAAATTTCCCATTGAAGGAATGCATAATATGTTTACAGTTTCAGAATAGCGAATAAAACCATTAAAAGCGTTCTCGGCAGAATATTTCCCAGACTTGGCCGATTCACTGCAAGTAGAATATTGACAAAACTGAAGATCTGGCTGAGATCCAGGTATTTCGCTAAACAAGTGTGAACCAAATGTTCCTGGTTGCGTTAAGTATGACTTGTTGAATTCCGGATGAGATACGAAGTCTTCGCCAAATCTTGAAACTCCCCTATTGAATGATGGATGTTCACCTATAATTGGCTGGTTTGCAAAATGGTATTCTTCAACATGAGTGAATAATTTTCCCGGTTGAAAAGGATAACCAATGTTGATACAATTTGCAAATGGAACAATTTCAGCATAAAATGAATAAGGGAATTCCCTCATTGATGTGTGAAAACCATTTGAAAATAATTCTCTGTCGGAAGAATATACGTTGGAATATGGTAATTGTGTACATTTTTGGTTATTACTGAAAGAGGAAGTTTCGGCTCCTGGTTTTGGTATTTCTTTTTGTCTCTCTAAGAACCATGGATATGAATGTGTGCTCAGAGGCGGTGGAGGGAGTGGTAGCAGCGGTGGCGGTAGTAGTGGAGGTTGCAGAGGTACAGGAAAATAGCCAAAAGGAGGAGTTAAGAATGGTGGTTTTTGTGGGAAACCAAGATTAGGGCCTTTATAAGAAAAAAGAAAGAATAAATATGAAAAATTACTGTATTTAGTTTATGAATATATTGCTGATCAAATTTGAAAAGCAAAATTTCAAACTAGTTAACGTGTCATCATTTTAACATAAAAAATAATCAATTAAATCAACAACAACAACAACAACAACAATAATAATAATAATAATAATAATAATAATAATAATAATAATAATAATAATAAAACTAACTATGAAGAAACTAATGGAATCAGAATGACTGTGGTTGTCAAATAGGATAGAAAGGCCGAGGAGGATGAGAACAGAGAATACTATATGAACACAGAATTTTCTAGAAATAAAATCAATTAAAAAAAAACCCACTCAGGCATACACAATAGTTAGTCCATCGATTACGAATATGATATTATAAAACGATTATACATTTAAAGTAAGTTATGGAATTAACATTCGGCAAATAATTTATCGTTCTTTAGTTTTTATTTGCTACATTATTGCATTATGTTTTTTTTTTGTATTTCTGCGGTCGACTTTAAAACATTCAGGCAACTACCAAATATTATATCGTTTCAACTAGATTTTATTGTTTACAGGATATCTAGGATGAACAAAAGGACTTACCATGGAATGCTACACTACCAAGGTCTACGGGTCTCTCTCCCCTACTATTTCACACATAGTTTGAAGGATGGTATAGTAATTTACATTTTCCCTAAAGGTATCGATTAAACAGATATGATAGCTTCAACAGAACTATTTTTAGCAAACATACTCTGTGCCATCGCAAGCACGTATACACATACACACGCATACGCATACAACTCCAGGTTTTTAAATAGGGTTTAAAAAACAATAAGTTTTTACAAATAAGGAAACACATTTTGCGTATAAAAAACAATTTCATTTCAAAACAATTAAGTAAGTGAATAGTTTCATAATGACTTACGTGGAGATACATCTGCCATTGGATTATACATCTGAACTTATATTTCTGTAACATAAATATAAATAAATTAAGAAAACTAAAATGAAAAGAACCGAGAAATAAAAGCGGAAGTGAATGAAAATGAATTTCTGCTTCCTTAAAACTATATACCCATTCCATGCATCATATATATATATATATATATATATATATATATATATATATATATATATATATATATATATATATATATATATATTATACAGCATGCGGCCGGCAAAAATATTTCTCACATTTTGAGACATACGATATTCACAGCCAGACTCGTGCAGTTTCTGAGCAGTCATTAATTGTATGGATGGAATTGCATATCAGTGCGGAGAATTCAACTAACTGTCTGACCAGATAATCCCAAGGCCAAAAGATGCTTGCAAGCTGTACGTGTAGGAAACTGAGTAACAGAAAGTCTAACAGTTCGAATACGGTCTTGCGTTCGAACGCTTCGAGGCATGCTTTCTATTAAGTGCTGAACACGTAGCTCTAAAATTTGCAAGGATATCTGTATTGATTTTCTACCTGGAACAACATCATGTCATTCTAACTTGTAATGAACTAGGAAAGCGTTCTTTGTTGCAGTTACAGATAAACCATTCTTCAACTGTGCGATTCGTATTGCTTGATAATGGTACCTGAAAAAATGGCAAATTATAAGCTATATCAAAACACCATTGACACTTGCATAAGTTCATAAGCAACATATACTTGAGCGCTTAAAATGTGGAAGGTATTTCTAGAGCACCCTGTACTATTACTTTTAACATACTAGAATATGTATTTTCAAATATTAAATAAAAATAATATTACTACAGTTTTGAGCACATTAGAAAACCCTTTTTACGCCTTTATTTTCAAAATATTAAGCTACCATTTCAAAATATTTTCTATTTTTACGCTCTTCAAATACACTACATCTCTAAAATATCAACTTCTACGAATATATTATATTAGTTTTTTTTAAAATTATTATTTTATCTTACTAGTTTTAACACATCGTATAATTATTTAATATATTACACACAAATCTGCACTATTTCACAATATTATACTTAACCCTTTTAAACTATATAGTTCAATCATTAAAATTATTGTTATACTATTTAAAAAAAAACATTATACTTCGCTTTTTAATAAGTTCTATTTCAAATATTGTTACAACTGTTTCAAATAATTTACTTTTAGTAAATTAGCATTAATATTCTTAATATATAATACAACTCATTCATAGTGTTATTTTCGTTTTTAATAATTTTATTTTGCAACAACTTTTGAAATATTATATTATTTCTTTAACACATTGTACGACCTCTTGACAAATTCCATTTATGCAAATATTATATTCTTTCTTAAAATTATACAATTCAGTTTAAAGTATTTTTTTTAATTACATTTTCACCCCAAACAAGGCACATTGCCACTTTGTTGTAGGGGGCTACTATCAGGGACATCGGCATCAGGAGTACTTTGTAGGGAGTTGGGCAGCAAGATGTCGGTTCACGTTGCACTTGAACTTCTGCATGTCAGTACAATTGGGGAAGCAGGGAAACGGAAGGGAATTTCCAAAGTCTAGCTGTTTTGGGGAAGAAACTACTGGAGTAGAAGGCTCTCTTACATCTAGGGATCTCTACTGTGAAGGGGTGGGATTTAGATGCTTGTCGGGGTTGGCGGGGGTATTTACATCGAGGGGGCACAAGTGCTTGCAGTTCTTCAGAGAATTCACCGTTAAAGTACTTGTAGAACAGGCAGAGGGATGCAACATTTCATCAATGGGACAGGCTGAAGTTTAGATGACAGTTCAGGACCTATCAGATTGGCGACTCTCTTTTGAACCTTGTCTAGGAGAGAGAGACTAATGGCAGATACTCCACACATGGGCGAATGGTGGCCTTATATAGGTATAAGATACTTTCGGGCGTTAGTATCTTTCTAGCACGGTAGAGGGAACCTACCTTCTTCGCAGCTGTCCTGGCGATACTCTCAATGTAATTGTTCCAACTCATGTTTTCTGTGAGTGTTAGGCCGAGGAGTTTAAAAGATGTACTCTCAGATAAAGAGTCATTGGCCATTGCTATTGGTGGTAGAAAAAGTTTCTTGTAGTTATTGAAGGAAACGAGTTTAGTCTTGGCAGCATTGAATGTGACCATCCATTTATGTCCTCATTCCACTACAGTTCGGAGGTCATCCTCTAGTGTTTCAGCCATTTCCTTAGATATGTGTTCATTTGTTTTCCTGTCGTGTCTGTTATAAAGCGTGGTGGCGTCAGCATATATACCCATCTCACAGGCAATTTTATCAGAAAGATCATTTATGAATATTAGGAATAATATCGGTCTACGATTAGACCCCTGAGGCACTCCCACATTTATATCATATAGTTTAGATGTACGATCGTCGATGACAACCTGGATTTTTCTCTTATCTAAGAAGGATTTAATTATGTTATGTATTATGCCAATTATTTAATAAATATTTTACTTCACTTTTTGATATATTGAATTTTTCATTAGAAAGATCCCGTTAAACATATTAAAATATTATATTAATATGTTTCAAAATGTTATTCTACTTAACATATTATACCACTTCTTTTTATATATCGATACATTAGAATGTTCTTATTTTTACTACTCAGTTTAGTCTATAAAATTCTATTAAGTATTATTCTACTATTTATAATTTATTATACTATCAATTTTAACACCTTATAATACTATTTTAAAATATTGTAATCTTTTAGAATGATAGATACTCATTTTTACAGATTATATTACCCTTTTCATATTATACTAATACCTTCAAATATTTAAATATATTAATCCTTTAAATTTTCTTACTATTAGGTTAAATTATTAAATTAATTCTATTTCTTTAAATTGTCTTATATTTTGGTTTTAAGCTGGGTATGGGCATTTATAGACTCCAGCCGAGAGTTTTTGTCCTTTTTTAGGATTTTCGTTGTCCCCTTAAGTGCAATTGTCTGGATTTCTGTTGTACTTGGTTCACCGGGAATACTTGTTAGATAAGTTTTAAAGTTATTCTGGGACCTATAATCACTGGGATGATTGATATCTCCCTGAGATTCCAGTTTCCCTTTGTATTATACATTTGACCTTTATATGTGTTCTGTTTCCCCTCTTTTATCTCTGTTCAGAGATTCATCATTAGGAACATTCACTTCAAACAAGGTTCCCGCTCTCTCAGTCTTATTCTATATTACTATGTAGGGTTGACAGCAGCATTTTTAAGGTAGGTGGTTGTGAGGGTTACATGGTTGTAATGTATGGTGTATTTTTCATTTCCATTGCTTCTCTTAATAAGTTGTAATATGCTTTTGTAAACAGTTACTACTCATTTAAAATATAATGCATTTTTAGCGGATAAAATTTAAAATTATTACTCTATTTTACATATTTTATTATTCTGTTTAAAATATACTGATCTGTTAACATATAATTGTAACTCCTTAAAAATATTTTTAAAAATTCAGCATCAATTTTGTAGCACCTTAAAAATATTCAATGTTATCTCAATTTTAGCATTAACTTCGAACTACTTATACTTACAAATCTGACGTAAATAGTTTATATTTTATCAAATATGTTTGACTCCATGAAATATATCTACAACCGATTTAATGAAAATATAAATTTACGACACAAAACTATTTAATTACAAGCTGGATGCCCGGCGTTGCCCGGTCGTAAAACAAACTTAGATATGATATTCAAATTTATGCAGATTTCGTATTTATTATTATAGAATTAATTTTCTATCGATAATTATATATTATACTGTATCCAATATATAGTAGTGATCTCAAAAGTAAATAAAAATTATCTTGCGATCAGCAAGAATATGAAACAAAACATTTAGCGCACCAGTCTTAATCGATACCGTTTGCACTATTGTCAGGTGGATCAGAAATGGTTAAGAATGAACCGAATTTAGCGTATAAATGTATAAATTTGTGCATCCGTACAAATAACAAGTTTACTTGACTTACGCCTGAGAAGTTCAAATTATTTTCAATTCTAACCCTTTAGTATCTATTTTACCGGCTAACAATCCATAAAATGTGGCCCATGAAAATTGCAATCATTTGATCTGCTTTGCGCCGCTCTGCAGCCTTATATCGCGGAGGAGATGCAATTAAAAATGGAGACAAACATAGGGAGTTTTATAAAATAAAAGATTACATACTTCAATTTCAAAACCGAATCCGGTGAATATTTAATTTAAATTAACTACAAGTACAATGATGATGCACAGGTTAATGCTGTGCAGATCTGATCTCAAATGATTCATGTGCAAAAAATAGAAATATTATATTTTCCTGACAATTTTTCTAATGCAACCAAAACAATCAGTGACCAAAAAACAAATAATTCACGCAACAAATCAACTAAACAAACAAACTGGTCCGAGACATTGCTGACATTCCAGTAATTATTTTGGTTTCTGATTCTACATTCACTGTTAAATTGCCAATGGAGTATTCAACAAAATCACTATTATTTTGAACTACTCGCACATGAGCAACACTTTATCGGTCAAATCAATCTATTATACACTAATGCCTGCTACCATAATAGTATATTGCTTGAATTAATAAAGTGCTATAATGTTGTCTATTTTTTCGAATCTTCCGGATACTAGTCTGGTCTAAAACACATGTAATGGTCTATGCTAGTTCGAACATATTTTTATTTTAAAGTATTCATGGCGTAAAAAAAAAAAAAAAAAAATGAAAATCCCAAATACAAAACGGATTTTATTCCTGGTCTAATATTACCAAGGGAATGCAATGTGGGAAAGGTGAACAATAAATATCATTCAGAATAACATTCGTTTACTTGTTATAATAACTAGTATTACTATTATTCATATCTACTTTTATATAAAAAGAATTTGGTGTGTCTCTGTGTTTATGAGTATGTGTGTGAGAATGGACTCGAGAACGGCTGGGTCTATGTTATTACATTTCACACGAAGTTACTTTATGTGTCTGGAAGTGTTCTTAGGTTTTGTATCGGAATGGCTTCGATAAGTATCGATAATCGAAATAATTTGATAAAAGAAGGAACATGCGATTTTGACCAAAGTTAACACTTAACGCAGCCTAACATTTGAGAAGTTCATTTGAGAAGTTTTATTACCACACAAGTAGAAAGGCCCGACATATAAAATCTATAGTGAGTTCTTTAATATGACAGGGGCGTGTACGAAATGAATGTTTTGGTTAAAAGCGTAAATGTACCATGATACTTGACATTTTCATTTTAAACTTTGATTCAAGCCATTATCACCGCACAAACAGTAATGATATCAACAATAAGTTCTTTGATATGACAGGGGCGCGTTAGAAATGGATATTTCTGTTTAGAGCGCAATTAAAGCTTTATACTTGGCTTTTGCATTTTAAACTTTAATTGAACCATTATATATAACGATTATTTTATAAAATAAACAGTATGGTCTCTACAGTGCAATGTAGATTATAATGTATTTTGGACTAAATCACTACGAGGAGGCATATGAAGTTTCCTTCCTATGTACCGCGATCGGTCTTTAATTAGAGCATGCAATAAGTCGATTTGATTGAAAAATGGGCGATTTTACCGATTTTGATGACAATAAAAGTATAGGAGTGTGAAACATCTGTTGATCATTATTCAATTCCGGACAACGTCAGGTTTCCCTGCTATATACTAGCAGCACCATTTTAGCCGTCTCAGATAGTGATTTTCGCCTCCCAATCGTTAAAACCTTACTCATTCGCATGAACAAACCGACCATATACTTTTAATCATTTTAAACAATTTTAATCGACTTTTTAATAAATGCATCAAACGACATTTTTAATTCATCATTCGCCAAAAGACGACGCATGGAAGTCGAAAACGTTCGCGACTATGGCAACTTTCTTTTTACACTCGAACAGAACTGGCCCACCAAAAGGAAAAAATGGATTGCAAGAAAAACAAACATAAATTATTCCTGCTGTTCAACGAAACATGCATGAGAGAAAAAATTCCCAATATATAATATCAATGATAATTATGCCTTTTGGTTACTATATATATATATATATATATATATATATATATATATATATATATATGTATTTTTTTTAAACATTAATCTACGTATACGCGCGTTTTGGGGCCCTACCTTTCTTCAGCATGGCTTGAACCCCGGACCTTATGTATTTCAGTTCAGCGTCTTAATCCATTACGCTATCATGCCAGAAAGACTATACTGTTTAGTTTTTATCGTTTATATATTTACTTAGATTTTGTTAATGAGTTTTCCAACGATATTAAGCCTAGCGTCTCCACCTTGTAGATCGGTTTTTATGTGGACGTACTTATATATATATATATATATATATACATATATATATATATATATATATATATATATATATATATATATATATATATATATATATATATATATAACTCTCCAACCTGTTGCCATGGTGATCCTTTAAATTAACTGTTACTTATGTCGTTATAAATAAGAATAGCGTCTTTTAATTTTAAACTGTTATAAACTAAAAAACGTATATAAGAATTAACACATAATTAATATTTAATCATAACCCTCTCTCTTATTGTATACACTCCTACTACTTTAAATTCCAACGTTCTCTCCCTTCCACTCCCACTTCTTTTCTAACTCCCCTTCATCTACGATTTTTCCATTCTTATTTGATATTATAACTTAGTCCATCTATGAATTCTGACGATGCTAGTCGGATATTTCCTCTTCTTTTTGAGGATTTTCCTCTAGCTGAAATAATATGTAAACTCATTCTGGACTCACAGTAATAAATTTCCTATATAGTGCTCTGGTTACACATTGAGCACTCTAATCCGGTTTTTTCACCACTGGTTAATATATATATATATGTATACATATATACATATATATATATATAATGATTAATTTTTTTTGGAAAAAGAATTCCAGCAGAGTGCTCAATTAAAAGGAAAATCCAAATTTAAGAGCGTACTTATATTTTGTGTACAGAAAGTTGTTAGTTGAGACAGGTCATTGGTACCGTCGGTTTTAAGCCCGATAATAAGGCCCGTTTAAGGTATCCTTATCGAGCTCTCTTCAGCCAATATTCGTCTCCTACTGATCGCCATGGGCATGGAATATGTGCCTATATAAAAGATGGCTTTCCATGTGGTAGAGACATCTCCAGAGAAGATCCTAACTTACCCTATATGTGCTTCCGGGTTGCTTTAGCTCACACTACTGCATTTATATTTACTCTCTATTGCCCCCACAACAGCGGAATTACTATCTTTAAGAGCATATCTGAGAAAATTGACAAAGTCCTATCTGCTAAGGAGACGAATATTGGCTGAAGAGAGCTCGATAAGGATACCTTAAACGGGCCTTATTATCGGGCTTGAAACCGACGGTACCAATGACCTGTCTCAACTAACAACTTTCTGTACACAAAATATATATATATATATATATATATATATATATATATATATATATATATATATATATATATATATATATATAATCGACAAACAACTGTTTTGTCAACTATCACTTATCAGTGTGGTTTAACATGGCGGGACTCGAAATCCGAACACAATTGCTTGCGAGCCGGTGCTATACAAGCTGAGATACTGTATACCTTACTGCTGATAGAAGAAACTATATAATTAAATGAGACTATTCATTTATTTACTGATTTTATACTGATACTTGAAGATGCTGAATTCTTTTACAAAAACATAATGAATTTTACGAGTATTATTAATTAGTGCTCATTAAAAAGAGCACGATATACTTTCATTAATAATCAGATAAATATTTTCCTGGTCACTAAACAATCATAACAATATATATATATATATATATATATATATATATATATATATTTATATATACTTATTTACATACACGTTGTTTCGTAATCTACGGCTCATCAGTGACTAGACGTAAAACATAGAATTAAGTTAATCATTAATTTCTATCGCTGAATCACAACCCTTTCAAGTTAATTACACCATTTACAATATAAAGAGTGAGTGTTTATAACTTTCTGATGATCTTCTAATAAAAACTAAAGAAAGACATATCAGTTTTTGAGTGAACTGACCTTATTTTGCAAATTGATTTTATATCTTCATTATAAGCGAACCATCTGCAAAGTATTAAAAGCGTAAACTGTCAAAATATTACAAATAACACACGTAAATGATTATGTAATTTGATAAACAAAAGGAATTGTAGTGATAATACCTTTAAAATTACCATACCAATACATGAAAACATCTAAAGTAGATTCTTTACATTTTAAATTTTAAAAAGGAAAATTCTGTAATCAAACTTTTAAGATAACAGAATCTCCAAGAAAATAACGGCATAATAGATAAATCAAAACAATAAAAGCAAATATAAGCGAAATGTACAAATGGTACAATATGTTCTGCTTGGAATATTATCAGATGGAATAAATATTAAAGAATATAAAAAATGTTTCATTTTTAATTTGAAAATATTTTTAAAACACAGGCATATATACATATTATTTATAGGCATATATTTAACTGATCTTACAACGTACTAAGCCGAACACAAAAAGTGTCTGAAACTGGAAATAATACAAAATAGTTTATATATATACATACTACCCCTCCACACATATATATGTATACCCCTCTCTCTCTATATATATATACATGCATATATATATATATATATATATATATATATATATATATATATGTATGTATATATATATTATACATATATATATGTATATATTGTTCAAGGTTTATTACGCATACTAATAAAAATGATAACAATAATTATGAGATACGCGAATTGAAAATATATGCTTAGAAGTCTTTCAACATAAATATTTGGCACTTTAATCTTGTAAACTGTTCTTACCTTTATCAAAACTTACTGCGTGAAACAGCATCCGTCACTGTCAACACATCCTTTCTTTTCTACTTGAAACATATGAAGACGTGTTAATGTTATTTCTGCTCAGCAAGAACAATACACCACTGTACACATAAATGTAATAAATACATAAAGATTCACGGTAAATAACTTGTGTGATATTTTGATTCGATGCTTTTTTGTGAAAATATAACAAAGGCGAAGATGAGAAAAGAACCGGTTCACATGCAAAGATTCGAAAATGAAAAGTAATTTTAGCCAACAATCACACATTCCTTTTTTAAAAAACCCAAACTGGTTTATCAGCTTGAAACAAAAGGCCACGTGATTCGAATGCATCACGCAATTATCGACATGAAATCGACTTTATTAGAAAGACACTATTTTAGAAGCTATTCGGGAAAAACTGCTTGTATTTGTGATACATAAAACAGTATTTAACTGCCCATTTTATGTTCTTTCTATTGGATTATTGACACGTAAATAAACTTTGATGCCATATACTGCATTCCGACTGTGGAGGTGTGGTTTAAGAACACCCCTTAATCTTCTGTTGTACTCGACCATGACCTGCTTTTTTATTTTCATGTTTTAATCTTATCCGCCTCCAGTATCCACAAATCTTTGTAGCCTCTCTCACTGTCAACATTCTTTATAAGATATGTTTTTGGAAGTTTAAGTCCATCTAAGTGGACTAGCTTATCTCTTTTCATCACAATTATAGCACATTTGGAGATGCCAAATTCCATCCTTATGTCATTAACAAACAATCTGATCGTGTTCATCGAGGTATCAAACTGGTTCTCATTTCTTAAAAGAAATGTCGAAGGGATCAAGCTGATGACAAAATACAGAAAGAAAGACTAGCACCCTGGAAGATCCCTCTCTTAATTTTTACTTGGGTTAATACAACATTTGCTTAAATTAAATTGGTTTCCAAATTTTTCATGCTATTTGTAATAGATGCTCGGATGTTAGAGTCTATTTCGAAAATTTCCAAACACTTGAGTATCCATAATTGTGGAACCATGTCAAATGCCTTTTTGTAGTCTACCCAACCACTGACAAGTTTGGTATATCTTCTTTTGTAGTTTCTTAGGATCATGTTATCGACTAGAATCTGATCCCTGATGCCTCGTGATCTTTTTCGATAGCCTTTCTGTCCATCAGGCAGCAATTTGTTTTTGGTCCAAATGGCCATAGTTACTTTCAGACAATATGCTACTGAAAAGTTTCCACATGACTGAGAGTTAAGTAATTGCTTTAATATTTGTCACTTCATTCATTTTGTCTTATCTTTCATAATCAGGACTGTAGATCCCTTTGGCAGCCAACCAAGGAAGTTACCCGTAATCATTGTTACTCTCGCTTCTCTTTATTTGTCCCTCAGTCCTAATTTTTTAATGGGTGATTTTTCTAACAAAGGGAGAAGAAAAAGCTGTATTATAGGTTGGCAGTATTTTGCGCGAACAGTCGCCAGAGATTGCGAAAATTTTCTGTTTCTATGTCTATCATTGTAGCCATGTAACTAGTAAGGGTGCTGGAGGTAAACGTTTTATCTGGGCTGACGTTATCCGCCTAATAGTCAGGGACCCGAACCTTGGATTAACCACTAAGGAGGCTGTCCTATCAGCAGGTGCAAAGTACTGGGGCTGCTGTATTGCCATTTGGTGAATGGATTCTGGGCTATGCAGTTACTTCTGGTGGGGCCTCTCGGTGCCATATTAGTGGGTAATTGTTACGGCTTTACCTTATCATGTTCTACAAAAAAATTTTTTTCTTCGTTTCTTTTTCCCTCTTAGTTTCCCCTCTCTGTCCTGCTCTAAGCAAGTCTGACGACCTTGTCCACGAATTCCAAAATTACATCATGACAAGATTAAAAAAAAATACACGATTAAACCCGGATCTCCAACTTCCAACGTAGACCCCCACTACTATGTCTCCTTCTCCAACATCAGGGGTATACGTTCTAACCTTCCAGAGGTTGAAACCCAATTACAGGAGACTAAACCAGACCTTTTATTTTTAAGCGAAACATTGAGTAGGGTATTTCTCTAGTTGAGTTCGCAATTAAAGATTACTCTAACTTAATTTCTAAATCTGACCCCCCAAGATCGCCATGGGCATGGAATATGTGCCTATATAAAAGATGGCTTTCCATGTGGTAGGGACATCTCCAGAGAAGATCCTAACTTACCCTATATGTGCTTCCGGGTTGCTTTAGCTCACACTACTGCATTTATATTTACTCTCTATTGCCCCCACAACAGCGGAATTACTATCTTTAAGAGCATATCTGAGAAAATTGACAAAGTCCTATCTGCTAATCCTTCAGCTAACATTCACGTATGTGGAGACTTTAATGTTCACAACGTGGAATGGTTGGCCCACTCAAACAAGACCGATTATGAGGGGAGGTTCACGATTTCTCCATTGCTTATGACCTCACTCAGATTGTTCACGAACCCACCCAATGACGACAATGACGGCCAGTATGCGAGTCTACTAGATCTTTTTCTCACAATTTACCCTGAACTATGTTCAGTTTCTGTTCTGTCTCCTCTTGGATCTTCCGATTAGTCTGTTGTATCAATTAAAATAAAAATGAAATGTAATAAGTCCCCAGACGTACCTCTCCATCGTACAGTATATCGATACACTAAGGCTGACTGGGAAAGCTTCCGTACATTTATAATAGATCTCCCTCTGCGTTCCATGTTTAAAAAGGGTGTGTCTTCTATAGTATCAGACCTGACGGAATTGTTAATTGTGGGTATAGACCGTTTCATACCCTCGAAAAAGTTCCAGCAAAAACCTAACAGCCAGCCGTGGTTCTCTCCACAATGTGCTGCTGCTATTGCGCACAGAAATCACTTTTCCCACTACTTCCAACGTAATCGATGTATGGAAACTAAAGCCGCTTTCAGGACTTTCAGCAATCATTGTAAGAAAGTAATAAAGAACGCAAGAGAGCTGTATGCTCAGTCTGTTAAGTCCAAAGTAGCTGAGCAGCGGCTTGGTTCCCACCAGTTTTGGCAAATAGCAAACAGAATCCTGAACAGAAGCTCTATCCCAACTATTATCAATGAACCTGAGGTAATCTCGTCAACATCAGACAAAGCCAAACTCTTTGCCAAGAACTTAGCAGCTAATTCTACCTATTTCGACCAAGGCCGCCAACCCCCAATATTTCCTCCTGTATCAGAAAACACGCTATGTGATATACATATATCTGTACGTGATGTTGCCAAGCTAATCAAAAACCTTGATTCCAGTAAAGCAACCGGTCCTGACGGTATTCCAATTATAGTACTAAAAAAAAATCAACCAGAAGTAGCGCCCATACTTACAAAACTGTTTAAACGTTGTCTTTAGGAGAATAGCTTCCCATCACCCTGTAAAATCTCATCAGTATGCCCTATATTTAAGAATCAGGTGATCGTTCATCCCCCTCTCAGTACAGGCCAATAAGTCTCCTGTGCGTCATGAGTAAGTTGCTGGAATCTGTGTTAAATACAGAAGTAATCAACCATAAGATGTGCTTACAGTTATATCTCATAGGATTAGCGAATCTCTCGACAGAGGCAACCTTTCCAGGGCAATTGCTCTTGACATATCTAAGGCCTTTGATAGGGTATGGCATAAAGGTTTACTTCACAAGATCTCTAGCTATGGTATAACTGGAAATGTCTTCTCAATTATAAAATCATTTCTTTCTGATAGATTCACAAGAGTATTAGTTGATGGGCAAAAATCAGAAGCTCACAGTATTAATGCTGGAGTCCCTCAGGGGTCCATCCTGTGCCCAACTCTTTTCCTGATCTACATTAATGATCTTCCTAATCACATCCTTACATCATTTGTAGACATTTATGCTGATGACACTACCATTTATGGTAGCACATCTAAGAGAGTAAACGACCAAGTTCTCCCCAATTCTCCCCCTCTGATCTTGAGCACGTAGTACAATGGGGAAAGGAGTGGCTGGTTACTTTTAATGCATCTAAAACCAAGCTTCTCTCTTTACATCATCAACGCTCTGATCCCCATCTGGCATCAATTGAAATGAATGGCTCTCGTCTTCAGGAGGCCTCAAGTTTTGACAAGCTTCTGGGCTTGACCTTTACTCCTGATCTGAAATGAAACACGTACATCAAATCTGTTGCTAAGGCCGCTGGAAAAATGGTGCGATCCTTCTATCGATCCAGTAGATATCTCACTGCTGATGCAATTCTCTATCTATATAAGAGCCAAGTACGTCCAAGGATGGAATACTGTTGCCACATCTGGGAAGGAGCTGCTAGAAAGGACTTGTCCTGCCTTCATAGAGTTCAAAATAGACTTCATAGCCTCGTAGGAGATGTCCTTTTCTCTTCCCTGCAACCTCTATCTTACAGAAGAGATCTTGCGAGTTTGTCTCTGCTGTATCGTTATTTTCATGGAAAGTGTTCGACTGAGCTTCAGTCTATGGTGCCCCCTCGCGAAACTTTCACAAGAAACACTCGTCTAGCTGAAAACACTATCAATAATTCCCCCAACTCTTTATCTGTACCTAACCCTAAACGTAGATTCCACGAACAAAGCCTCTTTCTTAGAACTGCACGCCCGTGGAATTGTCTTCCGTTTTCCTGCTTTCCAGCTGACTACAATATGGTTGTCTTCAAGTCCAACGTAAGCAAGTTCTTGATAAGCCGTTCCACTTAACAAATTTACCGAATTTCCATTACTTACGATTACTATATTGTCCAATTTCTGCTGTACACTCTTTAACCCTTATCCTCGAGTGGCCTCTTGGACTTGATAAGTCATGCCTATATAAAAAAAGCCAGTCGTTTAGCATTGTTGCAAGAAGTGGGTGGAGAGCTGGAACGTTTTTATACCAGTATTCCTGGACTCCGTCAGATCCAGGCACTTTTCAATTTGAAATCTTTTTAGCCTTCACCTTCAACATTTCAGAGGTGACTTTTATGTTTCTTTGATGCTCCATTCTAGAGGTCACCTCTCTTTCAATATCTTTGATCCATTCTGCATTGTCTTGCTGTTTTTCTTTCTTTTATCGGACACCTTTCCAGAATACACGTGATTCATCAGAATTAGGTACAATGTCTTTTCCTCTTTCAATGCCTTCAAATTGGTTAAAAAGAAGTTTTTGATTATTCTCAAACAGTCTATTCCGTCAATATTGTCATATCCTGTCACTCTAGCCTTTAATTTTGGCAGTTTTAGCTGTGATAGGCTGTTTCAGTTCTTTAATTACACACTGAAAACCTTTTGGTTGTATGTTAAATTTATGATTTACTTTATCACGTACGCTCTGACTGTTGAGTTTGCCATCTGCAGCAGCTTATACTCTGCTTAGGACCTTCCGAAGTTGCTTCATTTGTCAATTTAGACGTTATTATTATTATTATTATTATTATTATTATTATTATTATTATTATTATTATTATTATTATTATTATTGGCTCACAAGGAGCTTTCACATACGTCATCACAGACCTCTCCTTGACAATACCTTGTGGTATTCCCTGAAAGCTGAGTGACAGCAAGCCTCCCCAGGTTTCCAGTACTCTCCACACTTCCGGTAAAATTTGCAACTGAATTTGCGTTATCAGAACAACCGATTTCCATTGATTTCTCGCTGGCATCTTGGTTCCATGTAACGCTTCCTCATGTTTTGTCTCTGTAGCAGCTTGTCTTGTCCCCTCATGGTGCTCAAGGTTTTTTTAATATCTCAGTTGTTTTCGTTATGGTAATTCTTTGTATCATCCAGCCATTCCTAATGATTCTAATTTCTGTCATTTTTTTTCCAAAGCTTTTCGGAATTGTTCCTAGAGCTCCTACTATAATAGGTATTATCCTGATTTTCTTCATCATCAATATCCCTTTCAGCTCTCTGGCTAGCTCTGTATATTTGCCCCGTTTCTCCTTTTTTTTTTTTTTTTGATATTCACCCTGTGGCAGCTGGAACAGCAAAGTCTACAATCGTAGAGGACTTTTCTTTCTTATTAATTATTACGACACTCGGTCATCTTGCTTGGATGGATTTATCTGGTGTATGTCTATGTCCCATGAGATTTTGTGATTCTCGTTTTCAAGTATTGTTACCAGTTTATGTTTGTACCATTTGTCTGTGCGTTCGAGATGCAGTTGTTTAGATAATTCCCAGTGTACTGCTCTACCCACTTAGTCGTGCCTGTTCTCGTATTCCTTTAGGCCAGTTTGCTGCATTCACTTATCATATGGGTTATCGTTTCGTCTCTTTGTCCACAGAGTCTGCATTTGCTGTTTTCTTGTATCTTGTTAACCGTTGCTTTGATGTGGTTGATTCTTATCGCGTTATCTTGTGCTGTACTTATTAGAGATTCAGTTTCTCGGTTTAAATGTCCTTTTTGTATCCATGTCAAAGTGTTTTCATTATTCTCATCTTTCGTCATTCTTATTAATCTTCCGTGTAGTTGTTTCTCTTCCTATTTTTATTTACTCGTCTTATCCTTTGTATCTCTGTATTTTTGTTTCCTCGTTTTTTTTCAACGTCTCTCGCTGCCATAATTATCCTTCCAGTGTTTTGCATTATGTATTTTTCTATTTTTTTTGTGTCATTCACACAGTCGCCTATAAAAACTAGTCCTCTCTCTTCTCCTTTCCTTTTCACGTAGAGTCGATCAACATCGTCATTCGGGTGTTGTGCATTGTGTATGGTCATGCGTTTCTTATTCTTCTGGTTGAGCTTTCTCAGTTCTTCTTTAGTTCACCCTATGAACGTTCCACAGTATCTTACTAGTGATACAGCCTATGCATTTACATCTTTTATTAGGTTTCTGCTAATAATTTAGTTTCTCGTAGTTTTCTTATTCTCCTGAAGTATTCCTTTTCAATTTTTCTTTTCATTTCTGTTGCTTTGAGGGTGTCTGCTTCCAGAACTCCCAAGTAATTATAGGCATCTTGTTCCCCTAGTGCCCTCATTTCCGTTTGGTTGGGTAGTTCCATGCCTTCTGTCGTCTCCAGTTTTCTCTTTCTTATAACTAGTAGTGCGCATTTTTCCATACCAAACACCATTTGGATATCCTGGCTCAAGGTTCTGGTAGTGTTTATTACTGTCTCTAGTTCCTTTTTGGTCCTTGCAAAACGTTTCAGATCGTCCATGTACATCAGGTGGTTCATTTTTTCCTCTATATTACAGAACTTGTATCCAGCTTGGCACTTTCTGAGTATATTGTCCAGGGGCATCACGGCTATGATGAACAGTAATGGTTATAGGGAGTCTCCTTGGAAGCTGCTTCTTTGTATGTTGATTTCTGTTATGTGTTGTCCGTCAGCTGTCAGTTCTAGTCTCCATGTTTTCATTGTATTTTCAATCGCGTTAATGGTTCTGCTTGGTATTTTATACATTTTTAAGCATTCTATTATCCATGCTTGGAGATTCCTGTCGTAAGCTTTTTTGTAGTCGATCCATGCCATGGCTAAATTCTTTCTTCGTTTTACCTCCTTTCGGATCTTTTGATCTATGTAAAACATGTCTCGTGTTCCTCTTTTTACAATTATTCAGGGACTGGTATATTTGTTCCCTCAGTACTTTTAGTAATTTTCACATCCTGGGTAAACAGTGATAGGCCTATAGTTGTGTGGGGTTATTCTATTCTCTGCGTCCCTCTGTATAAGTGTTCTCATTCAATCTGGTACGTTTATTTCCTGTATATATTTTCTCATACTTTGAGGTAGTCTTTCGTGTAATGTTGTGAAGTTTTTGAAACATTATGCATGTATCCCGTCGTACCCTGGTGTTTTCCAGTTTGCCATTTTTCCTATGGTTTACTTTAGGGTTTCCTTGCTGATTTCATTCACTGTTCGTTCTCGATTTATTGTAACTATTTTTCCATGTCTTTTAGTCCCCCGTCATTTCTATTGAAGTCCTGCCGTCCTTCCCATATCTTACTTCAGTAAAGTTTGGTTTCTGTCGGATTTGGTCGTTCTGTTTTTGTCTTTTCTCCGTTCACTATTTCAATTGTAAAGTTTACATTTGGCCGTGAAGACAAAAATGAATCGTTACAAAATTATTTTTTGCTAGCAATGTTATAAACCGTGAACTACCATTGGCTTTAGTGTCTGAAATTAATGTTGTTGAAAGTGAGTATTCGAACCCGGTAAAAATGTTAAGACAACAAATCAAAACAAATCAATCCTTTTTTGTTATTTACGTTAAGGTTGAGTGTTTTATCGTTGAAACGCAGAGAGAGAGAGAGAGAGAGAGAGAGAGAGAGAGAGAGAGAGAGAGAGAGAGAGAGAGAGAGAGATTTAAAAAAAGGAAGAAAATATCAAATAAGAAGGGGGAATGGTTAAAGAACTAAGGTTATCGCGTAACCGGTGATTAATTCCGTTATAATAAAATGACTAGTTTGTTACAAAAAGAGTAAATAATTTATTAAATAAAATTTTCGTAGAACTTTATAATTCAGAAGTGAAGCATGCATGATCGCCCGTGACTGCACAGTGAACGATTCATAATAAAAATGACTAAGTTCAGTATTTTCCCTCCAATTTAGCCCCAAAAGTCCCCAGGGGACGTCAAATCCTGGTGAAAATGAACAAAGGGTTTAAGGTTTTAGACCTTAACATATGTAAATTTGTGTTCTGCATCATGCAAAAAATAGAAATGACTAAGTCCATCATTTAGTCCCAAAAGTCCCCTAGACTTTAACATATTTAAATTGGAGTTCAGAACCATGCAAAACTGGTAAATAGACATACGCAGAAAATTTTGAACAAATATGGTAAAATGTTCCCAAAAATGGGATGTTTTTATTAGCCCTAAAGAACCCAGAATTTTCCCAGAAAATCCGTTCAGTTACTTTTTTAATCATATCATGTTTAATGTTTCTGTAAAATTAAAAAAAATTCTGAGGCGTAGTTATTAAGAAAAGTGTGACCGGACGAGGGTGAATTTATAGGCTCACTCTCCTTTTGTCAGGGGGCCAAAAAGACGCATGTATCCGATTCAAATTTTATATGAAAATTTCAAGTCAATCAGTAAATGAGGTTTTAGATTAAATATTATTAATATACGAACAATTAAATTTTTCTTTATATAGATAATATATTTGAAATGTCTAAATTTCTTCAATTTTTATCAAATAAAAATTATGTATTTTCTTTTTGTAATTAGTATTCATTTGGCGCAATTTCTAAAAGATCTTATATCTTTTTAAACACACCCATGTTGTTTGTCCTCTTTAAAAATTAACCCTAGTATTTCGTTTTAATTAATTCTCTCAAAGTCATACATAACAGTACAAGAGAAACTGGTCTATAGTCACTAACGTAACATTATACAGAAATAGACAGTCGTAGGAAGGCAGATTTTTATGACAACTTCCACATGGAATTTATTCACACCATTTCAATGGAAATTTAAATTGTGGAAACATTGTAGTAAAAAAGAAATATGCTAATGGGATTCTAATTGCAAAGTTCCCACGGCAAAGTAAATTCACACGGTAAACCTGCATTACGAGCCGTTTTTAACCTGCGTTGATCTTAGTATTTTAATGAGTAACTTCTCTTTTATTTTAGAAAACGTGCAGAGTGGGATTTTGTTTCGCTATGAATTAGAATGAAGGAGGTCGACGAGGAAAATTAGGTTAATCTGCGTAGTATCCTAGCATCGGCGAATGATAATACCTTTGGAAAGCGGCGTTAAAACAGATAGCGTTGGACCCATCTGACATGTTTTCTGTCGAGGCTTAACTATAAAAGCCAGAGTAATAGCGAAAGCACACTAAGAAAAGGTGCGAATCAGACAGATAGAGAAGAGTTAAAATGACGCCGGAGAAGTAGCAAGGAAGAACCGTAGAGATGAAACATAAACACATAAGTTAGGCTTCTCTATCAGTTCCACGTAGATTTACTTAAATACGGCGATTAATTTTAGCTAGTCAATTCCTTTCGGATGTTATTAGAAACAGAAATGAAAGGCAAACCATCGAGAGCGTATTCATAATTATTCCAAATTGTGATAGGCATTCTTGTATGAGACATGTCTAAAGAAGTATTACACAATTATTATATACTCGTATGGTAGTTTCATCCTGAGATGAAATGAGCTTTTAATAATTTAATGGTTATTAATTCTTTAAAAAAGGTTAAAAGTAGCTTAAATTTTATTAAACTTGTTAATCTCATATATGGATTCGTTTCTATTTTTACCTTGCCACTATAGTTATAATAGAAAATAAACCCAGTACTAATCAAGAACAAATCTTCCATTATCGCCTAAAACGTGTTTCAAAACCCATGTTGTACACTTCATCTCAGTTAAAAAATTATTGCATTTATTGCAAACAAAATGCATCTTTCGAGTACGTATTTCCACAAAAACAATAGAAAGAAAACTCTCTTTATCTATTAAATCGTCTTACTTGTCTTAGGCCACCGCAAATAGATTATTAACGGGCATAATTATTGGTACAACAACGCTTCTTTGCAGACTTTCATTAAAGTATTGCAACAGCATTACTGTACATACATACTGCATCAAACAAACTATTCTTAATAATTAAATTTCCCCACCTTCCAGAAAACCATTCACCTTAACACATTTATAAATAACTTACCGAAATATTGCTTGCTTTAGATTCTTCTATACATTTATCAATAGCGATAGCAAATCTTCTTTTATCCTCAACGAAGGACGTATTTTTAGATACTTTCATTTCTTATGTTATAATTTATACCATTTTCACTAAACAATGTTTCAATTTCAGTATCGCAACATATTTAATGATTTAGAACAACTGCTGTTTAACTTTTCTATCGTTACTACAAGTAATTTCTTTGCCCTGCAAAACATGTTCGCATTCTGATGTATCTACCATGTCGTTATAAGTATTTTTATGCAATGCATGTTTTTCTATTTTTATATTACTGGAATTGAAATAAAAGTATAACATTATATTTTTAATTTAAAAATATAATGTTATACTTTTATTTCAATTCCAGTAATATACTTAATCATTTAGCACTTGGTCAGTTCAAGAAAATTGCTTCTTCAATGCACCAATTTGTACTTTTGTCCGGGTCATCGTTTACGCAGAATACGTTGTATTTTTATTACTCAAACATAATTTGTCAAAATTCATTATCTTCCTACTTTTATTCTGTTTCTTCGTCGATTTTCTACGATAACAAAATTTCCTATTTTTAACATTTTCACAATAACATAATAATTTCCTATTTTTAACATTTTCACATTAATATAATACTTTTCCACTCTTAACATTTTCACATTAACATAATAATTTCCTATTTTTAACATTTTCACATTAACATAATAATTTCCTTTTTTTAACAGCTTAACACTAACATTTGTTTTCATTATCTAATCCACAATGAATAAATGAAACAGCTTTTACTTTTTATACAATTTGCTCACCGGCATTACGATTTCTTTTATTTAATTATTATTTTTTTTTAAATTTAAACAGTAAACTACGTCGAAAATTTCCTTCCTTATGTGAGCGGGATGGAGAGAAACCTACCTTTGTTGAAACATTCCTTTTAATTTCATTAAACACATTTACATTTTCATGCATTATTTCATGAAATTACTAACGATTTCTAACTATTTAGTTATTACTAGCAGACCACCCGGCGTGTTCGGTCGTAAAATACCTTTAAATATATTTTAAATTATGAAGATTTCATGTTTTTTTTTGTTATAGAACCAAGTTTATGTTGATTATTATATTGTACCCAATATATAGTTGTGACATCAAAAGGAAAATATAAATTGGATATTATCAGTATGAAATCGAAACCCAAAGAGTTAGCACTCAAGCCTTAGTCGTTACTGTTTTTAGTTATCGTCAGACGGATGAGAAATGCATATTCCCTAAAACATGAATTTCCTTATTATAGTCTACTAAAGTAATTGTTTACACACTATTTTTCAAGTTCAAGGTAAAATGTTAAGGTCGGGACTTTGTTGTGGTCAAGCATACAGCAAAGTCCCGCGCAAATTGCGGGTATCTTTGCCATTATTCAATAAAAGACTACTAAAACGTCATAAATTACACTAAATGAAAACCAGAAGGAATCTCAACTCAAACTGATCACCAATCGGTGTTCGATTAAACTTGGTTTTTGATGTAAAAGAGTTTCCGTTTTCTTTAAAGTAAATAATCAAATAGGTATTTAACTAAACCAGGAAAATTTTTCTTTCTAATTTTTCTTTTATATAATTTCTTTTTATAATATTAACTATTCCATTAGGTTGTTTGATCCGAGGGATAGTCATAGAATCTTATTGGTTAATCCCATTTCCCAGGCAATGTCAGGACAAGGAAAGCTAGTAATGTATATTTTGATGTAAGTTTACACCATGTGGGGTTACCTATAGATCTTTCATGTAAAAAGATGTTCTTTAATATCGTTTGACCACAAATCACCTTTGAATTCGTAATATAAAAGCTGTGTTTCCCTAAAGTATGTGTTAGCTTTAGGTCATAGTGTTTAGAAACTCGATGGCTGACCTCCGGGTCTGTGTTCTACATATATAAATGGTTCTCATTATGTGGGAGTTGCTTTTATAGCAGTATTCAATTTCTAGTCTATTTTTATGGCTTATGTCTTCGTCCGCGTTGCCTTTCGATTGTGCCGATCAAATATATTTACTCGTATTTTGTCTGTTAACAAAACTTACGTTTACAGTTATTAGATCATATACTGCATCAAAGAAAGGCTCTACCGATCACGGCATTCGGATATTTCGTCGCACTTTGATTGAATACTAGCAAAGATACCCGCAATTTGCGTGGAACTTTGCTGTACGCTTGGGCCCCGACCTTAACATTTTACCATGACCTTCAAAAATGGTGCGCCCCTGGGTGGAAGGCCATCATCATGTCAGGTTTGGTCAAGATCGGTTCAGTGGTGTGGTCTGTAAGTGAGCATATTTACATAGGCTATGACCTTTACCTTGTAGTTTAACCAATAAAATGGTATGCACAATTCCTATGTAAATGCCATCATCATACCAGGTTTGGTCATGATCGGTCGAGTGGTTTTGACTGTAGGAAAGTTGTACACACAGAAACACACACCCACACACCCACGAACGCAACTACTTTATACATATAGATTGGTACTACAAAGATAGCTTTTCAGCTGTCAGAGGAGCAAAACGCGGCAATTCATTTGTTAAAGAGTTTGAAGAGAACAAAGACTAACCCAGCAGACCATTACTATAACAATGTTCGTTTGCCAGGGAACCTTACTTGGTTAAGAAAACCAGTACCCCAGATGTTAGATACCAATACACGATAGGCACCAAATTATAATCCATCCGTTTGCCGGCGGGGTGTTACCTTAGGACTTTTCTGCGTCTCTGGTGTTAACTAACAATCGTTTGCCGCGGAGAGTTACTTGCTTCATCATGCGAATGACCTCAGTCCCCTTTGGCGCTAACAAACGGTATTCCAGAAACAACAAGACATACCTCAGTGGTGTGAACTTCTACTTGGTTCATATTTAGTTCAGCTCACTGTTTATTGGGTCGATTAGGCTGTGATATCGACTTGGTCTTGATTTCTGACTGTTATGTTTACTTGGGTAGTTACATGTAGAGAAAAAACTAAACTATTTATTTTACAATATTATTAAACATTATACGTTAATAAAATAATTACTTATTTTATCCTAGCATGGTTACTTTAGCTAATTCTTTGCGAGGGAGACTCCAAAATATGCGTGGCCACTGCCTGCTGGTCAAACGAGAAAAGAGAGAGAGAGAGAGAGAGAGAGAGAGAAAGAGAAAGAGAAAGAGAGAGAGTTGCAAGAATGGGATTATGGAAAATTTATTGCTAACTCTTATGCCACAGGCCTCATCACTCAGCTAGAATATCTGGGTTACTACGCTGAGTGTGGCAACGAAATAAATAGTGCGACATTTCCTTGTTAGGATTACAGATATAAGATCAAGTCCGCATGCCTTGGAGGTGTCTTGTGTTTTTATATCGCATACATGAGAAGTGGTGATTTGCAAATATACAGGTGTGGCTTATATTCGCAAAATACTTGAGAGGGAATTGCTTGTGGGATCTAAGTTGGAGCTGGATGCGAACCGCTACATAAGCAGTTTAGCCTTCTCAGTGGCATTGCAAACGTCCTCATAGGTTTCGGAGAGTGGCGAAATTGTTCATAATCACAAAATTTCCGAAAAATTAAAACATAACTAGGCACTAGACACTAGAAGTGTAAGCCATGTTTAGTTTCAGAACAGTTTCCGATGGTTCATTGTTCTACTCAAGTCCTGAGAGGTAACTGGTTCGCAGTAGACAGAACAGATTCCTATGGTTCGTCTCATTTTTCCCTGCGTACAAAAGTTTTTTTTTTATGTTTTTATTTTCATTCCATCAACTACAGTCGGCAACGTTTTGACATCAGGAGTATTGCAGTTCCCAAGAATATTATGCCACGTCTATAAATTATAGCAGGCAGTTTTTGATGGGACTACACTATTTAAATAATGTAGTCTTCCATTTTCTTTAATGTCGAATACCGTTCCATTCGGGTACACCAGTTTTGATTTATTTGGGCTAAAGTTTATATTTGCACCTTGTTTAATGACAGCTTGTACAGAAAATATATTTTGTTTAAATTTCGGGATTAGAATAGCGTTTTCTAGAATACAGAAACGTAGTTCACCTTCATTGTTCCTTAGTGAGATTTTAGCATCACCTCTTTTCAAATTTCGATATTATTTACTCGACTGCCGTCGACAGGTTCTACAAAATAATTTTGAAGGTTAAAATTCGGATCAAAATTGATAAAATAAGATTCCTTTGTAATCACATGTGCCATTGCAGGACAACCGACAAGAAAATTATTATTCTTTGTTGAAGCGTTAAACGTACATGACAGTAAAAATGTATGTTCTCCACACTTTTAATGGAGTTGTCATTTTGAGTCCCGTATCTACATTGGAAACTCTTGTGATTAGATCACCCACAATTATAACAACTAATTTTTGTACTTTTCTTAGGAGAAAAATTATTTTCGACAAAGTTGCGGTTTTTATTCCTGGCATGCGTATAATTTAATGTCGGTGTTTTTATGTGTGCATTTTAAAATTTCATGATATTTGTAGATTCGTTTTTTTCTGTGATCATTTTTTCAGTTTCCTCGTAACTTCTGAATGCTACCTTGAATTGACTAAAAGTCATGGGAATTTCTTTCTGGGTTATCGCGGTAGTAAATGGCTTGAATCACTCGGTAATTCCTTGAAGACAATGAAAATTAAGAGACTATCGCTGATAACTTCACCAGAAATTTAAAAAGAATTTCCAGTAGTTTCGGCTCTCATAATATAATCTGTAATGGTTTCGCCTTCCATTCGTTTTAGAGAGGTCAGTTCAGTATATAAAGAAATAATTTTGGGGTTTCCTTTCGATAAATGATGCTCTCTCAATATTTCCAATACTTCGCAGCCATCGTCCAGGGCTTCTCTCATTACCACTGATAGACTTCGGTCATCTAAGCACTGTATTAATTCCGCAAAGACAGTTGCGTTCTTTTAAATGAAGTCGTGGTGGTGTTTATTTTCAGGTTGTGTTTGAAGTACTTTGTGTAGCGTTTGAATTCGTAGATATCCTAAAAATTCACTTGCCACAATTCGAATTTTGATTCGGATCCATCGAAATAAACGAGCGCGTTGGGTCCGTAACCTCATGAAGTGTAAGCCATGTTTTAGTTTCAGAACAGTTTCCGATGGATTGTTGTTCTACACAAGTCCTGGGCGGTGACTGGTTCGCAGTAAACAAAACCGTTTCCGATGGTTTGTTGTCCTCCACAAGTCCTGGGCGGTGACTGGTTCGCAGTAAACAGTTCTCGATTTGAAATCCACAAAGCAAAATATTCTTCCCGTGTTGACACGAAGACAACATATGCGAAATTGCTACAGAAAGGGGTGATATTTATGGAGCAATTCTGGTTTCTGATTGTTTGGTAGCAACACGTCAATTAATTCGATTCGTCAGTTCCTAGCAGCATCGTTTATAAATAGAATCTCCCGACTGTGCGGATCATACACCATTATGTTGTAAAAATATTGTAACATCCTAATTGTCGCGACTCAGTATGTTACCTGGTAATTTCGATATGTCTTTTCTTTGCTGCACTCTTACAATAATTTCTAGCCTCTGTAAACTTGTGTGTATTTTATTCGACTTACGGTGGACAAGCCTGCAAAATGGATACTGCCCCTTTTGTGTACAAACAGAAGTAAACTATTGGAGAGAGTGGGGCTTTCTATAGAACTTCTATGTAGAAACATGTTTTAATAGCTGATTTGCAGTATTCGGTTATCTCATTTTTTACACTGTTTGGCAGGAGTAGAAAAGATATTAGTCTAAGGAACATTTATGGTGTGATCTCTAATGGCTTAACAATCAGCCGTTTTGAACTATCCAATCATTTTGGATAATGGCTCTTCAGCTTTGAGTCGAAAATTTAGGGTGATGTCTACCAATAGCACAAAGTAATCGGCGTTTCCGAGTGGACTATGGACATTTGTTACACAATCATCAGGTACTATAGTTTGAGATAGATCAAGAAGTCAGGCTTTCTGATCTTCATAATCTGGAAAGTGGGTTGGGAATGTGAGTTTCTGTGTAAGAGAATGAGATATAGAGAAACAATGCGTGCTGATACAAACTGTGTCTATGTAGCTCGAGAAATCAATCCATTACTGTAGTAGACAGTATTATCAGCAAATACATGTACTCGTGCGCTCTGACTGCCGTTCACGACTCTTGTCAATCCAAGGACAGTGTTGCATCTATATTTTCAGATACATGGTTGATTAGGGTACAGTCCTAAATCAAGGAAGAACGATAGTAGAAATTATAAGTAGCTAACAGAATGAAGGTAGTCATGTTAAAGCTATTAAAGGTTGTAATGACATAGGTAACCGTTATAAATGGAAGTTTCATTGAATCATCCTTGTTCGATTACAAAAAAAAGAACATTTCTAGTGTTCTTGAAACTCCATGATGTAAAAATACAATAAGATCACTGTGCATACCACTATTCATAAAAGTTCTTATTTCAACCGGTCATTCGCAGTCTCATGATGTTGTCGGAACATGTGCAAAGCCTAGAAATTAATCTATCATCAGCGTTTCACAATTCTGTTGATATATATGCATATATCACCTTCCTTCGTTGTTTACAACTATTATACGCGCGCTATTTGCTCCGAATCCACATTTCTGAAGCTTATATGAAATCACTGGTCTGTCGTTAGTATTTCGCCATTCTTTTCGATTTTTTCGTCCAGCTACATCGTCGTTGAGTTTATTTTTGTCTTGCTTAATAGCTCGATGGTTTGTATTGCCCACCATCAATATCGTACAGGTGCACGTACGTAGCGATTCCTCTCACTTAGCTTGTCGTGACAACTCCTCCTCACTCATATTTTCATTAATTGCACACGCACGAGAGTTGACCGCCCCACATTAGCTATTGCAGCTTTCGCCGCCCACATTGTCGTTGTCTTTCGCTGTCTCTACTTTCGTTGCCTTCGCCACCCCCAACCTTCGCTTCTCAACACAAGGCTCTGACTGCCGTTCACGACTCTTGTCAGTCACCTCTCTCTATATAGGGCTATCTCTCCCTCTATGCGATTTATCTCTCTGTATATACGGCTTATCTCTCTGTATATATGGTTTATCTCTCTTTATCCCTTTCTCCGGTTTATAGATTCTCTCTATATTTTCTCTACTCTCTCGTCTATAAGCTGTCTTTTCTCTTCCCTCTTCCGCCCTTCGTTCATAGAATCTCCTTCCCTTCTTTCTCTTCCTGTTCACAGGTCTCCTTCTCTTTTACTTCCTGTTTAATTTACATAATGAAACAGGCAAACAACAACTGGCTTTTGAGCACAAAAATAAAAATAATAAAAGACAGAACAAATATATTTTCTCTCGGTTTGAAAATCAATAAAATAATGTATTATACATTTTTACAAATATATTACACCCCTTAAAAATTTTTGAAATAGTCCTCAAATAAGATTTTCTATACAGGCCGGTAATTTCGGATGTCTACGTTATTTAATTCCACATAACTTAATCTGACATAGAAATTTTCCTAAAATTATTTACTGAACCTCTCCCGTTATAACAAATATAATTAACTATGATAGAACTTCCAAAACGATACAGCCTGTGAGTTCACGACTTGTTAGAAATGGATTTTCTAACTACTTTTTTAATTGCATATTACCTGAACATGTACAGATAGTGGTTTATTTCGATAATATTCTTTGTGAGTAATTTCGGATTTTGAAATTGTGCTGCTGTATTTAAATTAACATTTTCTACAGGATTCTTGGGAATTCTTAAATTTAAACTAGGCGTATTCCTTTCTTTTAACAATGGTTGGAGTAAGTCAATTTTCTCATCACTTTTTATATGGAATAACCTTCCTTCCTCTTCTTTACCTTCTTCAAATTTATCAGCATCTACCTCAGCTAATACTCTCGATTTTGATTTAACCTTTTCACCGGTCAAATCATTCCCTAACACCAGTGAAATGTCTTTCATTGGTAGATTTTCCATGGTTGAATCAAGGGAGATTTGGTGGAGTGGGACATCAATCAATTTTCCACTAATTCCCTGATTGGTGACGGATTCACCAGTGGCTGTTTTCAGTCCATCCGATATATCACTTTTTAAAATCAGAGATTGGGTTGACCCCGTATCTCTCAAGATTTTTACCGGTCGTCTATTTTAGTGATTATCTACATGCACTAGGCCCTCCGAGATAAATGATTTATACGCCTCTCTTATCTTACTATTGTAATGTTCTGCAGGGGGTTTGCGGGAGGTGATGAAGCCTTGTGGCTTACTAGAAAGTCCCTTCACAGGATGGCATTATTCCTGGCCAGGCAGTTCAATGCGATGTCCCCTACTTTTCTGCAGTAGTGGTATGTTATGGATCTCCACCTGTCCATCAGTTGATAGGTGGGTGATCGATTTACTTTCGGGGATGTATTTCTTGGGCTGGGAGGTCGATATACGGTACCTTTTGGACCTGAATTACAACTCGGGTTTGTGACAGACATTCTTCGAGGATTTGCGTAAATTTCACCCTCAAATGGATTAATTCTATTTTTATCCCGCTTGTGCGTAAGGGTATACTCGTCGGCCCAGATAGCCATTTTATAGGCTTTGGTGATCGGACGTTCGTCTAAAAATACTTTTAGGTTATCAGGGACACAACGTTTGAATTCTTCGATAAGGACCATCTGCCAGAGCCTATTATAATCAGACTCTGCCCCTTTAACAGAGCTCCACCGATTAAAATGTGTTTCTTTCTGCTGAAAGAATTCCACGTAGGTCTGTTTGTACTCTTTCCGATATGACCTAAACTTCTTTCGATATGCCTCGGGTACCAATTCATAAGATTTGAGTGTGGCGGATTTTATAAGGTTATAATTCGAACATTCTTCGATTGGGAGAGAAAGGCATATACCTTTTGTGCCCTTCCCCTCAATGCATTATGTAAGAGCATGGGCCAAACTTCTAGGAACCATTTTGTACTAAGAGCAAATTTCTCAAAATGCTGAAAGTATCTGTCCACATTAGATTTGTGGAACGTCGGGACAAGGCGGGCATGTTTGAGGATGTTGAACGCCTCCCGTCTTTCTTGATGGTGTTGAGGCAAACTTACTGACAGAGTCTTTAAAACGGCTTCGTCAACTAAGATGCTCTGTTACTATCTTTACTAACAAGGCTCTCCTCATACCTGGCCTAACATGTAGTTCATAATGTCTACCTATTGCTAGGATGCTATCTTTTATAAATTTGCATAACTCCTCGAAAGCGGGAGAATGTAGAAAGTCTTGTATATATATTGAGCTAACTAGTTCTCGTTACCTCAAATGTGCTTGGCTGTCCAGTGTGTCTTTAGAGAGAATATATATCCACGGTACGAGCCCCCAAAATTTGTTACGCCGTAACCCAGCCCTACTGGGGACGGTAGAGATGGGTGACGTAACGAGATAAAAAAAGGAAATTATACATTTTTAGAAATGTATCACGATATAAACTTTATATTTTTAAGTTATCGGCAGAATATCATAATTTTATTGAACGTTTCGAATAATCTTCACTCGTCAGATTGTTATAGTTCTTCTTTAAATATATTTAAACCATCAGATGATTTATTCGTCGGCAACTTTGATTAGACTTTTAAAACATTAAAAAAAGCTATCAGATCGGTAAGCGATAAGAAGTTTTATAATTCTTAAAAAGGATCAGCTGTGCAAATCTTAAATGTGTAAATCATCGACGGAGTGTGATAAACCTGCTTAAACATGTGCAAAACATACAATAGTAAGCTATTTGTAGACTTGTGTTGTTTATGTAAGAAAATGTTAATAGTAAATGAGTAAATTACGACAGCGTGGCATCTTTCTCTATGAAATTTTGTGGACTTTACATAATTAAGCTATCGGTAGGGTTACATTTTTCTATCCAAATAATGTATAAATTGCAATTTATTAAATTTCTATTGCTTGAGATTGATGTCCTCTCGATTCTTTTTTTACATGAGCAGACTGATATCTTTCAAAAGAGAGATAAAATTTTTGTTTACATTACGTACCAGTTCTTTAATGATAAGAATCATTTGAAATGCTTTCATAGACAAATACGTTTTGCGCCATTATTTTTACTTGAATTCTAACAGTAACTTATTTAAGTTCATTGTTGGCATTTTTCGTACGTCTTTGTAATTTTGGCATGTCAAGAGAAATTGTATACACAATTCTAAGTGGAGGATTGGCACGATTTTCGTCGAGTTCAGTCCATTTTTTTCATGAGTGCGTAGAAGTTGCTGAAAGCAAACATTCTTAACTGGAATTTTGAATTCACTGTCTGATATAATAGCTAATAAAAAGAATAAATATGTCCGAATTAACTGAAGTTGAATGAGAATAATCTGCAGTTAAATCACCAAAAGATTAACGACCACACAAAATATCGTATAACTGTGTAACTCTCGTGAATACATAAACTATAAAAATGAAAATAATCACGTAGAAAGAATCTGCCAAAAAAACTGTAACATTTATTAATAATACAAATATTTATTTAAAATCACGAAATCATTTTGATGACCGTTAAAATAACTTGAATGATATAATATTTTGAAAATATCGAAATAATTCCAAACACCGGATTTTATCAATGGTGTCTTCCATTTGACGCTATTAGTAATATCTTACTTGAAAGTAATCTGCTATTTAGTTGCATTAAAGTGAAATAAATTATTATAATTGTGACTTAACTACCCGTAATGGTCGTAATTTACGTCAATAACGGTTAAAATAGAGCTGAGCTTAGGCTTTTATTATGTGAGCAATCCCGGACAATTCCCGGTTGTTTTGCTGGTTCCATTTGTTTGGTTGGTGACTCAAACCAACATAAGGAAAAACAACTCCAGCTGGGCGGATTTGGGTATTAATAATAATATCTAATAATAATAGTGTTTTGTGAAGGAACCCATCGCATGGCATATAGTAGTATTCACGATTGTTTTGTCTAAACTTGATAATAAGTGTGACATTAGATTAATTCTAAAGTTGCTACGTGTGAGAAACTTTTGATGGAAAGTTACTTAATTGATATGCACAAGTGATTTTACTAAATTTGCAAATCAGGGTGAATTCAATTTTGACACTGCGAAGGTTGATTGGGTGAATGAAACCTTAGACCTCGTCACCCCGTTACTTTCCTATAAGAAGGTGTGTGGGACCGAGTTTTAGCAACTGAGCTGAGTTGATTTGTGTAGAGTTGATAGTGGTTGTGTTAAGGAGTGGAATTTGAACCACCCCTTTACCCACGCTACACTGACCAAAACGGGAGAGAGGAAGAAAAGAAAAAAAAAGATTAAATCTTGCTTCAGAATTTTTTTTCTGAGCGAACTGTTCACGCAACTGTAAATCTCTGCCTTGTTAAAAAAAGGAAAATCGCATATATTTTTTTTCATTTAACTTTACTGTATAATAGCCAATAATATTAGTCAGGATTTTATTTAATAAGTAATCTTTATAAAAACAAGGATTTACGACTGGAGTTTTATTTTATTCGTTGCATACAGAACCCGTGACTCAAAAACCAAACGAACACGATCTATTTAATTTCTTTCAGGAAACAGCAATCAGAAAAAGGGTAATAAACCTAACGCCGGTTTCACACTGTAGCCCGTTGCACTCCAATTTCCCTGGGGATTTTGAGTTGTTTCCATTTGTATGTTTTTCTCCTATTTTTTATTATTTTCATTTTTTTTTCTTTTACCTATGGACCACTGGTGAAACGAGGAATCCCAGGAACAGCGCATAAAAACCCTATCATTATATAGACGATCAAGACCACGCTACTGAACCTTCGTGGGTGTCAGGAAATCGGAACCATCTGGAACTACAAGACGTACCGATGAACAGTTCAGGTCTTCAATTGTTGCATTGATGCTGTTTGACCAGGATACAACGAGTTTCATTTGTTGATCGATAATTGATGTTATTTTCTAATTTATATACATATGTCTGTTGTTGTTAAAAAGAAAAAGGAAATAAAATCAAATAATATGAATGATGGTATTGTGTTTATTTCATTTCAATAGTTTTTAGAGAATAAAATAACAATAAAACCAGAGTTAAAACATTTTCCATTGATATTTCCAGCTTCTCACTTTTTTCATTCTTTTTAATTTGGTCTTCGCTTTGTGCTGTGCAATATTTGGCATGTTTCCATTGCATTTCCCTTACTCACATGATCTGAAAAATATAAATAAAAAGACATTGAAAATTCGTACTTATTACGTAATTACTGAATGAGTGAAGACACAGCGATAAGTTTACAAGCTAACCATCTGTATAAATTATGGAATGCTATTACACCATTTGCGACGTAACAAATTTATTATAAATAGAATCAGTTTTAGTCTTTTTGTTTTAGCTTCATATTTCATTCGATATTATTTTTCATTAAATAAATGTTAACAAATTATGAATCTTCTAAAATTTGTAAATACAAAGCAAATATGCAGAGAATTGAGGTGGCAGAATATAACATTTCTTTATTCTTAACATAATCGAAATTAGAAACATGAAATTTCCTGTATTAACTTAGCTTATATGTGTGTGTTTTTTTTTCATTAGAATATATTATAATTATTTTGATAGATTAAAGAAAAACAGAAAATTTAATGTCAGCACCCGTACTATGTATTTTATCATGTAAGGGGTTATTGGACGAGTCCGTTTCAGAATGAACCGTGTGAGTCCGACATGGAAGTCGGTTAGGATTGAGTGCGTGTATAAAATGAGGAAAAAGTAGGCCAAAGATAATTTCTCTTGCTATTACATGTGAAAACAAAGACGTACTAAAATGTGGATGACGGAATTAGTATAATCGGAGTTGCAGTTTGCAACTTAGTTTAATAACGATGTATTAAAAATGGCGATGATTTGATTAAAGACGTTATTTTATATGAACAGACTGAAGGAAAAAGTGAGGGAAGTGAGAGTTACGAGGCTACCAAAAGTACAATCATGGCCCATTAACAGTTTGAACATCCGTACTATGTATTTTATTCCGCTATTAGTTAAACGAGAGACGAAACATGGAGAATATAATTGAAATATCACCATTATAAAGTGTGTTTCTATAGTGTCTGAAAAACTCTGTTCGTTAGTGTGTAGAAATGTTGGAAAAAGTATATTTCATATACTGTTTAGATTTTATGTCCGGCATAAAAAGGATTCAGGTGGGTCGGGAAGCCACAAATGACAAACAGTGGTGGGGGAGCGAAAATTTAAAGTATCTTTTGTGATCAGAAATGTATAGCCTGCATAGGATTATTAACTATTCAGTCTTAGAAAATCGAGAAGTACGTTAAATACTTACAATAACACAATTATTCCGTTTGATACATATCCATTTGAGTAAAAAAGCTGTAATTTCTCAATTAAAAATTGTGATTTCTATTTCCTTAAATCTGGTTATCTGTATTTTCTTTATTTTCGAAGGTTTAAAAAAGTTATAGGTGAAATTGACGTGATAAGCTTCCAAACACTTTATATTGTAATCTAGTTTAATTATAAAAAATACCTATTAACAAAACAAAACAAAAACAATTCAAATAAAAATAAATATTTTTATCCTGAAATAATGGGTTAAAAAAGTCATAGAAAATGTGCATTTTACCTGTGAAATATATTTTCAAAGTGTATTTAACATAATTATCTACACAAAAATATTAAGCATGTCTTTTAAACTTACTAATTCTTTTTGCTTGAAGAGGACGTTTTTGTTGAGGTTTTAGTTGCAGTTAAGGTTACAGGAGCGCCTAACTTTGAATAAATACCCAATGGATTATAAATGCCATATTGGTAACCAGGGAGCATGGCAAAAGGTGTACCAAATCCAAGTGTTTGAGGTTGAACTGTATTAACAGCTGCCGAACTGATGCTCCCACCAATAGGTCCTGGGTTCATGAACGGGAAAAAATTTCCAAATGCAGGATTGAAAGAGGTAGCTGGCAGCAATCCATAACTAGGATACGTAGACATTTGTTGATACTTAGTTATACCCGCAGGTAAGTTGTCAGGAAATGCAGTTGAATGATGGGCAACTCCTAAAGCTGGGCCCGTTTGGTGATGGACTGTTGTTACAGATGGTCCGTGATGCAATACAGTAGGGGAGTGGTGCTCAGTTTTAGTCACAACACTTGGAAATGGAGCATAGTTTGTGTACGAAAACAATGTGTCGGGATGCCCGACATTGGCTATAGTAGAAACCTTGTTAGCTAGAAAAAATAATTGAGAAAAGAAAATTCAACTTAACAAAACAATTGATAAGAGCAACAACAAAAATAAAAAAGTAAAAACATAAAATAAATTTACAAAAATTCTTTGATAAAATTAAAAAAAAATGTTATTTATGAATTGAGATTTTTGAGAAATGTAAGATAGTTAACTCATTAAAAATATTTTCTTACTTTTAATTTCGTAAAATAATTTGAGAACGTTGGATGAAAATAAAACAATAAATTAAAAAAATATATAATTCTAAAACACTGTTGGGGTTATTATGTCAGTTAGACAATTTAATTAATTTGTGAAACAACACACACACACACACGCACACACACATATTTATCTGTATATAATTACACAAGCTCAGATATATTAATAAAATAAACTTAACACGAATATGTTTTTCAAACTTACTTAATTCTAAGAAGAGCTTTTGTTATAATAGTTATTATTGCATAAACGCTTTGATTAGTCGTCGTAAATGCAGTTACATTTCAGTAATACATGTGCTTCTTCGGGGTCGAGAGATAATAAAAGAAAAAGTTCAATGAGTACAAAAGTGACAGAATTTTAAAAATCTGGAAAAAGTCCAGGTGTTGGACAGTTAATAAAATTAATAAGTATAGCAACAATTTGAAAAATAATCGATCAAGGAGGCAAAGAAAGTGAACTTTACGTTGTTTATATCCATTTTTATTTAAATATTAAAATGCAATTTTACATTTCTTTTGTACAGTAAATAATTTTAAAATTAGTGTACTATACTTAATGAAAATGCATTTTAACAATTAAAAATTCGAGAAAACAGTAAATATTTTTGACTGCTAAAGCTACCGATACACGAAAAAATCATTCGCACACAAAACGTAATTTCATAATTTCAGTTTATTTTTTTTAATTGTATGTAAAAGATAATAACCTAAATTGATTCTGGAACAAAACCTTATTACGTATGCATATAATTAAAAACTTATTTTAAGGATTTGTATTATTTGGATCATTCGAACTATTGTTCTCATCTTCAGTATTGTTCTCAAAATGTTTCTTAAGCATGGCGAAAGGGATAAAATACTAAGTAAAATTTAGTTTTAAGTGACACTCTCGTGCAGCTGAAAATTTCGATCCTCAGTGCAAGCGATATCAAGAAAAAATTGCTAATTACTGATAACTGATAATAACTATGGCTAGGATAACAGCATATTCGTTTCATTGTGTTGACTCTCGAGTGTATATCCTTTAATATCATATATGTTTTTATGTAGAATGATGTGGTTCTCGGTTGATTAACTGTGTCCAACTGTGTCGAATATATACCCGAAAGTTAAGACAATGATAAGAATGTTCTGTGATCATAACCCTGACGGAAAGAAAGCATGGTACGTCGTGGATTAAATAAATCAACTGTTTTAAAGTCTACGGATTTGCGATTTCGACGGAAAGATTCTCGAATTTGTACAAGATTTACCTGAAGAAGTGCGGAGGTTACATCGGCTGAAACATGATAGTAGCACTAAAAATGAGAACAATATACAGAATAATCCAAATAATACAAGTTATTCATCTTCATCACAAAAATAACCGGTACATCTCCAGTGGTCATTTTAATCTGAGTTCTATATGACGTCTTTATGTTTCTATTATATATGTAAGAGTTGACTTTTAGCAAACTAATAAATTATCCCCCCCCCTTCAAATTATTTAAGCGTTTTCTACTTAGTTAAATTCATTGTTCCAGTTTATGTGTAGTCCATTAGTTGTACTGTTACATTAAATATATATTTTAACAATTTTACATTTTTAAGATATTATAACAGAAAACTCACTTAAAAAGACATCATTTGAAATCAAAATTAAAAATTCCACAAGAACTTACATCTCAACCTAATAGAAACCATAGCGACCCATAGTTATCAGAATGCTTACAAACCACTCTTGTATAAAGTAGGGTAGCATTAGTGCTTTACAATAAAAATTATTAGAAGTACAGTAAAATGTAAAACGTCTATCCACAATAGGATTATCTCATCTCTTGTCAGACGAACAACATGTTCGATTTATTTAAAGAAAATTTAACTTACAACGGTAATCATATATTACGGCAGATAGAGTCATTTTATGTTGATAATCCTCACTCTGACAAACATTTTCCTTTTTTTAAAAGGAATATTATTATTTAAAAAATTATGAAGATTGATATAGAAAATAATTCTCGATATCCAGATAGTATTTAAATAATTATACTTACCGTGTACAATTGGTGAATGTGCAACAACTGGTGTTGTTCCATGTTTGACGACACTTGTGTATTGCGGACCAAAATATGACATCCCCGGGCTAAAGGGTAAAGAAGAGGAATAAGACACTGCACCTGGGAAGCTGACACCGTAGTTTACGTATGGTAGGTTTTCAGTGGGTGCGGTATGATGGACGGTAGTTACATGTCTTGTAGGTTGATGATGACCTACAATTTTGGTGCTGACATGTGGCGCAATATGGTGTGCTAAAGTTCCGGCAGTCGATCCATGAGTGACTGTGTGAGTTGTTCCAACTGTTCCACCTGTATGACCTGGCAATGGCATTCCGGGATTAATCATTCTGGGATACGGCCAAAATCCAGCTGGGAATGATCCGAAACCAGGAGTAAAAGCACCCGCCCCGCCGAGATGAGTGAAATCACTTCCCCCAAGATCGTAGGAAGGGAATGCAGGCAACGTTATTTGTGCACTAACAAACCCTGTCGCTTGAATAAATATAATATTTTAACAAATAAATAAAAATACACGTAAACATTGTTCAAGCAAATGTTTTATTTATTAATTCAATGCAAGCAACTATAACATAAACCATTGTAGAAAGGATTTAAAAATTGTTTGTAAATTTTAAACGTAACTTGAACATAAGTTAAACACTTGCTTTATTACTTTCGGGGTTTTCTATGTTTCGTTATACACCTTACTTGGACCAGATCACATCATATGTATAATAATGCCAATGAAGAAATTTAGTGACATAATAAATTTAAATACATTGATCTTTGCATATTTTGAATATTGATTGTTTTTACATATTTGTCTGAATGAATACAATTTATATTAAAATATAATATTTCAATGGATGATACCCTTTGAAACCCCGTTATAATACGTCTTTAAAAAACAAATAAAAAAGACCTCACACATGTACTTTTGTTCTTTCAGAACAAATAAACAGTTGATAATTCTTTTAATAACATTTACAAATTAATAATGTAAATCAATGCTTGTCAAATGATAGTTTTGTTTCTTTTGATGAAAGGACATGTTTCTTTAAAAAGTCATCTTCTTCAGGGTTTTTAAATAATGTATTCTCTATTCTGTACTATTTGAATATGATAAGTGTGTAAAGTATGATAGTTCATATTTCATTTATTATATTAGTATTTTCCCTTATATATATATATATATATATATATATATATATATATATATATATATATATATATATATATATATATATATATATGTCGCCCACGCCGATCTAGCAGTTTGTTAGAAGACAATTGTCTCGATGGTTGATAGTTCCATCCTCGGTTTGTGAAATGTGCTGGTCTAACTACACTGAAGAGCTATGAAATAGTGAAATAGTCTGTCCGTGGATGACTATATATATATATATATATATATATATATATATATATATATATATATATATGACTAGCCGATTCCCGGGTGTTTGGTGAGTGTTGAGCAAAAAAAAAGTGGTAGTAGGCCGGAAGGCTCGAACACGTACCGCGAAGGAGGAAAAGAACGTGGAAAAAGTAATGTCTTTGCTATTGCGCCCATCGCCAAACTGGAAGTGACATAAATTAAAATTAAGTCTAATCAATCGTTTACTGGGTCAAAGCCAATGGTGCCAAAAGTTGACTTGTTAACTGGGTTCGAATTTCCCGATCAGCAGTTAGTATTATTTCCTATGCTAATGATTGCCAAATCAGTAAATACTAGTGCCTTTGAGTATAAAATTATATATATATATATATATATATATATATATATATATATATATATATATATATATATATATATAGCCAATGAAAATTACTTTTCTGCTCTTCTAAGGTTTGATAAGAGTTACCTTGTGTTTATTTGATTGTAAGCGCTCATCTTGTGATTATCCGTTAATTTGATTGGTATCATGCAAGCGCTAATATATACTTGCGAAAAAACGACTCCCTCCCTGTAGAAAAGTGCCCAGTTGTGTGATTGAATTCATGTTGTAGCCAATTTTCCGATATTATTCGTCCGAGTGGTTGCGCTTCAAAACGCTACCGATCTCGTGGCATCTTACCCGCTCGACTACGATGGGACAGAAATGAAAGCCGTTTTAATTTAACAATTTAAAAGTTAAAAACAGTTTCGTGAATTTAATGAGGTCAAACATCACGCCATTGAGGGAATGAAATCACCCATTAAACTTTTGTTTCTCCAACTCTAGATGCGCGGTAGTTCTTTTAGTTGGGGAAGAAAACCAGCTCCCCATAAAAAAGGAGAGTTAGCAATTGTCTGATATAAAGGGTTTCCTCCACATTGATGAAATTTCATTGCATTTATGGACGTGTGCCAGGAAAGTTTGCTTAAGCTAGGGATTCAGTTTCGCTTTTATACTGAAAAGCTAAAGTAACACGCGGAGATCAAGAAATATCGCGAAATTAGTGTGTAAAAGTCGTTCAAATAAAAGGTAGACGCGACCTCCCTTCGTAAATAGTAGATATTAAAATTTAGACAGTATATAAAAAAAATTTAACGATAGGTGACCACCCAAGCGCCCCCTCCTCCAAAAACCTTTGCCGGACATACAGAAAAAATGCGCACACTAACATACATTTTGACTTTTATATATATTTATAGATTAAGATGTTTGTATTTGTGTTAGACAGTGACTCGTCTACAGGATTCCAATCGCGCATCCGACGAAAGAGATACCTGGAGAATCTGTAAGAATAAAATATATACAAGGTTAAATGATAAAATTGTCACCCTAGAAAAGACGACATAATTCCATTTCCATTTGATAATAATCGGTTTTCTTTTTTGTTGCAGACCATCTACTAATTGGCCAGTTCTGTACAAACTTCAAGAGCGATAGAAGCCTTCTACAATGTCTGAAAGTGATGCAGTGTTCAACGAGCGAAATCGGAGATGAACCGCTGTACAACTCGCGCTCTCTACTGATCAAAGTTTGAAAAATAGGACTATTGCCAGCATCCTAAGAGTGCAAATTCGGACGGTTCAGTGTTTGAGTCACAGCTTAATGAAGTTTCCGGCTACGGTTATTGTCTTTGGTGTGGTTTCAAGAGAGGGCTACCTCATTCCACCTTACATCTTTGAAGTCGACTTAAAAGTCAACATTAAAGTGTACCTGTGGAAATCTCTGATGATATCAGACGGCCGCTGGCGAACCTTGGGTGTTGCAGCAGGCAGGACTCAAAAAGAAACCCAGGCTTGGCTTCAGAAGTTCTACGACTTTGTACCCTTCTCTCACTGGCTCCTTCTTACCCTGATTAAACCCGCTTGACTACTTCGTTTTATCATACGTAAAAACATATCCAACATGACTTCCCACGACACCAAAGCCAGCCTGATCGCCGCCATCTGTCGAATATTCGCGGAGCTGCTGCCGGTGCTTGTAGAAAAAGCATGCTCCTAGTTTCGAACGTGTATTGAGACGATTATTGAAGCTAAAGGCAACTACATTAAATAAATCTCAGCTCTATTACATAATCAAGTTAGCTGAATGTATTTTTTCAATAAAAGTTTAAAAATAAAGTTGTAGTGCTGTTTCTTTGAGGGTGACAAAATTTATCCTTCCACTCGTTGTATGTTTAATCTCGGATTACCTGCTGCTAGCCCAGAAGTAACAATTAAGCCAATGGTGTCAAATGTTGACTTGTTAACTGGGTTCGAATTTCCCGATCAGCAGTTAGTATTATTTCCTATGCTAATGATTGCCAAATCAGTAAATACTAGTGCCGTTTAGTATATATATATATATATATATATATATATATATATATATATATATATATATATCCAATGAAAATTACTTTTCTGCTCTTTTATTTAATAAATATGTAAGGTTTGATTAGAGTTACCTTGTGTTTATTTGATCGTAAAGCGATCATATAGTGAGTATCCGTTAATTTGATTGGTATCATGCAAGCGCTAATATTAGTTAAGCATAGTTTAATAAATTGCTATAGCTAACACTGTTTAATTGAAATACCCCCCTAAATGAATATTCAGTCTAGCTTACAAAACACCTTACTAAATACCTATTACTATATTCTTATTTATAGACCTTTGCCAAATTTAAATAATTACGTATAAAACTAATATATAAGTAAAAACATGTGTAAAAATAATATATTAGTAAATCCCTCTATCATACTCACCCGTAAAAAAGGCTGCTACGATCACGTGTGGAATTCCCATTTCACTTTTACTCGGTGCTAAACAAAAATAAAAACAAAAGAAAATATACTGTATAAATTGTAAACTAGATATTGGCCATTTATAAAGGTAATGCCACATAAATTGCATGTTGCTCTACCATTGTTCAAACTTCGGGGCTGGAAATTACGTTTCTTTGAACTACTGGGATGCTCAGTGACAGGAAGGTCTTTCTTCAGATTCAAACAGTAGTTAGCCATCACGAATGCGTTTCAGCGACCACGATTAATGGTTTTTATCTCTTTCAGGTCTTGCTGGAATCTCTATGCATGCTCGTCACTTATTGAAGCAAGGTTATCAGTATTTTTTAAATGTATTGGCGTCGCTTAAATGCTTTTATAAGATATTTAGAAAAAGCTGTCAGGTTTTAAAAACCCTATTCCTTTTCTCCATCTCCTCTCCTCTCTACCGACGCACAAGAGGCGTGACGCCACATGTATATGTACCCAGATATCTAGAATTTAGATTGTAATATAACGTGCTCGTAGGGAACAGATAATTTTGCAAAGTAGATCAAATGTAATTATTTATAATCTTGATTATTGCAATATTCGCATGTCTTAAAATGATTTTTTTTATTTAAGTTAGGTAGGTAAATTTTCTTCGCTCTCATATCATAAACTATGCAAATTTAACTGTCTCTCTAAACTATTTTCTTTCTTATTCTGCGTGATATGTTGAAAGGAGGACCTATCTCGAACATTTTGGAAATAGTAGTTATGGACTTAAACTAAGTGTAATACTTAGTTTATTCAATTTTTTAAAAACTTTTTCTTTTATTTATTTGATATATTTTTCACGACTCGTAGAATAAGTATTTGTGGATGCATTTTTCGGCAGCCTAGAAACTTTCGCTTCCCCCCTTCTATTGTTTCACAGTCCTCACCTCAAACGAATGAACGATGTTTCTTACAACGGGGTGGGGGAAACACTTTATACTCGATCAGTTATTTTGTGCAAGCAGTAGAGATAGCTAAGTTTTCTTTACACTCTATTCTTGTTGCCATTTTATTAATAAGAGTGCTGGGGGTTAACGGTATCCTGGGCTGAGGTTATTTGCCTGATAGTTAAGGATTCGAACCTTGGAGCAACTTATGAGGTGGCTGCCATATCAGCAGATGCAAAAACATGTGCTGTTGTATTGCCGTTTGTGAATGGAGCCTGGGCCATATAGTAGGTTCTAGTGAGGCCTCTCGGTGCCATATTAGTGGGAACTGCTTCGGCTATTCCTTTTCAATGACCTACAAGTTTCTCTTCTTCACTAATTCTTTCATCCATGTTCTCCCTCCCTCTCTTTCCCTCTGCTTTGCTTTTAATAACTCTGCTGACCTCTTCCAAAAACCTCTAACATAAAACCTTACTACAAGGTCTCCTTCCCTAACATCGGGGATCTACGTTTCAACCTTTTAGAGGTTAAACTACAATTGTGACGGACCAAACTTGACCTGTTTTCTCGTCTGAAACTGGCATTAATTCAACTACTTCCTTTAGCCGATTTCTCCATCAAATGCTATTCTTACTTAATGTCACAACATGACTGTCAAGATCGCCATGGCCATGGAATATGCGCTTACATCAAAGATAGCTTACATTGTCGCAGGGACATCTCTAAAGAAGATCCGGAACATGCTTACATTTGCGTTAGAGTAGCGCCTACTCATAAAACAGCAGTTATATTTGCCCTATATTCTCCTCACAATGAAGTAGCTATCTTTGAGGGTATCGCTGAGCAAATTAATAATACCCTGCATGCTCATCCCTCAGCCAACATTCACGTCTGTAAGAATTTTAATGTTCACAAAGATAATATATAGTTCACTCAAATAAAACTGATAATGAAGGGAGATTGTTAACGAACCTACTCTGGTACCCAATCTTTTAAAAAAACATTTTTCTAACAACATTCAATGAACTGTGCTCAACCTTAGTTCTGTCTCCGTTAGGATCTTCTGATCATTCGGTTGTTTCAATATAGATAAAAATAAAGTATAACAAAACTCCAAATACCGAACAGTGTACTGATGGATCTGAGACGGTTTGCGAACGTTCATATCGAAACTCACCCTAAGCTCGATGTTTAAAAATGATATAGCATATGACATAACTGATTGATTTACTATCGGCATAGACATATACATACCCTCCAAAAATTTCAACAAAAACTCAACAGCCAGCCTAAATACTCTCCTAAACGTTCTGCCGATATTACACACAGAAACTACTACTTCAATTGCTTTAAACGTAATAGACATTTTCAAACATCTTCCATTGTCTGTTAGATCTATAGCAGATGTGCTAACGGTTATATATCACATGATTAGCGAATCTCTCGACGGAGGCTTCCGTTCTAAGGCAAGTGCTCTTGACATATCAAAGCTCTTTGAAAGGGTATAGCATAAAGATTTACTTCACAAGTTCTCCAGTTACAGTATAGCTGAAAATCTCTTCTAGATTATTAAATCATTTTTCTCTGATAGGTTCATAACAGTAGTATTTAATAGCCAAAAATCAGAATTTCACAGTATTACTGCTAAAGTCCCTGAAGGGTCAATCCTGGGCCCAACTATCTTCCTGATCTACATCATTGATCTCTCAAATCACATCCTAATATCTTTGTAGACATTATGCTGACGACACTACCATCTATAGTAACACATCAAAGGCCGTAAATGACCAAATTCACTCCGATTCTATCTTGTCTGATCCTGAGCACGTAATACAATAAGAAAAGCTGTGGCAAGTTACTTTTAATGCATCTAAAACCAAGCTTCTATCTTTACATCATCAACGCCCTGAACCCCATTTGACATCCATTGAAACAAATAGCTCTTGTCATGTGGATGCTCCATGTTTTGAAAAGCTTCTGGATCTGACATTTACTCCTGATCTGAAATGAAACACGTACATCAAATTTGTTGCCAAGGTCGCTGGAAAAATGGTGGGATCCATTTACCGCTCCAATAGATATCCCACTGCTGATGCAATTATCTACCTATATAAAAGCCAGGTACATTCAACGATGGAATACTGTTTCCACATCTTGGCAGGAGCTGCTAGAAGCACCTTATACTGTCTTGACAGAATTCAAAATAGACGTCATAGCCTAGTGGGAGATGCCCTTTTCTCTTCCCTGCAACCTTTTTCCCACAGAAGAAACGTTGCACGACTGTTTCTGCTTTATCGTTATTTTCATGGCAAGTGCTCATCTGAGCTTAAATCTATGGTCACTCTTGTAAAATTTTCACAAAAACACTATAAATATCTATAGAAACCACTATACATAATTTCCCCCACTCTTTATCTGTGCCTAAACCTAAACGTATATTCCATGAACAAAGCTTCTTTTTTAGAATTGCAAGCCTGTGGAATTCACTTCTGTTTGCCTGTTTTCCATATTACTGCAGTATGGCCGTCTTCAAGTCCATAATAAACAAATTCTTGATTAGAAGTCTCCTTAATCCAATCTACCAAATTTCCACTTCACTACTTACGATTACTACGATATTGTCTCACTGACTACTGTACACTCTTTAACGCTTATCCTCAAGTGGAATCTAGGTAATTGATGACTGTAAAAAACAATCGCTTATAGAACTGTCAACACTTGCTACAAAACGCTTTTAGAAAACGCGAGAGCGTCGTATGCTCAGTCTATCAAGTTCAAAGTAGATTAGCAGAGGACTTGTTTCCATTAGTTTTCCGAGTAACAAACAAGGTCTTAAATACATGCGTATCCTCTCTCTCGACCATCATCAACGGGTCTGAAGTTATTTTGTCAGCACAAAGCAAAAAAGCTTTGTAGTAAACTCAACCTGATGCGATCAGGGTCGCCGACTTCCAGTATTTCCTCCAGAGACTGAAACTAATCGTTGTGACATCCATATATCTGTTTGTGATATTGCGACACTCATCAAGACCCTTGATGTCAACAAAGCAACTTGTCCTGATAATATTCCAGTTATAGTACGCAAAAATCGCGTCCGGAACTAGCACCCATTATTGAAAAACTGTCTAATAAATGCATAAAGGAACAATGCCCCCAAATCCTTGGACATTTTTATTAGTTTGTTCAATATTTAAAAATATCGGAGATAGGTCTTCTGCATCTCAGTACAGACCAATTGGTTATTTGTGTGTCATAAGTAAGTTGCTTGAATCCTTGTTATATAGATAAATTATCAACCATCTCAGCAAAATTAACCTACTCAGTTACAAGCAATATGGTTTTCGTCCATCGAAATCTACAGGTGACATACTGACTGTAATTTAATTTATGCTCAATAAATCTATAGACGGGGATTCTCTCTATAGATCACTATGATATTGATTAACATATCAAAAGAGTTTGATAAAGTTTGGCATAAAGGTTTACTGTACAAGATTTTCAGCTATCGAATATCTGGAAATATTTTCTCTCCGATAGGTTTAAAGAAGTAGTCGTTGATGGAAAAAAGGTCGAAGCCCAAAGTATCAATGCTATCGTTCTTCGGCCCAACTCACTTCCTTATCCTCATCAATGATCTCCCAACTCGCATTCCAAGTTTATTCGTCAACATATACGCAGATGGCATTACAATCTATGGCAAAAACCAAGACCAACAAAGATCTCTCTGAGTCTCTCTCCTCAGCATGTGGTGCAATGAGGTAAAATGTTGCTTGTTAATTTTAACGCATCTAAAAACAAGCTTTTATTTTTTCACCATCAACGCTCTGATCCCAACTTAACCCCATTTGATTTGAATGGCTCTCATCTATAAGAGATTGCCTATCTTGACAAACTTTACTACTAAACTTGAAATGAAAACTTTAGGTTGCCAATTTCGTCAGAAAAATGGTTGTGTCAGTTACCTGCTTCAGAAGAAACCTAACTCCTGGCGCAATCCTTTACCTGCATTAAAGCCCAAAATTGGGTTCTCTTACCATATCTGGGCGGGAGCTGCTCAAAGCACCCTATCCTAACTATCTTCAAATTTCAAAACCGCCTTTATAACCTAGTAGGTGGTGCCCGTTTTTCTTCCCTGAATTATCTACCTAACAGAATAAACGTTGCAAGCATGTCTCTGTTTTATCGTTATTTTCAAGGCAAGTGTTAGTCTGACCTTTACTCTATAGTCCCCCTTACCAAACTTTCACAAAAAATCACTCGTCTAGCTACAAGGGCCATCAACATTTACCCTACTCACTATCTGTGTCTAAATCTAAACGCAAAATCCATGATAAAAAGCTTCTTTCATCGAACTGCTTGCCTGTGGGACCCTGTTCGGCTGGTGTGCTTTCCAGCTGACTTGGTTGTCTTCAAGTTCAATGTAAACAAATTTTTCTTGAGCCTCCCCTTAAATAGTCAATTTCTATCACGCTTCCACCATTTACTATTAATACGCTGTTGTCTTATCTTACACTCATTAACCTTTATCCTCGAATGGCCCTCGGGCCTTGATAAGTGTTGAAACCAATGTAAAAAAGTAAACTCGGCTCAGATGTGAAAATAAGTATTGCATCTTATTACTCATGCTGCAGCCCAGGTTTCTTAAAACAGTCAGCATATTTTTAACAAGTTTTGCGTATTTTTTTTAGCTTTATCGTTGCCAAGGAAGTTCTTTATTATTAGAAAAAATGCCTTCAACTTCCAGTTCCACTTGGTTCATTTAGTTTTAGAACTCTGGATCTTTGATGAGCTGGCAGATCTGAGGACGGTCAATCCTGGAAAAGCTTAGCGTAAATAAGTGAAGCAGTCAGCGTCCTTGTCCAGTACCTTTGTGAAGTGCTTTATTCAGTCGAGATTGATGTGCAGCGGTGGGAAGAATATCTTGTTCCTGCCCACCAGAGGGTAGTTGATGACATTCCTTTCTTTGCAAGGCACCGATTCCTACCACATAAGCCTGTCCTGCGTCGAGCGCTAATTTCTGGAAGATTTAGGTTTTATGACTTTAAGCTGATCAATCACTAATAACTAGCGGACCTGAATACTTCTTGTCATTAAAATGATCATTTCCAATCAAAACATCGCATTTTACCCCCAGCAAAATATTCTAAAATGCTTAACACATGCGTACATGTATACAAAAACACAAAAAACAAAACATGTGACTATAGCTCCAAAACTTGACCTGATTGAACAAAACTGATGTAGTTTTTGGATTTTGAATATAAGATTGGTCCTAAATCAGCTGAAAAACTCAGACAACAATTTTTTGTTCATCAGTAAATGCAAATGTTGAATTGCATTCATTGCCAAATAAGATAATGAATACGAGAAAAATTGAGTGTGTTAACCTATGTCCATGTCATGTGAATACTGTTTTTCTTCCACTATTTGGTTTACTACTTGGTTTACTATTTCATGTTTTGAGTTAGTACAGCCCCATAAAAAAGAGGCTACAGATGTTAGGATGACGCTGGTAAAAGAGGAATGAAATGGAGAATATTGCATCGATTATTCACACAATTTTTCGCTTACAAAGAAGACATTTACTGTAACCGTAGTTATTCGTCTTATTCGCTTGGAATAAAAGTGCTTGTCTAATGACAGGAAAACCTTGTGCTATTACAAAACGTATGAAGTCATATTTAATACATTACACCAATTTAGTGAATTGCCTTTAATTTTACGGATGAAACGTAATATGATTTCATATACAATGAATACATTCCTTCCTAGACGACTTGAAGGTAAAGTTTGATTACAGCTTAATAAGATACTTTGTGAATCATTCTGAAATCATGACATTTATCTTTTATTGTTTAGTCTTGCATCCTTATTCCCCTGATTATTTCGTGAGTTTTTTCTCAATTCACGGTGGGTTAAATTGGTACTTCCCTCGAAAATACTTGACATTAGTCTTTTCAGCATGTACACTGGAAAAGAAAACGATACGACTGGTAAGTTGTTTCTGCTACACATTCAACGACGTAGTATCAGATTAAGTCAATTTTATTTAAGCATCTTGTCTGAAATCGATCGTTGTTCGATTGCGGTGACCGTTCATAGTGATTCGCCAGAGTAGCTAGCAAAGAGAAGTAATTCAATTAAAGAAAAAACGTTGTGACATTAAAAATTAGCAACATTTATTATACGATTGCATTAGTACAAGCCATACAGTTCATATTTAATACATTGGACGATACTAGTAAAGATGTAAAATAACAGAATAAATCAATCTCAAGTTGAAAAGTAATCTTGCCATTTCGCCAGCAGTTCATCATTTTCACTCCGGAATTCAACTTGCGCATAAAAAAGGCCTGTTGATTCACTGATTTCCATTGCTTTCTTCCAAATTCATATCATATCATTTGTGCTTCATTATTTTATCACAATTTTCTGCAATTTTTTTTTAAAATTACATTTTCACCCATATAAGGCACATTGCCACTTTGGTGTAGGGGGCTACTATCAGGCGAAACAACTACTGGGGTACTATGTAGGGATTTGGGCAGCAAGATGTTGGTTCACGTTGCACTTGAACTTCTGCATGTCAGTACAGTTGGGGAAGCAGTCAGCTGATATCAAAGGATAGTAGGAAAGAGTACAACCGCAATGGTAGATTTTATTTTGGATATAAAATTGATATTTATATGAGATATCGACTTATAGTGAACATGTTGCATGTTGTATTTTTCCAAAAATCTTTTAAATCCGAGGGACGTATCCTCAAATGCAAGCCAAATAATACAATCTGCACGTGAAAATTGCATTAACTGCGTTATTTTTATCACTTCCCATTAACATTAAAATATTAAGAAATACAACATTTCATTCCGATTTGCTGAATTAGAACGTAATCACCATTTTCTGGAAAAAATGTTCATTCTTTCGTGATAACTTATAAATATTAGAATGTGATATCCATTTTTATTTTGTACTTTCGCTTGTGATTACAATTTCATGCGTACAATCATTTTCCTCTTTGACCAAGAATAATGCATATTTGTTTTGCGTATATAACTTTCAAACCCAGCATAACAAAAAATATTCAACTCAATTTTTTGTTTTGTTTGGTCCTTATATGTTAGCATGGGCGTAAATGTGCATAACTTTACATATATAAATCACAATTTTTAATACTTTAAAATGCATTCATTTTATTCAGATGTTTTTAAGATATCAAATAGTTTAAAATAAAATATGATGTATTGACACCAGATAAAATAAAGTTGATTAAAACAAAAACATTGGCAGACTAATAGAATACAATCAATCTATTATAAATATTCATCCTTTTATTTTTATTTATTTAATAATTTCCTTCACAAGAATATAAACCATTTAATGTACCATCAAAAAATGTTCTATGTAGGTACAATCTAGTCATTCCAAATTAAAATCAGACATTTAAAAAATTCAATCTTATTAAGTTCGAAATCAAGCGAAGCCACTAAATACATAAAATCAGTTTATCGAAAACGTTATTTATATTATCTAATTTTTATTTTATTAATTTTATCACTTTTAAATTCATTAAAATATGGAGGTGGTGGCGATTTTTATGCGTATCATTTTTCTAACGTGTAGTCTTTCTTATAGATTATATATCTACAGGAATACATATTATTCCATTAATAATTAAGTCTTATTTTTACACTTTCATTTGCTATATTGAATACTAAAACAAATTGTTCACCAGAGGTGACTGAATACGATATCTCCCAACCAATAGATGGGCAATGTCTTTGAATTCTTGAACCCTTTCAAATATGCAAATTTCCGGGGTACATCGCCTTTACATGATCACAATTCTTCAAAAATTAGGTATGATCTATTTAACATCAAACCTTCAGTATTTCATAGATTTATTTTATTTTATTCATCCAGCATGTAAATACATGGCCCATCGCTTATGATGTACAATTCACTTCAACACGAAAGATAATACACGGTGCACACAAATAAACAAATAAAGAAAATTAACTTATTTACTGTAAGTCTTAATTTAGTTTGTGTGTGTGTTTAGCAGTTATATGAACGAGGAGGTGTGTCCAAAATAACAAAAGAGTCTATAACGTAATAAAGTAAAAATGAGCAGAAGAGAATTAATTTTTCGCTACGTCATTTTGTTATTGGTTTTCGGCGACGTCTAAGATGTGACTTTGTTTTCTTTTATTTCGAGCTTTGCTTCAATTCCTAATTTTTCTTGGATGATTCCCGGATTTTCCGCCAGGCGTCTGTTATGCTCTGCAGGATCCATCCTGGTCAATTTATCAAAAAATACAGTGCATCACTCGTCACGTTGCACATCGTTAGATAATTATTATCTTGGCATCAATATGTATTTGATTTTGGTGTACAGCAATGCGTTTGAGTAATTGAAATAAAATGCATAGTCCAAATGAAAGAAAAATCTCCGCGCTAATAACAATTAATAACAATTAATATTTGGGTTAATATATATCGGTAGAGTTCATTTTTATATCCTATATTAAAATATACTAGTTGCCAGGCAGGATTATAAAATTAATCTTCCATTCGCGACAAACTCGAACCCATAAAAGCACATCTCTGCTTAATCTTATTAAAACATATTCAAATTGTAAAAACATCTACTTAAGTTATAGCTTGTTTTATTTTAAAATAGCGAACTATTCAACATTATTTTTTAAATGTCAAAATTAAAAAAAAAATGCCACATGATCAGTAGAAAAGAAAACTTAAATAAAAATGATATTGTCTCGTAATATTATTTTCGAGAGCACCGCAGTTATAATAGACTGATTCTCTTAAATTATCAAAGCATAATCAAATGCAGATCAAAACATTTTAAATCTTTTAATATACAGGGTGTTCATAAAGTTTGTGTGCATTAAAAATATTAATTTATTTGCGATAGAAATAATCTGTAAAATATGTTATAAAGTTTCATGTATCCAGTTTTTAGTATAGTTATTGAAACATTCTTTACGACAAAATTTGTAGTAATTTTTATATAAGTAAGAAATATTTTCTTTTTTCTTTTAGAATATATTTGATCCAGATTTCACTGAGGAAAAAGTAAAGTGTCTCCTTTGGTTGGCTGAACTGAAATCTATTGCTGTGCAAAGAAAGTTTAGAATTGAACACAGAAAAGAATCAGCACATTGTTAAATGGATGAAAAAGTTAAAGAGATGGAGTCTGTCCATGATAAGCCAATCTTGTATCAGCAACGAAAGTGTTTGTATTGCTAATGATAAAAGACATGTGGAAACTTAAATAAAATCTTAAAATCTGTAAAAATATAGATTTACTCTTGTCCAATTTCTTTTACAATTTTTAAAATCGTAAATGCAAATAAACTTATATATTTTTTAATGCAGACAGTCTTTATAGACATCCTGTATTTCAATAGTTTAATTGTATCGATGTGTATAATATTAAAGCTCTCGAAACAGTCTTTATATTAGATTAATATGAACACATCAGTAAATTAAAATTATTGTTAGATTTGTATTTGCTGTATTGATATTCTAATTCGTTTCATAAATGAGACAATCTGCTTTTTAAAATTACAATCGCTCCTACATAAAGGCATTTGATGTAAAATACTTCAAGATAAAGCATGTTATATCGATAAATTTCAACCCACAAAACATCAGTTTTTCACCCTTTGTCAGAAACATAGCTCATTGAATGTGAAGACTAAAAAAAGCGGGAGCTACGAGGTTGCTGAAAATAAACCCAATGGCCACTCTTTACTCTCTTTAGTGATGCCATTTATATAAAGGAAACATAATATTATTATTGTTAAATCTATATTCTTCCTGAAAATAGATATGTGCATAAAACGATAACAATTCAAATTATGCTTAAAAATAGATTGGCCCAAACAATTATACAGACAATGATTAAAAACCGGTTTTAGTTGCTATTGTTCTCTTTCGTTTTTCTTTTTGTTCTAAACCTCGTACATTTTAAGAATCAGCAACATTGTGTAATAGAAATTGTTGAGATTTCTGCATTCACTTTTCTTTTTAGATCTCTCTTATTTGCCTGTAACATAAAGTCATAGGCCATACAGTGAAATAAAGGCCACTTTGATGAATGTCATGCACATGACCGATGAATTAAAAAAGAAACTGATATGTAAGTACACACACACACACACGCAAAAGACATTGTATACATTCATAATGCGGCGATATAAAAGCAAACCGGCCAATCTAGATTATCATCATCATCATCATCATCTTCATCATCATCACCATCATCACTATTTGCAAAAGACTCAATGAGGACATAACCATGTGGAATAGTGAAAACGGGAGATACATTATGCAACAGAAAGTGCCATGTATGTGAGAAGTTACATGAATCATTGTCGGCATCTTTTATGAGTATGTATCTATACTCCTATAAATTCGTTTTTTTAGTGTGTATTGATATTCATGTTAAAACCCCTCTTTTCTATTTATTTAAAAAGAAAATACAATTTTCTTATATATGGCTTGTGGAATTGTATTCGCTAGCAAAAGATCTAGCTAAGTTGCATATTCTTTTAAACATTCATTTCAATTAATTCCCTATTAGTTGCTTCGGTTTTCTAATAGGATAATAATCTTTAGTTAACTATTATGTGTAATTATATTCATGCAGATATTCTACATGATTTATACTTGCATAATATTTGCGTAAAAAGTTTATAAATTGTTTCCATATATATTTAGGTATACGCATATATTTTTGTTTAACACATTTTGCCTACCAAACTCCTCCTAGAGTTTTTGGTCTACAGACATGAAACTTCATATATAAGGCATTTGAATCCATGAAAAAATTTATATTTGGGTTTCAGCCCAGAAAAATCGGTGCAAAAGTGTGAAAATTAAAAAAAAATGGGTTTTGCCAGGTGAAGGTCGAACGCTGGCATTACGAATGCATAAGTAGCAGCTATTGGTTCATGTTTTAATTTTTAGCCTTGCAGTAAACATGTTTTCATAGCCCAGACATTGACGGCAGAGGCAAAATAAATCGTGAGCTGAACGTTTTGGTTTCGATTCTCAGTGGTGGCGCATGAGCCTTTTTTAAATACTATTTAAATCATTACTATATATTACATCCACTCTATCTATATATCTATATATATATAAAAGTAAAAATGTCTGTCTGGCTTTTCTCTGTGGTAGTTAAGGAAGACCATTATACAGAAAGGCATTATTTTACATATTCACACTTTTTAATATATACATATGCACATGACCTTATGAACAGTATATAGGACCCGAGCAAAGCCGGGCGGAACTGCTAGTATATCTATACATTTATAAAAGTGAAATTGCCTGTGTGTGTCTGTCTGTATGAATACATTTCCCTACCAAACTACTCTGTCAATTTTCAGTCTACAGACTCGGGATTTTACATAAGGAGTAATGAGATTTGGGGAAATATTTTTAATCGGTTTTCTGCCAGAAATTTGGCTGTCAAAGGGTCAAAGTTCAACGATTTGGCCTTTGAAATCTTTAACGAACTCCTCCGCTAATTTTGGATCTAAACACTTGAAATTTTAGATGTAGATTTCTTAGACAGGGATCAAACTTAATAACTTAATTTGAGCCCAAAACAGTAAATGTTCAGAGGTCAAAATTGAGGTCAAAGTTAAAAAATATGACCTCTCAACCAATTATTGGTCTAAACACTTGAAATTTTACATAACGTGTATTCAGACATAATGTAAACTTTTTAATGTTTTTTTTTTTTTTTGGCTGGAGATTTGGCTGCCAAGGGGTCAAAGTTCAAAAGATTTGACCTTTGCGGTCTCTAGCAAATTACTCAGCTAATTTTAGGTCTAAATATTTGAAATTTTACGTAAAGGGTATTCAGACATGCAGCAAGCTTTTTAATAAGTTTTTGGCGAAAATTTGACAGCTAAGAGGTCAAAGTTGAAAGAGTTAACCTTTTCAGACTCTATCAAACTCCTCCGACAATTTTCGGTCTAAAGACTTTAAAGTTTAGATATACGTTATCTGGACATGAGTCAAACTCATAAAGTTATGAACAGTACATAGGGCCCGAGCAAAATCGGGCTGAACTGCTAGTATATATATTTATATCTACATATATATAAAGATAGAGTTATTATTTCATGTGTCCACATAATATGTTATGAGATATATTCAGAGAATTACGTTGACATATCGTTTCTAGTTAGATTACCGCAGTTAAGTAACCGTAATCCTGCTCATTACCAATGTATGACCATTTTGAATACTACGCGCTATATGTAGGATGGCGTCGACACTTCGGAAAACCCCTTAATCTCATCTCGTCTTTAACTGTCTTGACGGTGTTCTAACGCTAAATCAAATTGGTTAGGACGAGAGACTGAGACAAGTTTTATGTAAAGTAGCTTCACTTTTAAAAAAACTCGCGGCACGAGTCATCCATCACAATGCCTTCGTCTTATTTTATTAAGAGATTAATATTTTCGCCGATTTTCAGTATTCACTTCAACAGTGCCCAGTGGTCCTGGATATGACCTTAAACTATATCCAGTGGCGAGGCCCCAGTGTGGAGCCACCCTTTAATTACCATTGCTCCTAGGTCCACTCTGACCCGAAGTGGTAGTACCTGTTAGGGTTCCAACTATGGGTTGAATAGAAACCGACTTGAAAACAACAAATATATTCTATTAAAAAAAATTTCTTCAAAATCTTTGGATTCGGCATTAAATAACCCGAAAAGGGTTGATATGCCGTAAAACAAAAACAACCAACCAACCAATCAATCAACAGTGCCCAATACGTGAATAAAGCTAGGCGGCATATTACGAAAATATATGGCCAATTAGCTACACAGAATCTTTAGTGTTTCTTCTGCGTAAGAAATAATCAGGCTAAAATGCATTTTAATGCGATTATTCCTAGCAGGGATAAAACACAAAAATCCTGTGTAGCTTAATTGCCATATATTTTCATAGCATACTGCGCACACACATACACAGAACCGAGTGTCTATCAAGATTGTATCTACAAAGACGAGCTGGAGGTATGGATTTGTCAGAGATTGACCATCAACACCAAGCCACTATTGTGCGGACTAGGCAATATCTGATAAGCTCCCCGAATCTAAACCGTAAATTAGTATATGAACACAAAGAAAAGAGGGCAAGTAGAACTACCTCTATCTGGGCAAACATTTGGCACAAGACTGTCTTACAAATGAGTTGGAACAGAAAGTAACCTTGTAACGAAAATAGCCCAAAAGAGTCAGCAAAACATACACTAAGACCTTCCATGGGAGAAAGCTTGAATGGGAGAATGGGCCAACTAACAACGTGCCAAATATTTGATGGATGAACTAACACGAGAATATATAGATAAAGAAGGTTTCGTAGACTGGCTGAAAAAAGGATTACTTCACTATGATCAGAAGAGAATGATAATGGCCGCCCAATATCAGGGCTTGATGACCAATAGTTTAAAAACAGATGAGTGCTCTCAGTAATAAAAACAAGTGCAGGTTCTGCCACACAAAAGTAGAGAGTGTGAGCCACCTGACATCCAGTTGTAAAGTCCTGTTGGGGGACGGCTATTATACAATGCGATAAGATGGAGTGTGTAAATATCTCCACTGAAAAATCTGTAAAATCTTGACTATTCAATGTCCTGGGAACATGTATCGAAAGAACAGTTGGGAATATGGCATACACCATCCACTATGACTACGATATCCTTACAGCTACATACATAAAACAGACCTATTAAACCTGACATAGTGATACGGGAAAAGCGAGAGAAAGTAGCAACCCTAGTTGAAGTAAGCCTCCCTAATGATACTAGACTTAACAAAGCAAATAGGGAGAAAATAACGAATTGCCAAATACTTATGTATTACATGAAAAGAAACTGTAATATTTTCATCATTCCAGTTATTATAAAAGAAACGAAGTTGATGAAAATAAATTTCAAAACCTATTTGACGAATATACCAGTAAACCAAGTGCCAGACAAATGCAAACGATTGCACTTAAAAGGGACCGTTAGAAAGATCTCTCGATTGGAGTAACTAAACTGTAGTAATGGGAGAATGCCCCATCTTCAGCAAAAACAAAGTGACAAGATTGAAATGTATACACACACACACACACACACACACATATATATATATATATATATATATATAATTACTGCTCTTGCTAATTAATGTCGTCTACTTATTTTTAACGCAATGCAAAGGATTTTGTAAGTAAAGAAATAAAACACTGTTGGAGTGGCAGTCAATCCTTATACAACTTTGTTAGAGAACATTGTCGACAGTGCCTAGTTAGATTCCGGGCTTGGGATGGTTTCTGATCTAGTCTAACTGAGCAACAATGATGCAGCGAAATAGTCTATCTGTGAATGACTATATATATATATATATATATATATATATATATATATATATATCTGTGAATGACTATATATATATATATATATATATATATATATATATATATATTAGAGATGCAACTTACACTTTGTTAAAACATGCGTCTTCGAGAAGGAAAACTCTGATATAACAGCTGAGGGGTACTGTCTGCCGCATTCAACTATATTAACTAATATTGCAGTTGTTCCAATAAGTATGGATATTTTTACAGGAACCTTCAAATCATCTGTGGGGATTTCGGGTAACTTAATTATGTGAATTTTATGCGTTGAAATCCATACGGAAACTATCTACCTCGCTCTATCTGAATTTCTCTCTCTTTCTCTCTCTCTCTCTCTCTCTCTCTCTCTCTCTGTATATATATATATATATGTCAAAGTAAATACTGAAAATCGATACATAAAATTGTGCGTACATATATGAAATAATATATATATATATATATATATATATATATATATACATATATATATAAATAAATGGTTGTGCGTGTTTCTTACAATATCTAAATTTTACTACGATGTTTACTTAAGGAGAGAATAAAAACCAATCACGTTTAATGGAAATACTATTAAACAAGTTTTTGAATATCACATACATAATAAATATTAAGAAAATAATATATAGATAAGTATGTTTTAAGTTTATAACATTTGCAAAGAAATAAGCAATTGTCTTATATAATAAAATCCTTTCTTATATGTAAAATCCCAGATGTAAAAATAAAAAAAAGAAGATATTTGAATGAAGAATAAACTCTGTGGCGTCTTACCTGGTGGTTTCGGGTCTTTTGCAAAAGCTTACTGATTGAATTGGCACTATTCATATGCATATATATATACCTCTCCATCTATTAACGGAATGTGTAAGCTATTTAAAGAATTACTTTGCATATCTGTTTCCGTGGGTAACAAAAGAAGTCGTTTAAGTGCATAAATAAATGATGTATCGTTTTCGTGTAAGACTGACATATCCGTTGTATTCTTAATCGTCGCATACGTTTAGTTCCAAATTATAGTCACAAAGAATATAATTAGAAAACAATTGCCCTGTTCCTGTGAGTTCAAAGTTGTTTCCCATGAAATTGAATATATATGCAAAATTATACAGTAACAGAATTACCTGATATTTTTTGAGACAAGGAAACAAAATCTAACTCGAAATTTTTTCTACATGTGACTATATAAGATTTGTTAAATGAAAGAGCTGCATTTCCTAATTTTTGTAAACTTTACATTTATATCCCTTATTATGTTGTTAGAACCGATATTAATTGTTTACTCTTAATATACATGTGATCGCTTTCCAGAAATGCATTCCGCAAAATTATGTTTGTTTTTAAACACGTAGAATTGTGTTTATTGTCAATTTTCTTGCGATTGTTTAGTAAAATCTGTGATTCCATATGAAGCAGACAACTACTTAAAAATACTTGAATGAAGACTATCTGATATGTTAAAGTTTCATCCTAGTGAGGGACGAGATCTAAAAATTCCTTCTTGATTTAAATAATTTTTTACTCAATATTTTCTTAAAACAGTAAAATTATTTTCGGTAATCCTAACTATTCTTCTTTTGTTTAATTTTGTTATAAAAAAAACAAGGGGCATTTTTTGTAAAATATTTTTCTCCCGAATTACTAAAAAGAAACATATTTTATAAGATTTATATATATATATTATGCAAAGAATTTCTTTCAAGTTATTTAAAAAAATGTTTTATCGTAAAAAAAACTATAATTCGATCAAACTGTTTGGTGTTTTCATTTACTAGAAAAAGTGAAAGATTATGAATATATACAGTAAGTAAAGTCAAACTGCCAAATCAACAAGATAACTTCATCATATAAATTCATACAGAATAAGCCAATAAGACGACGCATTTGAACTGGTGCTAACAGAACATATATGATATATTTTTCTATAAAAACATTCGAAGTAATATACTGAGACAATCAAGATTTATAAATAAAACGTTAACTGGAATCTTTGAATCACATCAATTGATTACTGAAAACTCATATTACCCTGTTGCTTATAAAATATTTTGTTCGACTTTTAAACCCGTGTTTGTACTTCCCTACGTTTATTCCTAATCTGCCAATGTGAATACGAAGAAGAAATAGATAATTATTCTCACACAAACTGTATGATAACCACTTAGCAAAATACGCATACTCATGTCTATTGTAAATATTTAGTTTTGAATAACTATTATGTATAAGACAGCGAACAAACACGATACTTCTACACTTAACAAAAATTCATGAACAAAACTTAAAATTCTTTTTTTTTTAAATCTTCACGGTGAACGTAATTGTAAAATAAATTCGTAAACCTATTTATTGACTATATAGAGCAACGAATATAATTGTTTTTCACAGTTTATGTAAAATTATAATTAAATTTTAAAATCATAATTAAATTTTAAAAATCTCTTTAAATTGTAAAAATAACTTTAAAGCAGACCTTTTATTACAACTTTTAAATATTATTTAATAGTAAAAATGAAAAGTTATTGAAATGTTAAAAAAGTAAAACATTTTATTTACACAAAAGACAATGTAACAGCGTAAGGTTGATTTATTATCAAAATGCTGAAGTTAATTAAGAAAAGAACCTTACGATGTAAAAACATAAAACTGTGACGTCACCGTCTTGAGGGAGCGATGTTGCTCCCCATTGGGGAGGTTAAGACTACCCTAAACCTTGAAGGGGGCCGAGTAAATGTGCTAAGATTGTCTGCTGAAAGTTAATTGAATCCCGGACAGCGGCGGGTGACCTAGCGAAAGTTACTTGAGAAAAACAGATATAAATTTTATTGTTTAAAAAACGCAGGGACAGGAAATGCCAGAATAATGTGGAGATGAAACCAGACTTATGTTGGCCTGAAAGACACCTGTTTACACAATGGCTTTCTGAATGACAGGTTTTGACCCCTTGAGGTCGTGTGAAAGGATTTCATTTTTTGGTCTCAGATTTTCGAAACTATGGACGGTTTGCTAAATTGCACACACGCAAAATGGCTGGGGATTCCCCCCTGACGTGTTGAATTTTGGTTGGTTCAGCAAATCGCCAGTATGAAATTAGCACATACTCGAGTCGGAAGAGACAGATTGAAGCCAAATGTCAAGAAAGAAACACGCTCCTAGAAAACCCGCCCGAGATCCCCCCCTCTATCCTTACAGCCATCCAGTGGACGAAGAATCAGATTTTTGTGAAACTTAAAATGTTTTGGTGAACTGACGATGCACATATGTAAAAGAAAAACTGTAACTTTTGTGAAATTAGCTTTTCGTAGCCCGTCTTTCTTTCTTGTCTGACGCGCATGCAAGCTTTATTTTTGCTTTTCAGCAGAATTCAACGCAGAGACGCAGAGAATCTTGTGAAGCCATCCAGGAGAAAGACGATCAAGAGCCACAGTTTCCGATGATGTAAGAGGTCAGTTGCTGACCTGAGCACGGAAAGCTGGCATATTTGATGTCCCATGACCAGAGATATGACCCTGAAGGTGAAATTTACTTAAAAACTCTTATATTGGTTACCACGGGATTAACAAAAGAATTTTAATAATAGAAAGAGAGAGAGAGAGAGAGAGAGACAGACAGACAGACAGACAGATAGAGAAAAACGTAAAGAAAAAACTCAGAGACGGTAAAGAAAAAAAAAGCACGTGTGATACACACATTTGAAAATAAGACAATCGCGAAAAATTGAAAAAAATTATAATAGAGAAAAATAGACTGATAGTAAACAAAGAGAAAAAGAGAAAAAGAGAAAAAGAAGGAAAAAGAGAAAGTGAAGAGAGACAGATAAACGTGAAGTTATAAAACACGAAGACAGTGGAAGAGAAAAAGAAAAGAAAGAAACCAAAGAGAGAGAGACGAGGAGACCAAATAGAGAGAGAGAGAGAGAGAGAGAGAGAGAGAGAGAGAGACGAGGAGACCAAATAGAGAGAGAGAGACGAAGAGACTAAAGAGAGAGAGACAGAGAGAGAGACAAGGAGAGTTGCGTGAACAGTAGGAGAGAGAAAGAGGAAGACGACAAGAGAGGGTGAGTTTTGAGTTTCTATTGTCTGCAGTCTGCGTAGCCTGCTCTCGGTGATAGCAAAAGAGAGAGAGAGAGGGACATATTAACGATAAAATTGTTGCCTGTATCAACGAATTAGCTAAAGAGAGAGAGATAGATAGAGAGAGAGAGGGTGTCATCAAAAGTGAAACTGAATCGAAGCGTGCTTGGCACGGTGAAAAAAAGAGTGAGAGAGAAAGGCATATTAACGATAAAATTGTTGCCGGCAGCAAGAATTAGAGAGAAAGTGAGGGAGGTGTTGTTAAAAAGTGTTGACTGTCGTAGTAGAGTTTGATAGTCGATATGAGTAAAATTACAGAGAGAAGTTAGAGGGGCGTATCATTGATTCAGTACCAGTATCAGTAAGCGAAACTGGGATTGAGTTATAGTTTCGTGTGTTGTCTAACATTGAAAGAAGAGAAAGTTTGAAAAAAGAGAGAAAGCAGATTTTAAGGAGATAATCGTGCAGTCTTTGAGTAGCTAAATTGCATTGAATTTGATTTTTGTCTTCTGTTTCGATTATATATGTAATTTTCTCTCTCTTGTTTTGATTATTACTTGATATTATGTTTGATTTTTTATTATTTATTTTGTCATAGGGTGCAAGGGGAATAATGAATAATAATAAATGGAACGCAAGGGGAAATTATTACAATGTCGGGTGACGACGTTGATGTTGAGAAGAAGTCACTGATCGCAGCGGTCGTGGAGGGATGGGGGTATGAAGGTAGGGGCGCACAGTAATTAGATAAGGAACGAAATAACGATGACGTATCGGACAAATTAGAGGGGGAAGTCTTAGTTGATTAGGTCTTTGCGCGTGGTTAGTAAGAGGAAAATAGTAGCAGGGAACCGGAACCATGGAGGTTAACAGAAGCTTCCTGAGCTCTTTTAGGGAGATTGAAACTATCCGAGTTTAGAGGGAATCCTAGTGAACTGGATGGGTGGATAAGACCCCCCCCTGAAAAAAAGACGTTCTATGACCTCTGTGACACGGAGGTGGTCTTATTGGCATACGAAGACGCTACGGATTCAGTGTCAAGGCTCATTAGTCAACAGATGATAGACCACCCCCGATAAAAAGGAAGTAATTGCAATCAGCTTTAGAAGGGGAATACTCTAGGGAGCGGACTCCCCTCGATGCGATGAGGAATATGATAAAAATCAGACAACAACACGGAGAGGACATAGTCGACCTGGGGGAGCGGATATCCGGTTTGGCCAAGAGAGTCTTCCCCGATGAGAAGCTGAGAGAAAGTGGAGCCGTGCAGACGCTATTGGCGGCTATACTGGGAGAGGCCTTAAATGATAGAGACGCCCAAGCCGATGTTATTAAGGATGGCACGTTCGGACTGCAGGAAGCAGTTGAATTGGCCCGGAGTAAGGAGCGGGTGTGGGCGCGAATTCGCTGTCCCCGGTTACAGGAAGATGTTACGGAGAGATGCAGTTTTGACCGAGATTATCGGCCGAAGTGGGCCAAGAAAACTCCCCTTCGGAGAAGAGGGGGCCCTGACGGGTATCAGAGAAGGAGGGAACACCAGGGTGCCCAACACCCTCACCGGGAAGGAGGGGAATGGCTCGTTTGGTCTGTAGATGGGAAAGACAGGGAGTAACCCGATTTGTGAGAAGCGGGGCTCAGTACAGCCAAGTGGCTGGTCGTTGTACGGACGCGGCGGACCGTAGATTAGGAAGAAGAAGAAGAAAGGACAAAGAAAGACTCCCCCCCTGATTCACCAGAGAAGAGAATGGCAGATCAGGCGGTCAGAGTGGAGATCACTTCCCGCCTACCCAGGAGCGGCTTAAGGAAGAGACCGACAGAGTTATGATCTGATGACCCTTACAGACCAGGGAGCCAGGCCAGCCGATGGGCGAGGGGGCGCCTGAGTTGCTGGGCGTATGGTCAGTTCGGTCATATGGCCCGAGGCTGCCCAAAAAGGAAATGCTGGCGTTGGCGGGATCCAGGCCATTCTCGAAGAGAGTGCTACCGAAAAAGGGGAGACCCTTTGATGCAGAAGCAGAGAGAAAAGCCGTTGCCTGAGGTTGATCAAGGAGGAAGAAAAAGGCCAAGGCGAGTTGTAGTTCATCTGTATCTCGAAAGAGAGTCGAGATCTTACATGCCAGATAGTGGTGGGGTCGTTAAGGTGGAAGTCCTGATCGATACAGGCACCTCGGTGACACTGGTTAAGTGCTTATCGGAAGATGGCCGACCAGGGACGTTTGTGTCCGGTTGACCTGGAATTGACACAGGCGGATCAAGGCTCTTCATATGAGTTAGAGGGGATGATTGGACAATTACAGGCTTATGTTGCGCCGGATTTGTGTGAAGAGTTGATATTGGGGTATGATTGGCTGCAAGAAATGGGAGCAGCGGTCACTTTCGTTCCACCAACCCTGTGATTGAAAGGGAGGGGGTATTTCCCAAAGTGGCCAAAAACAGCTAAAGGACCTCCCGATAGTGACCTCAGAGGATACGGAAATCCCTCCCCGAACCGTAGTGTCCACAACGGAAGGATTCAGCGGCACAGGAAGGGAAGCCCTGATGGGTACCAGGTGAGTTTCCTAAAAGAAGAGGAAGACGGGGACTTAGAAGTGGCGATTAGTGATGCTATAGTGGGTGGACTTGGAAGCTTCCCAGTGCTGTTCACAAATAATTTCTGTAAAACGATACGGGTTAAACATGGAACCCAGGTGGGATAAGAAGCCTAGCCTGTTGAAAGAGTTCAAAGAATAGGGATCTGGGATAGAGAGGCGACAGGGAATCGGGGGGAATCCTCAAGGATAAAAACAGAGGAAGTGATAGCACTGCCTGTGTACCAAAGGGAGGTAATAAAACTGCTAGAGAACAATCGAGATATTATCGCTTCCAGTGATTGGGATTTGGGATGTACAAACACAGTGAAGATGAGGATTGATACGGGTAACCACCCACCTGTAAGACTAAAACCCTACTGAACCCCGATTCATAAAAGAAAAATTGTAGAGGAGGCGGTGTCTGAGATGTTGGAAGCGGGAATAATTGAACCCTCCACTTCACCGTAGAGTTTCCCCGTGGTGATCGTGGAAAATAAAGACGGGGGGACACAGATTTTGTGTGGATTTCCGGAAACTGAATGCTATTACCAAAGCCTGAGCTGTTCCTTTGTCCCTAATAGATGAAATGCTGGTTTTGTTGGGTAGCGCAAGATGTTTTACCACCCTGGACTTAAGATCGAGTTACTGGCAAGTAATCCTCGATGGGGAGGATCAAAAAGAAAGCGGCTTTTGCATGTCATGATGGACTATTGACAAGTATGCCGCTTGGCCTCTGTAATGCACCAAAGGTTTGCGGGGGTCAGAGGGGGTTGCAGTGGCGTTTGTTGACGATATTATTGCCAATTTATATCTGCGTTTAGTCGATTGAACGCTCCCATAATAGCGTTAGCATAATGAATGCCCGTTATAAATGGACCCCAGAATGCCAGAGGGCTTTTGACGCCCTGAAAGAGCAGTTGACTGCTATACCGTTGTTGGTGTATCCGGACCTAAGTAAGCACATGGTTCTGTATACGGACGCGAGTGACACGTGTATAGGGCGGTGTTAACTCCATCGTTTCCTGAGAAGGAAAACCCCCTGCCTGGCATACTAGAGGAAATTCCAATATATTTCCTGTCGCAAAAGCTATCCGAAACCCAACAGAGGTGGCTGGTGATTGAGAAGGAAGCTTTTGCGATTGTATATGTGGTACAAAAGCTAAACTATTATCTGAGTGGGGGTGAATTTGTGGTGAAAACTAATCACAAACCTTTGAGATATCTATTTGAGGCAGATTAAACGAACAAGAAGATCCAGCAGTGGGTACTCTGTTGTCTGGCTATCAGTGCAGAATCAAATATTTGCAAGGTAAGGAGAATACCTGTGCGGATCTTCTATCCCGGCTCCCAGAGCAGCTGGAATCTGAAGCCATCCGATTGGAACCGGGGGTGGTTGATAGGGCTTTCCAGGTAGGAGTGATTAATCCTCACACCGTAAAGAAAAGACGGGACTGGAGTGAGACAGATGTAACTCAAGCTGAACCTATAGTCGAGCAAGGTTGGATCGAAATGATCGAGGCAGATCAAGAAGATAAAGAATAAGCGGGGCTAAGAGCCCGGGCGGAGGAAGGAAGGGCGAACCCAAAAGTACACCCTCCACCATGATCGGCTGTATTATATTGCTGGTCGGGATGGAGAAATGGGATTAAAAATGATGGCACCAGCCAAACTCCGGAGATCAAGCCCATGACAGGACAGGACACTTAAGGATCGAAAAAACTTATCAGTTAATATTTAGAAACTATTATTGGTCAGGACTGGTCAAGGATGTTCTGGAATGGGTAAACAGATGTGTAAAATGTCAGACTCACAGTAGATATCAACCGCTTGCTCTACTGGCGGAAACGGATGTTCCGCAGTATCCTTTCCAGAAAGTGAGTCTGCACATCTCCGGAGAAAGTGAGTCTGCACATCTGACAGAACGTGGTAATCAATATATCGTGAGCGTAGTGGACTGGCCCACTAACTGGCCAGAGGCTTACACGGTGCCCGATAAGACCGCCCAGTCGGTGGCCGGTATAATCCTGGGGGAGGTTTATCCGAAGTATGGGTCCCCGACAATGGCGCAAAGAATGTGAATAAGATTATGAAGGAGGTACTCGACGAGCGTCGAGTATGTGTTGACCTCCTCTTACCCCCCAGAGTAACTCCAAAATCGAGCGATTTCATAAGACGCTGGTGGATATTCTGAGTAAGCTTGTTACTGATAACCCGGCGGAGTGGGATCGGTTCCTCACACAGGCCTTAGCAGCAGTGAGGTTCATTATGAATGAAACCTCGAAATCTTCACAATTTGAGTTGGTGTTTGGGAGGGATGTGATTTTCCCGATTGGTAATCTCTTGAAGCTGCGTAGATAGTACCTGGGGGAGGAGCATTACCAGTTATTGTTTGAACAGCAACATAAGAGATTTGTCCAGACGAGGGACCGTATTAAACGAGCACAAAAGAAACGAAACGCCCGAGTGAATAAAGATAGAAGGGACATGGAGTTGAAGGTGCAAGCTCGAGAAGGGAAGTTGCATTTCTTACTATTGAATAGTAGAGCACACCGGCCCTCTTCCCTTTATAATCTGGGACCAGGTGGCTGGGAAGATACGACCTTAAGCTGGCAAAATTGGTATGTGATATAAAACTTGTCCCGCGAAAATCGCAGAGACGTCCACGTAAGGCTACCTTGGTTGCATCCAAGGAAACAGTGACTCCTGATGAAGAAGGGGTGTCCGTCCAACTCGTTGTAGATTTTATGAGGACCGTTCGAAACCGCGGTAATAAGGCGGCGACACCAGACCCTCGGGAACCCCAAGCGTCCGGAAGTCGGCGCCAGTTCGAGCGGATTTCAGATCCGAGAACCTCAGAAAGCGTTGGCATTGGAGATGACCATGCGGAGGGGTCGAATGCGGACAGTGAAGCCTTGGAGGATTCCGACGGTTCTAGGGGGCAGGAGGATATATATATATATATATATATATATATATAATTGAACAAAAATCGAGAGTGAGTTGGCTCTGATGATAATGATTTTGATTAAATTACATGTAAATTGTGATGGGAGAATTCTGGTGATTGAATATAATTGAAAAAAAAATAACTGAAAAAAAATGAGAATATTATTTTAACAGGTTTTGTGAATCTTGATGATTTCTGTTAGCTGAACTAGCGTGCGTCTTATGTAGCGATATTCATCGTTGTTGTTGGGAATTAAACTTTTCATGATTTCCAACGGGAATAATTAGAGGAATTATTTTTGAGAATTGAATTAATTTTTGGGATAATTATTATTTTTTCCGGAAAGTTTTCTCTCATGCAATTGAATAGATTTTAGGTGAATTCAGTTGAGCGATTAAATTGATTTTAGAGAAGAAAATAGAATTTTACCTAAGTCGGGAAGAATATCTTAACCGAGAAATAAGAGTCAAGAGACCGCTAATTGAGTGGGATTAATTGAAAATAATTATCAGTCTCACTGGGCAATGCTATTAATTAATTGTACTGCACCCAAATTTAGCTCGAAAGCGATTTATATATATTTTTGATGGACTTTTCATTGCGAGTGAATCGTGAGCATGGTTTCGCACCTTAAGACATTAATTAAGAGCAGAATTTCTTGCGAGATATCGGGGCGTTAATAAACCCTGCTCGGCTTGTGGGGCCGTTAAACATTACGCATTTTAGCATTAATTAATTTGGGGGGGGGGGCGTTTTAAGAAAAGAAAAAGGACTGACGGTGGAAGGGGGCGTGTGCCGTTTGTAATGATTGTCGGGTGGCTCTCGGTTTTGGATCTGACCAGGGATTACCTGACCCCAATGGTGATGCCTCCGCCCCTCAGAGGCCCTGTGGTCATTCATGGGTGTGGTGTATGAGAATAAGCGTACTATGAATGATATGTATGCTGCTGGTGATTATGGCATGTGTTGTTACCTGCGATCATATGGTGTGTAACAAGAATGAATGTGATGTGAGAATGAGGCGACAAGCATCTTGAGACTTGTTGCACAGATAGCAAGGGAAAGTGTCTGCCTGTGTATGTTTGTCTGTGTCTGTGTGTGTACATTTCTCTACGGAATAACTCTGTCTACATACTTGAAACTTGATATACAGACATACTGAGATGTGGGAAAATCTATGTGATATGTTTTCGGCCAGAAATTTGGCGATTAACGTGTCAAAGTAATTGTCTGTATTTTTGAGATGAGATGTTCCTCATCTTGCTTGTTATAGTCACAACGTTTCAGTCGTTTTGCCCTCCGGCCTTCATCAGGTGTTTTGGATCTAACTGTGGAACCGTTTGTTAGGAGTCTCGAACCCAACCATTTTTCATTATTACGGGGATACCGTGTTCGGACTTCAGCTAGGCATTGGGACATAGTTGCTGATTCTCTGTTTTGAATGTTACTTTTCACTGCCAACGTTTAGGATTGAACTCAGCACTTTTGGGTAACTGTAAACTTTGATACAACGTCTAGGACTACTCGGCTATATGTCACTAGGACAATTCTTAGTTGGTTTTTGTTCATGTTAAACCTATCTTGTTATCCAAGGTTTTCTCTCTCTATTAGAGGTATCCAAATTGCATTCAGCTCTACGCTTGGTTTGCTCAGTAGGTTGTTATGTCCGAGCATGTGAGCTGTTTCTTTAAGTTTTCTCACTTTCCAGTGGGTCTCTCTTTTTATTATTTTTACTTCAGCCCATAGGGGGCGAGGGTCCCCACTCTCCATCCAGACATGGTTGGCTATACCCGATTTTTCCGTTTCCCCTTTAGTTATCGCTTTTCGATGTTCTTTTCAGTGAAAAGTAACATTCAAAACAGAGAATCAACAACTATGTACAAAAGCCTAGATGGAGTCCGAACACGGTACCCTCGTAATAATAATAAAGGGTTGGGTTCGAGACTCCTAACAAATGGTTCCCCAGTTCGATACAAAACACCTGATGAAGGCCAGAGGGCAAAACGGCCGAAACATTGTGACTATAACAACTAGGATGAGGAAGTCAGTCCGACAATCTCAATAAATGAAAACACCGTGTCAAAGTTCAACAATTTTACCTTTGATAACTCTACCAAACTCATCCGACAATTTTGGGTCTAAACACTTGAAATTTTAGATATAGGTTCTTTGGACATGGATCCAACTTAATAACTCTATTTGAGCCCAAACACAATAAATGTTAAGGGGTCATAATAGGGGTAAAATTTTAAAACAATTGACCGCTTTTTTTGGTTCTAACCATACACCTCCAAATACCCGGCCAACGCCGGGCACCCATGCTAGTATATCTATAAAAGTGAATGTGTCTGTGTAGCTGTGTGTCTGTCTGTGTGTGTACATTTCCCTACACAATAAATCTGTCAATTTTCAGTCTACAGACTCCAAATTTGATATACAGGGTACTGAGATGTGGGAAAATCTGTGTGATACGTTTACGGCCAGAAATTTGGCTGTTAAGGCTCAAAGGTTAACGATTTAACCTTTGAGAACTCTACCAAACTCCCCCGACAATTTTGGGTATACAAAATTGAAATTTTAGATATAGGTTCTTTGGACATGGATCTAACTTAATAACTTGATTTGAGCTGAAAACAGTAAATGTTAAGTTATCATAATAGAGGTCAAAGTAAAAAAAAATTGACCGCTTTTTCTTTTGCTCAACATACACCTCCAAACACCCGGGCAACGCCGGGCTGAAATGCTAGTATATATATAAAAGTGAAGTTGTCTGTGTATCTGTGTGTGTCTGTGTGTCTGTGTGTCTTTGTATATACATTTTCCTACGCAATAACTCTGTCAATTTTCAGTCTACAGACTCGAAATTTGATATACAGGGTACTGAGATGTGGGAAAATCTTTGTGATACGTTTTCGGCCAGAATATTGGCTGATAAAGGGTCAAAGTTCAACGATTTAACCTTTGTGAACTCTACCAAACTCCTCCGATAATTTTTGGTCTAAACACTTGAAATTTTAGATATAGCTATCTTGGACATGGATCTAACTTAATAACTTGATTTGAGCCCAAAACAGTAAATTTAAGGGGTCATAATAGTGGTCAAAGTTTTAAAAAAATATTGACCTCTGCGATCTCTACCAATTTACTCAGACTATTTCTGGTCTAAACATTTGAAATTTTACATAAAATGTATTCAGAGATGGGGCAAGCTTTTTAATCGGTTTGTGTCGAAAATTTTTAGTTGCTAATATATAAATGTATGTATGTATGTATGTATGTTTGTACATCTGCCTAAAACTTGCGACAGAGGCGACAGATCATTATAAGATCCGTAGCGTTTTGAAGTTCGACCTTTCAGACGACAGATATCGAAAAATTGGCTAAAAACATTAATATCTTCACCTTCAACTGGCCAGTTTTCTGAAGGGGGTGTCGCTTTTTCGCCGATATTTTAAAAATCCTCCTCTCCTTTCGAGTGTCTAGCCTTAATTAAAATATGAGTCACTTCCAGTTTGAACGGTGGTCGTAATAGCAAAGACGCCAGTTTTTTTCCCGTTCTTGTCCTCTTTCACGGTACGGGATCGAGCCTGCCTTCCTACTACCACATTTTTTTTTTTGCTCAACACACACATCCAGACACCCGGGCAACGCCGGGCTGGAATGCAAGTATATATATAAAATTTTCTTTTCTTTTTTTTGTTGGAGCTCTTGCTGGACGTTGAGCTGAATTGCCAAAAGAAATACCAATGGTTCCTTGAATGAGATGAGAAGTCCTCAGTTCAAGAAAATTCTTACAAGGTGTTGAACTGTGAATTACAAGGTGAAATCTTAATTGCAACTGGTTAAGGTGAGAGAAATCCCCCCTAGCACAATAAAAATTAGGGTTGTATACCTTCTATTCAGAGACTGTGCTGTTAATGAAAATAAAAAGAAATCTTATAAATTGTGACTGAAATTCTGTGAAAAAATTATGAGAAAGGGGAAATAACTGTTGCAAACCCTTTGTGAAAATATCCAAGTACTATTAAAAAACAAACAAACAAAAAACATAAACAAAAACAACAAAATCCTTGTTTAAACAGGGGATATAATATGAGTTTTTAAAAATTATTACAATTTTAAATAAGTTGATAATTAAGAAATACAGGATTTACGAACTGAAAAAAACCTGTGAGTTACATTTATAAATGTTGAATTTTTTTTTGGAGTTATCATTGTAAATTGTGAAAAAAAAAGAACAAACAAAAACTTTCATGATGAAAAGAAAAAGAGACTTAATGACCCTGAATGAGACCGTGGACTTCTAAATTTTATTATTTTTAATAAACTTTTTGATTTTCTTTCTAATTATTTGTAATGATTCCCTTATGAACTTTTGTATGGAAAAAAGGGGGAGAACCCTCGTTGGAGGGTGCCTATCAGACTATGTATATGTTATATTTTCTTGACAGGTAAACCAACGATGGAGGAGAGTCGTAAGAAACCTGGTGGCGAGCTGTGAGAAGGGCGGAGCGGTGTGCTGGTTTAGACCTATTGGTTTCGTAAGAAGCAATATGTCTAAGGGGGGCGGATGTGACATCACCGTCTTGAGGGAGCGATGTTGCTCCTAATGGGGAGGTTGAAACCTCCCTAAACCCTGAGGGAGGCATGGGTATATATGCTAAGATTGTCTGTTGAAAGTTAATTGAATCCAGGACAGCGGCAGGTGACCTATCGAAAGTGACTTGAGAATAACAGACATACACTTTATTGTTTAAAAAACGCAGGGACAGGAAATGGCAGAATAATGTGGAGATGAAACCAGACCTATGCTGGCCTAAAGGACAACTGTTCACACAATGGCTTTCTGAATGACAGGTTTTGACCCCTTGAGGTCTTTTGAAAGGATTTCATCTTTTGGTCTCAGATTTTCGAAACTATGGACGATTTGCTGAATTGCACACATGCAAAATGGCTGGGGATTCCCCTCTTGACGTGTTGAATTTTGGTTGGTCCAGCAAATCGCCAGATTCCCACCTGTGACCTTAGTATAAAGGTACATACTCGAGTCGGAAGAGACAGATTGAAGCCAATTGTCGAGAAATAAGCATGCTCCCAGAAAACGCGCCCGAGACCCCACTCTATCCTGATCGCCATCCAGTGGACGAAGAATCAGATTTTTGTGAGACTTAAAATGTTTTGGTGAACTGACGATGTACATATGTAAAAAAATCTGTAACTTTTGTGAAATTAACTTTTCGTAGATAGAAACCCTGAGTTTGTCTGTCTTTTCTGTCCGGCGCGCATGCAAGCTTTATTTTTGCTTTTCAGCAGAAATGGACGTAGAGACGCAGAGAATCTTGTGAAGCCCTCCCGGAGAAAGACGATCACGAGCCACAGTTTCCGATGAGGTAAGAGGTCAGTTGCTGACTGAGCACGGGAGGCTGGCACAAAATGATGAAGAAAGGAAAGATAGATCGATGATGACAAAAGGGAAGGAAATTCTGTTTTGAATTTAAAGAAAAATAACGAATGTATCTATCTGTAAAAATTATTATAAAACTATATCTACGTTATCCAATAACATTATTGTCACCATAGTAACTGACTAGATAGGCTAGCCATGATGTAACTCATTTATTTATTAATACTCCTACCACTTCCTATTAAAATCGCCCTTCCTCCCACCATTATAAGGAAAGGAAAAAAGATTACCAGGCTGTAACTTTTATATTGGATGGTGATATTTCCTCTTTTATACAAGTGTGACAAAAGTAATAGATAATTGAAAAAAAAAGCAGCACAAAGAAATTAACATTTGCGCGAAGACTGCCATTATTTAAATTAAAGGTTGTTGATGATGGCAGAAATATTCGTAGAGTTACCAGTACTAGGTTTTTCGGTTAGTAACTTCCCAGATTCTTATATTGTGTTTGTGGCAGCATTCGGAGTTTTTGCATATTCATTGTGTCGTGTTGTTTGGTGTTGCAAAACAGAAAATAGTAAGAACTTGCTTAACTATTATTTGAGCTAAATACAAAAAAAGGCACATTCAGAAATTATAGGGTAAGAACGTAATACAAGCGGTATTATATTTTGTTATCTTGCACCAAATAATTTGCAGAAACTAACACTAGATACACGATTAAGTGGCTTAATGTACCCGAATAAAATATTTAAACTCCTAATTCTAGGCAATAGCCAATTTTATTTATCAACAAAATCTCTTTCTAGGATTATATATTGATCTCAACGCGTCTTACAATTTAATGCCTGCTTTCTAGAACAATATATCTTTAGCCAAAATTAAGTTTCAGTGTCTGATATAACTTCTTCATTGAAGCTAAATACTTTTTTCTCGAGTATTAGTTCGAGGTTAGTAAAAAACTAGTATTCAGTGAAGGCTAGATCTGAAAATTAGGGTGGATGCGGAAGTTTGCCATCATTGTCATCAAGCTTCGATAATGTGCTTTTTCCTGATTAAAGAGCATTTCTAATTTCTATTTCTGCCATTGTTTTAACGATTCTCCTCAAGCAAACCGATTTAGCGAAATAATATTTCAGTGTAGAATAAATTAAGCGAAAAATGGAAGAGAATCAAAAGAACAATAGGGAGCAAAATAGAGGAGACTTGTATAAGATTGTTTCAAACGAATGTATTGATCGAAGTTATTGTTAAACTTTACCACACTATTTAGACAGAATTTTGTACGTATAACCTTTTTGATTTTTTATCGATTTTAATCTTCCTCTACTCTTTATGCCATTGTTAATTTTTCAGCTGCTTGTATATATATATATATATATATATATATATATATATATATGAATGTATATATATATGAATATATATATATATGAATGTATATATATGAATATATATATATATATGAATGCATATATATGAATGTGTATATATATATATATATATATATATATATATATATATATATATGGAAAAATGTAAGCAAAACGTGTAACCTTTTAAGAAATTTTTAACGTGTTGCCTCCATTTTCAGGGGACTTCGTCAGGAAATGGTAGAGATGATTATTGAAATAAAATATGCCATGATGAGTAGAAAGACCTTATTTCTGCTCATCATTGTCTTTCTGCTCATCATAGTATATTTTATTTCCTAAATCATGTCTATCATTTCCTGAAAACGTCCCCCGAAAATGTGAATGAAACGTTTAAAATGTATACAGGTTTTTCTTCCTTTTTCCATAACGTCATATCATACCCTTGTTATTCATCTCTCTCTCTGTCACTTTCTCTCTCTCTCTCTCTCTCTATATATATATATATATATATATATATATGCATGTTATTGAAATATCCTAAACATGGTGATAAAAACAAAGTTAATCTTATGTCTCTCCAAAGAATAAATTGCGCCACTTGGAAAGTGGAAGCCAAAATGTCAATATATTGACGTATGCAATATTGTAACCGTGACAAACGTTATATCTGACTCCGAAATAGATAAAATATCACACAATATATAATAATCGATGAAGCAAATAAGGAGCCCAAAGGTGTATGCTTATGTTGTAGTTTTATGGTCATTTTGGTAAGATTTTATTTGCTGCATCTACTCAGGTGACATCGAAATAAGTCCGGAATAAAGTGATTTATCTATGTTTCATCTTTTGTTTTATATTGACACAAAACTACTTTTTGCTTTTTTGTTTTTGTTGGGTTAAAATAATTGCAAACAACGCCCTGAATCGTCAACTTGACAACCTTTTAAAAGTTATTTACGATAGAGAGAGTTCAGATAACAGTATATTTCAATAGAAAAGTAATGCAACATGCAAATCATTTATTTGCTTTAAAATTTGCGAAAGCAGCTTTATCTAACTAATTTGTGAACTAATAATCAGATTAGGCTCAAATTACGAAACGTGCCATTTAAAGGTTTATATTTTATACATTTTTTAAAACGTTTCTTATTTGTAGCCCATCTATGTGTCAGGCCCGAACTTAGATAGCAATGTTTTATTTGCATGAAAGATTTATTTTTAAAAAATGCACTTTTTATGACCCATGCTTTGATTGTAAACATCACCGTTCCTCGTTTTCAAAAGATGATGGAAGGTGGCATTATGATTACTGGTAATTATACATAGCATTCTTTGTTAAGTTATTTTGTCATATTTACTGATGGTGTAATAAAAAAAAGGAAAACTCTCTTTACAATATCATTCAGTGACTTGTTTTAGCTTTTCATATACTTCAAAAAGTTTTGTAACGCTGGTACTAGTACTCGCCTAAATTGGTCATTGTTTCCCTTATCGATAAAGAAGGCTAGTGCATCTCCATGCGAAAAAGTCGAATGAAAATATCAAAGTCTGGCCATTTTTGTAGCATAGTAATTGTTGTAGTCCTGTTTATGGGGTCACAATATTAAGGTGAAATGAGTTTTGGTGTTCACTGCGAGCTGTTAAACTATGCGTTTTGTCTCTGCTCGACGGTAGAACTGCCTGACTTACATAGAGCCAGACGAGTGTACACTATCATAGATATAGGAGTGTTTTCTACCCAGAACACCCTCTTCGAAGATTAATTTCCTCGAAATAGAGTTTTTCATTCTCGGGTTGACCTCCAAGAGGTGCGTCATTTTCCGTTTTCTGCCGGAATGTCGTATTTCGGTACTAGTTTGAGGGCATTTCAAATTAGTAGCTCCAACGTCTAGCGGAGTTTCACTGTACCCTTCCGAAGCGCGTTTGCGTATCTGGTTCAAGTGCTTCTTATGCGTGGAATGTGGTCCGTCCGCCATGTAGATTATACGGCTGATCCTGTTCTTGTTTGTTCCCTGCTCCCAGAAAGTATTAGTATCTCTGTGCATCTGGAAGAATATTTTTTAATTCTTCTTGGGAACAGTTGTCTTTGCGGGTTTTACCTGCTTTAACAATTTGTGAAAGACAGGCCGTATTTTTCTCGCGAATATCACTTCCGTCAGAGACATCTGGGATGGTGTATTCTTGTTAGGCAACGCTTCTTCGGATAGAATTTTCTTTGCCTTCTTCAAAGCCTTCTTCAATGTGTCCACAAACATTCGGTCTGTCTGTTTGCCCTAGGATGGTAATTAGGGGTAGTGATGTGGTCCCATTGAAAGTCCCACATGAACTCTTTAAAGTTCTCGGATGTAAAGTGAGTGTCGTTATTTGACACTAAACAGTCGACCATTCCGAACTGTGTGAACAACTCATGAACAGTTTTTATAAGTCCGTAATTAGGCTTTAGCACATAAAGATTTCAGGCCGCTTAGACAAACTGTCTACCGTTATGAGGTAGTACTGTCCATCAAGTGATTCTGCATAATCCACGTATATCCGTGACCATGGGTAGTCAGCGTTGACCATGGGCTAAATTGAATTGGTGGCACTTTAGCTTTCACCTGTTCTTCATTATCCTTGCCTATGTCTTTTCAGTACACGTATGAACGAATTAAACTTTTTATTCTGGTGGCGACGGGAAGTTCTTTCACAGTGTTGCATAGAATCGAACTATAATCTCACTTCAATCGTATTGATACGATCACCGAGTATTCAAGCGGTTCATCATTCCTTTGTATTAACCGGGATAGCCCATCTACGTGTTCTATTTTCTTTGAAGGAAGGAACTCCATATAAAAGTCGTAATTTAGTAGGATTGTGCCAAGTCATCGGAGCCTGTTTGTTGTATGTGTAGACAACAACACATACGGCAAACAGGCTCCAAAGATGAGGAGCAAAAGATAGAGATCTGTTTGAAGTTTTAAATGTCGTCCATGGAGAAATCTTTGAAATCCTGTTACCGCGAAATGGTGCTTAAGGATTCTTTCTCTATCTGGAATTAAACCCTTTCCGCCGGTAGTAGGGTTCTTGAGGCACATGCTATCGGTTTCTTAGAACGGTCGCGCATTTTATGCAGGATACACCCGCCAATTCCATATGAGCTCGCTTCACTTGTGACGATAATGTCTAAGCCTGGGTTGTAATAGGTCAGGAATATTTCTGATGTGAGCAACTATTTTAGCTTTCCGAACGCCATCTTGCATTCCATGGTCCAGTTCCACACCTTGTCCTTCCTAAGTAGTGCATTTAAAGGTGCGTGCAATGTCTGTATATTAGGATTGAAGGCTTGATAGTAATTAGCTAAGCCTAAAAAGAAACTTTGCTGTGTTATCATGTGGGTGTAGCTGTGGAATATTTTTTATTGTTAAGAATCTACTATTCCTATCTATTATCTGCCCTTGGTATTTTATTTGGTTGAGGAAAAATTCACATTTTATCTTTTCGAACACCTGAAAAATGTGTTTTCTATGTTGCTCATTTATCTTTTGGAACACCTGAAAAATTTGTTTTCTATGTTGCTCTCTAGATTCGCTTTTCATTGGAATATCGTCCAGGTGGAAAAATCAAGGTCGATTAACATCGTGTCGATTATCTGTTGAAAGATAGCTGGTGCGATATTGATCCCCACAGCTAACCTACTTAATGTAAAGAGCCTCTTGTGAGAGGTAATGTACAAAAGTTTGTTGGAGCTTTCTTTCCCAACAGGAATCTTTAGTATATATATTATTCCTTAATTGGAATTCGTTTTTGAGATGAGCATTATATATATTAGTTTATTTTTATTTCATTGAATCTCTACAGTTCCAGATGAACATTGTCTGAAGATAGCGTTTTCAATCCCACCCAAAGCGTGCCAGAGGTTTACTTGGCCAAAAATGTGGTGAGACGACAACTACGGATGGCAGTGATGGCTGAGAATGAGAATGCAGTTAGGAGATTCGAAGTTCCTATCCGTCGCGGTTACCACCTGACGAAGGCCAGAGGAATAGTTGGCCGAAACGTTGTGAATAAACAAACCAATAAAAGATGAAAAACAACAACTAATAAAGATGAGACTAATAGTCCGAAATAAAAATAAATTAATAGGAATCTTTAGGTACGCTTCGCTTTGTGAGAATATTTTCCATTCATTTAGTTTCGTAAAAACGTCTTCAGCGGGTAATGATGATATTTGTGCTACATTCAACCCGGTCGAGAAATCTACGCAGACTCTGATATCCTTCGATTTTTCTTTACATACACGGTGGCAGCCCAAGCATTATAGAGTCGACTGAGGTCAAAATTCCTACTTTGATGAGTCTGTCCAGTTCTACGTCAATCTTGTGTATAGAGGTAAACGGTACACTGAATTTCTTTGTGAAGTCTGGAGTGTCATTGTCTTGTAACTTGAACTTCGTCTCCATTTTTGTACAACGGCCTAGTTTGTCCGAGAATAAACATTGGGAAACGAATCATTAAGGTCTTTCTTTAGTTTTTCATCTTCGGCTGTAAGGTTGTTCACTTTTTGACAAAAATCGCTTATGAGAGAGTTCCAGAGTTGAAACCTTTTAAACCAGTCTGCCCCCAAAATGTTAGTAGTGTTTTTTTAATACAAACATCTTGAGATTCAGTGTTTTTACATTCAACGTTACGTTAGTGTTAACCTCACCTTCAAATCTTATTTTTTCTCTAGTTATAAAACGAGCAACTTTTTTGATTCTCATCATCTTCGGTTTTTCGATTTTGCACCAGGAATGGTGGTTTATGAAGGACAAATCCGAACGACTGTCAAGTTAAAGTCTAGCATTCTTGTCCCTAATTTTTACCGTCACGTACTTCCGTACATTTTCGTCCTCCGCTTAAGTCCTTGTTGTTTTTACGTAACTCATGCAGGGTCATTTTACTCTGCTATGTGAGGCTTTGTGTCTGTGGAGTATGCACCGATCACATTTCCGAGACTGGTATGGACAATCCTTCTGCCAGTGGACTTCTCACAAAATAAAGACTTTTGAATAAAGAAAAATTCTAGGGCAATAAAAATGTCTTATTTCAAATTTGGAAACTTTGCATGGGTTGTAGTTAGAAATCAATTAGGTCAATTCTTTAGCAACAGACAGTTGTAGATTTTTTCTACTCACAGCTTTTTGAAAAATAAACTTTTTCTAGGTGAGGTCGTATTTCGTCGTTGAAAAACTTTGTTGAGCCAGTCTTTACTTTTTCAACGGAGGTAGAAAATTACGAGTTTGTTCGTTGTTTCTCCAAAAGAGATCCTTGTGGGTCCTTTTTCGAATCTATACGTCGCCAATGTTTTGGGCCTGTTTAGGGGGTCATAATATTAAGGTGAAAGAGTCATGGTGTTTACTGTGAGCACTTAAACTACGCGTGTGCTCTCGGTATTTCTTTGTTTCCCTACGAAAACAAAGTGTGACACAAGGTCGTTTTTAATGTGGGGGTAAACCATCTCGCCCAGAAGGGGGTACTCTGGCAATGTGCAATAATAAAATTGTCTTAGCATAGAAAGTTATCCTCCTCCGTTGATTGAGAACAATTTAACTTGAGTGTAGCGTCAGAGCAGACACCACATTCAGGCCACCATGCCAACCGAGAGAAGCACTACGTATGTTTTATTAAGTTCTATACTCCCGGCGCTGGTTATCTACAACCAGAACCTTATTTGGGTAACACCGAACTTAGGAACAAGACTAGTCGGGGGGTCATCTAACTACTTAGCTGTGCCAATTTATTAAAAAATTTATTGACCCTAAACTAATTGCTATCACCAAAATACCGCATTCTCTCCACCGCGTTTACCTACATAGTACCCCCGAGTTCTCCGATTTTTATGTACATATGTGGCAATGATAAAAAGCATGCATGTATAGCAAAAGAAAACATTAAAATTTATATGCAAACAGATTTTTTTAAATCAAACAAACAAAAAGTATGCCATATGATGATGGGAGTGATTACACCCAAAAAATATAAGAAATAAGTGATTAAAAGTCCTATGAGGGCGGGATAGTAAGGCCCTCCCTACCTAATTCTGAGTGTAGAACGCCCACTGTTTTCCAACAAAAGTCAATATATATATACACAGGCTAAATAAGCTAAATTTAATGTAACTGTTTAAACAAACTATACCTCATTTGATTCGTCTTTTATTATTTTATAATTTAACTTGTTCATATTGGACTTTTAATTGAAACATTCTACTGCTCACATCAATTTAAAAAGAAACCCTTCAAATTGAGGAGGCAAAAAGAAAGTCCGCACAATGGAAAATCGTTATTTAAATGTAACTTTAGGACATTAATGCAACACAAATACAACAGGAATACAATGAACTAGTTAATATTTAGTATCATAGCCCTTCTGCAATTTGACAGTCTGCAATCTTTTTGGAATTCTTTGAATTAGACTGCAGCAGTACTCCGAGGAAAGGACATCCCACTTTTCTTTACTTTTTGTTTAAAGTTCTTCCAAATTTAAAATTTCATCATTGCATAGCGGTTGTTTGATGTAATGCGATATGTTTTCGATAGGATTGAGGTATGGAGATTGTGCAGACCAATCCAAATACGGAATATCATGCTCTTCCAGGAATCTCTTGACATTGCCAGCTGTGTGAATGGAAGCATTATCCTGCATGGAGATGGAATTATCATCCAAATTCCGACCAAAGTAGGGTGGAAAATGCTCAGTCAACATGTTAATGTACTTGGTCGAAGTAATTCGACCTTGCAAGCGAACTATAGGCTCTGGGTCATTGGTACTAATATTGCCTCACACCAAAACTTAACGTACACCACCTTGCAACATTGAAACTGAGTACCTAGCATTAAATTTTTCGTCTTTCTTCCGACATACATACTGTCTATTATCACTGCCTAGCCTATTAAACTTGCTTTCGTCGCTAAAAAGCACTTTTGACCAATATGAAGAGTCATGATCTTCATTGAATCTGACGAAGTCCAGACGGCGCTTTCTGTTCTTTATAGAAATCATTAGTTTGTTGCTTGCAATATATCCTCGCAAATTAAATTCCTTTAATCTGTTTTTGACAGTAGAAGATAGCACTTTTTAACAAGACTTCCCTGTTGTTGGATTTGGGGAACCCTTTCAAATCTGTTTCTTAGGCTGCGGTTCTTGATAGCATTGCCTTCCCTGTTAGAAGTAACCCTAGTTCGACCAGATTTAGGGGCATCTCGAACACTGCCGGTTTTTTTAGTGCTTTTGCACAGTCTTTCGTGACGTTTTCTTATCACATTTCAATCTTCGGCCGATTCCTCAATTGGATAAACCAGAAAGGTGGAGATTAATGAGCTCCTGACAATTACTAAGAGAAAGCCGTAGCATATGGACTAAATGTTACGTTGTGTAACCTGGAACAACAACAATTACGATTAGAGATGCTTTGTTGCCTGTTAGTAGATATTTTAAACTGATTTAGGGGCGATACTGTAAGCTGGTTTTAAGCAAATTTTATTGCTGCGGACTTTCTTTTTGCCTCCTCAATTTGAAGTAATTTTTTTTTAAAATTTACGTGAACACTAAAATATTTCAATTGAAAGTCAAATATGAACAGGTAAAATTATAGAGGAATAAAAGGCGAATCAAATGAGGTATTAGTTGTTAAAACAGATACATTACATTTAGCTTAAATTGGCAGTTTTTGAAAAAAATACAAGTGCGGAATTTCTTTTTGCCAACACTGTATATATATATATATATATATATATATATATATATATATATATATATATATATATTAGACATATGATGATGATTGCAACGTCTTGTTCAGGTAATGCCATTGTTTGATTGCAACGTCTTATGTCACGTCATGTCATATGCTACCGGTACCATGTAACCCAGTACTACCGGCCTCATGGTCGGGCGACCGGCGACTAATCTGGTTCCCTCACCAGACTTGTTTGGTGAAGAAGGTGGCTAGTCTCCCTGAAGGATTAAAAACAAGACCCTTCAAAGGGCGAATGAACCCTTTTTCGGAGTCAACGGCCAACTAGCACCGTATGTGTTTGTGTGTATATATGTGTGTGTTTGGATGGAGAGGACTCCCATAAGCCGTGGTGACGGCAACCTTTCTAGGAGAAGCAAATCTCTGATAAAAAAAAAAATAAAGCAGGAGACCAGTACTCGCATTAAGCTGGTCTGCAGTTTAACTTGTTGCTGGCTATCTTGCTCTTACTTGTTGCTGGATCTCAACAATTTGAACCGAGAGAGAGACTTAGCTGTCGTACAAAGCTACGACTCTTTAACATCATCTGTGTATAGATACTCCCTCAGGCATTTGTCTATTAAAATGGTCCTGTGGTGATGGAAGTCATTTTTGGGCTCATGGACTTTAAGTGTCTGAGGAGTGGCACTCGTCTGACAAGACGCTGCAATCATCATCATCATTAGACATATGAGAAGTTATTTAAAGTCAAATCCCGAAATGTTTGGAGGAAAAACGCTTTAACTTTATTTTTGTCGCGGGTTTTGTGAATACATCAACGATATTTTGGTCTGATGATATGTAATTTACAATAATGGACTTCTTTTTTCACTTCATTTCTGATGAAGTGATATTTAATATCTATATGCTTAGATCTTTAATGAATTACTGCTTTTGCTAAGACTATACTTGATTGATTATCACAATTAATTACTTAGGGGGCTTTTGTTATCCTGGTTCTAAAACAGTCTTTGGGATATTTTTTAGGTTAAATGTTTCTTGCGCAGTATGTGTGAGCGCAATAAATTTCGCCTCACACGTAGGGGGAGATACAATCCATTGCTTTTTAGATTTCCATTAAATAATAGGCCAATTAGTCTGAAACAATATCCAGATATACTGCTTCGATCTTTATCGTTTCCTCAATCTGAATCTGAAATTCTTTCTAATTTTAGGGGATTTGTTTATTTTATAAATACTAAATCCTGTTCCTTAGTTCTTCTTAAATAACGAAGGACTTGTTTAGTTCTATTTAAATCCTTCATTATAGGTCTTGATAATTTTTGTGATAGTTTTGTTACTGTGCAGGCATATATCGGATCTCGTAGCAGTCATTAAATAGATAAGACTTCCTATAATTTAACGGTATAATTTATAGTCGATTATTTCAGATTCTCTGTCTATATTTTTTATTAATATAATTTTCGACCGGTGTAGAGCGTTCTTCGGATTCTTCCATTCCAGATTTCAATAAGATTCTGTCGATGTACCTTGATTGATTCATTTTAATTATTCTTTTTCCTGAGTAAATTCCATAACGAAAAACCATGAATTTTTGCCAAAATCCACGATTTTTAATATTTTATTTAAACTGTTCTTAACATCGGTGAACATTATGTCACAATTTGATGCGATTAAAATGTCACCGACCCATAAAACCAAAATCAGTAATTTATAGTCTTTGTTTTGGGTATACTAATTTTATTAGGGCTAAAGTTTATATTTTAACCTTGTTTACTGGCGGTTTGTTAAGAAAATATATGTTGTTTAAATTTTGGTATTAAAAGAGCGTTTTCCAAAATACAGAAACAAAGTTCACTTTATTGCTCCTTAGCGAGATTTTAGCATCGCCTATTTTCAAACATATATGATTTACTCGATTGCTACCGATCAGCTCTACAAAGAGACTCTGAGGGTTAAAGTTGTAATCCAAATTTATAAAATTATACTCCATCGTAATTACATGTTCGACAAGAAGATTGTTACAGTTTGTTTAAACGTCAAACGTACATGAAAATAAAAACGTATGTTCGCCAACGGGGCGCTCCACATTTTTAATTACATTCTTGTATCTACACTGGAAACTCTCGTGATTAGGTCGCCCACAATTATAGCAAAAAAAAATCATACTTTTCGTAGGAAAAGAATTTTTGTGGGGAAAGTTGCGGTTTTTATTCGAGATAAGGGTATAATTAAATTTTGATGTTTTAAGATAGTTGTAGATTCGGCTTTTTTTTCTGTGATAATTTTCTCAGTTTTCTCGTAACTCCTGAGTGCTATCTTGAATTGACTAAAGGTCATAGGCTTTTTGTTCTGGGTTATTGTTGTGGTGGCAACCACTTATTTGCATATGCGAATAACATAACACTATAAATGGCAAGCCTAGGTTGGCCTTGGTGTGTCTTACTCAAATGCCACCGGAAGTGACGCCGAAGAGCGTACATGTCCTCCCACCAAGACTCTCTGACTCGACACCGTCATTTGTACATATTGTAAATATACCTTTTCTTTAATACACTTATTATTGCGTTATCTTGTTGTTTGCGTCTTCATTGTATTTCCTTACTAATTATTGTTCAACCTGGCAACCACAACAGTTGGCGACGAGATATGAAGCGTCAAATATAACAGTTTGACGAAGAACTATTTAAAAAAAAACCGCAAAGGTTGACCATTTTTTTAAGGAATGCAAAGTGTTGACGAGCAAACGGATTTTACGCTAAAGAGAAGTTTCAACTCAAGTGAAAAAAAAAACTCTAACGTGGCAAAAGCGACAATTTACGCCGTTTTCTGGGAATCCGACTTGCAAACGAATGTAAAAGTGAATTTCTGTTTTGTCGCTACACGACAAATCTTACTAAAGGACCAACTTGCAAACGAAAAGCGAACTTTGTTCTGTCGCAAAAACGACAGGTCGGACCCTTATTACGAAAAGCAAGGAAGTAACATACGAAAAAAGTTCACCAGTTGATTCTAATTACTGTTCTCCGTAAACAAAACAAAACTAAAGGACTTTTTAATTAATGTTTTGGTTGACGTCGGTACTAAAAGGAAATACCACAGCTAAAACTAAAATTCAAGGAAAGGATTTTTTTTTTGAAGTTGTCACTGAATAACGGATAATACAGTAAAACGTCACGGAAAAAAAGGTAATCTCAATTTAAGAGGTATTTTAATTACGAAAATACTAGAGAAAATAAAAACTCAAAGAACTAAATGTACTGCATACATTTATTCAATTGTGACTCGATTAAAAAAAAAAAACCCAAACTTTTATTTTGTGGAAAGAGTTACTTATTAGTAAGTGCCTAAAAACGGAAAGTCAATTCCATTTCGTGATTCCAGATAAACCTGTTTTATTTTTTTTTTGCAGCGTGACTCGCAAAAAGAATATATTATTGCAAGCAGCGATATTATTATTGAAAACAGGAGCTTACAGAAATTTGCTTTTTTGTTGTAACCCAAACCGGTGTATATTGTACATGGTACAATATTTTTTTAACTACACACTAAAAAAAAAAACATGGAAGACTTATCAAAAATGTTCATGCAATTTTTACAAGCACAGGCTGAGCGAGATGAACGCAGACAAGCTACACAAAACGAGCCTTTGCAAACACAAATACAGGCACAGGCTGACCGCGAGGAAAAGAGAGAGGACAGATTATTGAAATGGCAGCAGGAACAAGAAGAAAAGCAGAAAATGGCACAATTAAAGCAGAAAAAACTGCAATTGGAACAGGAAGAAAGGCATAAGAAACTACAATTGGAATATGAAGAAAGAAAGATGAACGTTTTGCTAAAACACTGGAACTACTAAAGAGTAATCGAGAAAATGTCGATAGTGTTAATTTCTCCCATACAAGTATTTTTAATAGCATGGACACATTTCATTATGTGCCCGAGGAAGAGAAGAATTTTGAAGCATACTACACAAGATACGAGGATGTTTTTCAACTGGACTGTAAAAATTTGCCAAATAGTCAGAAAGTGAGCCTCTTACTCAGAAAATTGGGTACATCAGAACACAGCAAATTCGTAGATTACATATTACCTAAAAAAACTGCGGAATTAGAGTTCATGGAAGCTGTAAAATTACTAAAAGAATTATTTAATCCAAATATATCTGTTTTTCATAAAAGATGGCTGTGCATGAATCTAAGAAAGATGGACAACCAAGATTATTTGACATACGCATCAGTTGTCAATAAAAACTGCGATAATTTTAAGCTTGCAGAACTAACGGTAGAAGATTTTAAATGTCTAATCTTCGCTCAAGGGTTAGTTTCCACGAAAAATGCAGAAATACGCAGACGAGTGTTGTCTAAGCTGGAATCTGAGCAAGATTTAACCCTCCAGAAACTAGCAGAGGACTGTGAAAGGGCCATTACACTAAAAAATGATTCAAAAAATATAGAAGAATCCGGAGTGGCATATGTAAGAAAAGTCAGAAAACCATACGCACCAACCAAGAACTTTACAAAGAAAAGCAATGGAACGGGATATTCCAAAGATAATAACCATAAATATAGTACAGAATATAACAAGCCTCTTCCTAGATATAACTGTAAGAGATGTGCAGAAAAGCATTGGGAATCAGATTGCCCTTATAAGAAGAAAAAATGCTACATTTGTAAGAAGGTGGGACACAAAAGCGAGTGCTGCAGATATAAAGATTACACCAGAAAGAGAGTACAGCAAACAAAATCAAATACAAAATTAGACAAAGATCGGCGAAAATACGTAAAAGTGGAAATATTTAAAACATCAATAAAGTTACAACTCGACTCCGGCTCCGATGTTTCTATAATAAACTTGAATACGTGGAAAAAAGTTGGGAAAACCGGGCATGATGAAAACTAGTAAAGCAGCCCGGACGGTAACTAGTGGTGGTATAAAATTTGAAGGAGAAGTTGTCCTCCCGATAAAATTGAAAGGGATTTCGAAGAAATTAAAAATATTCGTACTAAAAAATAGTGAAAATCTGTTTGGAATAGATTTAATTGAGAAATTTGGACTATGGGATAAGCCAATCAATACATTCTGTAAAAAATTAGAATGCTCTTCTCCAACAACAGTAAATATAAAAGACGATTTAAAAGAATTATTTCCTGATGCATTCACGACTAACTTAGGTCGCTGCAATAAATTCAAGGCCTCGTTTGAACTTAAAGAAAACGCCAGCCCAATTTTTAGAAAAAAGCGAAATGTTCCGTTCGCTGGGTTGGAAAAGATTGATAAAGAATTAAATAGATTGGAACAGACGGGAATTCTATCAAAAATAGAACACAGCGAGTGGGCAGCCCCCACCGTATACGTAAAGAAAAAGAATGATGAAGTTAGAGTGTGCGCAGACTTTGCGACCGGGGTCAACTCCCTATTAAAAGATCACCATTACCCCCTACCAAGCCCAGAGGAAATATTCACGAAGTTGAATGGGGGTAATATCTTCTCCAAGATAGACTTGAGCGACGCGTATTTGCAAATACCGGTCGAGGAGAATTGCTCAAAAATACTATGCATCAATACGCATAAGGGATTATACAAATACAACCGATTGCCTTTTGGCATCAAAGTAGCGCCTGCCATCTTTCAGCAAGCGATGGACACCATGCTAAGTGGTATTGAGTGCGCATGTGCATACCTGGACGACATTGTTGTCAGGAGCAAATCCCTAGAAGAACATAAGGAACATTTGAAACAAGTATTTACTCGAATACAAGAATTCGGCTTTAAAGTAAAAGAAAGTAAATGTGACTTTTGTATGAGCGAGATTAAGTATCTTGGACACATAATAAACAAACATGGACGACGTCCAGACCCAGACATATCTGCGGCAATAACAAATATGCCAGCACCCGATAATGTAACAACCTTGCAGAGTTTCTTAGGACTCGCAAATTATTACCAATCTTTTATTGAAGGAATGCATAACTTGCGAGCCCCCTTAAATAATCTGCTTAAAAAGGATACACCGTGGAACTGGACGCAAGAATGTCAAACCGCTTTTGACAAAATAAAGAGCGCACTAACATTCGAATTATTCTTAACGCACTTTGACACAAACTTAAAAATAGTCGTCGCTAGTGACGCTAGCTCCTACGGCTTAGGAGCATGCATTCAACATATTATGCCGGATGGGTCTAGAAAACCAATAGCGCACGCTTCGAGAACGCTGATACCAGCCGAAAGGGCATATTCACAAATCGAAAAAGAAGCGTTGAGCATAATCTTTGCCGTGACTAAATTTCACCGATATTTATATGGTAGACAATTCATACTTGAAACCGACCATAAACCGTTAGTCACGATCTATGGATCAAAAAAGGATTGCCGGTATACACCGCAAATAGATTGCTGCGCTGGGGTACAATACTACTTAATTACGATTTCCAGCTACAACATCTAGTATCAAAAAAGATTTGCCATGCGGATGGACTGTCAAGACTGATACCACAGAAACACAATCTGGAAGAATCAGTCATTGCAGCAATTCGGACAAATGTTGAAGTAAAAAATATGGTAGCAAACATCATTAAGGAACTACCCGTAACTTTGTCGGACATTAAAAGGGAAGCTGAGAAAGACGAATATATAAAGGACATAAAAGAGAAAATTATAACGGATACAAAGGTGCAGGAAGTTTTCTCAATATGTGACGATGTGTTACTGTACAGCGAGAGAGTGGTAATACCCAAAACATTGCAGAATAGGATTTTAAGAGATTTCCACACAGGACATCCGGGGATAAATCGAATGAAGTCGTTAATGAGAAGCTACGTGTACTGGCGTAACATGGACACTGACATAGCGACAACAATTGATAAATGTAAAGGATGCCAGTTAGCGGCAAAATCTCCACCTATAGTACACAAACCTTGGCCGAAAACCGACCAACCATGGTTGAGAATCCACATGGACTTCGCTGGTCCAGTAGGTGAAAACTATTATTTAATTGTAGTGGATAATTTCACAAAATGGCCGGAGGTAATGCGTTGCAGGAATCCAACAACGAACAACTCAATAGGGTTCCTACACGAGTTGTTTGCAAGATTCGGTGTACCAGACACATTGGTCACTGACAACGGAACGCAGTTCACATCCGCAGAGTTTAAGGAATTTTGTGACACGTTCCGAGTGAAGCACATCACGACTCCGCCGTATCATCCAAGGTCGAACGGCCTCGCGGAAAGATTCGTGGACACGCTAAAACGAGCGTTAAAGAAATCCATTGGAACACCAACAGAAAAAGCTTTGCAATAATTCTTGCAAGTATATAGGATTACACCACATCCTAGTACACCATCAAACATATCACCAGCTGATCTAATGTTTGCCAGAAAGGTAAAATCAGCGTTTGACAAACTATTGCCAAGGCAGGCAATTATCCGAAACACTACACACACGAGAAGAAAGAAATATAACTCGGGAGATCGAGTATATTTTAAGTGCTACAGAAATAACACATCTTACTGGGAATGTGGAGTAGTGGATAAGCGCATTGGTGATTGTACATACATGATTAAAGGTCCACAGAATATACATAAAAGGCACCTAAATCAACTAAAAAAACGTCATATCCAAGATGATGATGATACGGCAACAGTCGAAGAGGAGGACACCATAGATATCATATAGAAATCTTTTAATTTGGAACCGCCTCAAAATGCACCTGAACCCCGAAGATCAGGTAGGAAAAGAAAAGTGAATGAACCATTGATGGTAAACCCCAAAAGAAAAAGATATTGAAATCTGTGTGACTTCAAATCTTGGGAGGGGGGTGTTGTGGTGGCAACCACTTATTTGCATATGCGAATAACATAACACTATAAATGGCAAGCCTAGGTTGGCCTTGGTGTGTCTTACTCAAATGCCACCGGAAGTGACGCCGAAGAGCGTACATGTCCTCCCACCAAGACTCTCTGACTCGACACCGTCATTTGTACATATTGTAAATATACCTTTTCTTTAATACACTTATTATTGCGTTATCTTGTTGTTTGCGTCTTCATTGTATTTCCTTACTAATTATTGTTCAACCTTGCAACCACAACAGTTATCACGGTGGTAAATAGCTTTAAATCACTCAGTAACCTTTTAAGGACGATGGAGATTAAAATGCTGTTGCTAATAACGGATATTTTTAATGAATTTTCTGTTGTTTCGTCCCTTATGATGTAATCTATAATCGTCTCGGTCATCGATACGTTTTATAGCTGTCAGTTCAGTATATAAAGAGATAACTTTGGATTTCCCTTTCGATAAATAATGCTCTCCTTTTATGTTCAATGCTTTGCAGCCGTCGTCTAGGGTTTCTTTCATTACCAGTAGTAGACTTCGGTCATCTAAGCACTGTATTAATTCCGCAAAGACAGTGCCGTTCTTTTCAATAGTCCGGGTCGTGTCCGTTTTCAGGTTATGCCTTAATTACTTTTTTGAATTCGTGAATATCCTAATTTATTTTTGGATTCGTAAATATTTTAAAAATTTCACTTGTCACGATTTGAATTTTGATTCTGATCTATCGAAGTAAAGTCTCACGCTGGACTCATAACCTCTTGAATTGTAAGCAATGTTTAGTTTCAGAAGAGTTTCCGATGGGCAGTTATTCTATACAAGTCCTGGAGATGACGAATTCTCAGTAGAGAGCTGTTCTGTATAGGTTCCGGATTTTATAATTTTGTAGCCAAACAGCAAAAAATCTTTCTCGTGTGTACAACCCCCCCCAAAAAAAACAAACAAACAAAACAAACATATGCAAGGTTTCTAAATAGGTTTAATTTTTATGGAGCAATTCCGGGTTTTGATTGGTTGATTGCAGAACGTGAATTAATTTGATTCGCCAGTTCCTAGCAGCAGCGTTATAAATAGAATTTCCCAACTGTGAGGGACCATACCCCATTATGTTTAAAAAATATCGCAATAGGTAATCATCCAAAAACAAATTAGATCGTGGTGGAAACGTAGGGAATGGACGGTGTCTTCCAAGTTAAATGGACGCATACGGGCAATAGATCGTGGAAGAAGCAAAGGATAGAATGGGCATCTTTAGAAGCTCTCCTACTACGGATAATAAATAAAACAGGGACAGGAAAAATATTTATACTTACCTTAATCTAGAATCTATAAAGTTTTTCACTCGAAGTCGTTGCCCTATCCAACTCTAATCTAAATTATATTTGATCGGCCTGGCTTCCGTAGAACTTATAACCGCATGCTAAATGACTTTAGGAAGGAACACAAACGCGAATCTTGCCTCGTCGAATACTGAAACTAGTGTTGTGCACGCATCTCCTATAGGAATCCATGCGATGTAATCTTTTCCAATCGCATCTAATCTTTACTTTAAGCGGATCTTTAAAGTAAGCAACCAGATCATGATCGGATACACATCCAAATCCATAGAATACGTCGAGATGTGTAGTCCACATCACTATCCTAGTTACTGCTAGGATCGTTAGAATCATCATTTGTAGTAAACGCTGGATCCATGTTGTCGACGACATACGCTAAATCAAGGATCAGCGACCATTCGGGGTCAATGCGAGCCGTTATCTCTTCGACGTACACCCAGAGACTCCGAAGTCGACTGCAAAGGAAGAATTCATTCAGTGACATCACCCAATGTTCTTGCCTCATTTGGAGTATTTTTCCATTAAAAAGGAATTATGTAGCTGTCTGAATTCTTGTCCAAGTATAACAGGAGTACACATGTTGGGGAGAATAGACAGACGAATTTTAGGATACATTTGTCCATTAATTGCGATAGATGCAACACAGTGATCTTTGGTTTTGCTTGTGAGGTTTGACGAAGCCATATAAACTGTGTCACTGGAAGGTAGTATACGAAGGACGAGTGATCTCATTTTTATGAAATTACGAGTGCTTCTGGTGTCTACCATAGCTTTCAAATAAGTGCTGTTTATTGTTTGCTTAATAATAGAATATTGTGAGCGAGGTGTGCATTGAAATGAAGCTGTAAGAGCAATATAAACAGAGCTAATTCTTATGTTAAAGGTGCCTGCTTTCTTTTAGATCGGCAGAATTTAGAGAAATGGCCAGTCTTTTCATATGTAGGACAGTCAGTATTCCTAGCATGGCAATAGTTTCGCGAATGATTTTCACGCCAAAAGAATTAGCATTTGGCATAGTGAACTGCTTGATTAGTTCTAGAAAAAGCAGCACATTCTTTAGTTAATTCAGATGTAGGATTACTTTAAGATTCTTCTTGATACATTGATACTTTTGATACAACTGACGAAATGTCATAAGCCGCTGCATTGTGTTGAGCCATGTCGAGACTTCTTGCGGTTGTTACCATAAATTTCACAGCTTTGTCGTATCATTGAGGAAGTAAGACCTATGATCAGCTAGTTCGGCATGCTGAGAAGCAGTGACGTCTCGAACTTACAATCCTTGAACAGATTTTTTAAAGTTAAGAGGAACTGGTCAATTGATTCACCGTGTTGTTGTGTAGCGAGTAGGTGACGAGCAAAAACAAAATTAACTGGTTTTACGTAACTAGATTGAAGAATGCTAATAGCTTTCTCGAATGTTATATAGATTGATATCAGGGAATAGACTTTAGGTGATAAATAATTGATACGTATACTTAGCTTATTCGGAGTATTTTCAGGATGGATGGCTGTCAAAGAGTATATACAATTGACGAGAGTATGATACCAGTGGGCGCCATTCGTCAGCGGTTGTTTCCGTCTTTCCTTCAAATGTACTAGATTTAAAAATCGTATCCATTGTTACCGTTTATTTTTTTTACGTTTTTATGTTGAATAAATTGTAATAAAAATTAAGAATTTTTTAAATGAGCGAAAATAGTTTATTCAACATAAAACACAATGGGTATAAAATACAAATAGGATTGCATAACAAACGAACGGCAAACAGAACGAACAAACGAACGCGCCAATTTCCAACGTTATGTTTAAGTCTATATGGCGCATGCGTACTAACGTTACACATCACACCATAACATAGCATAGCATGAACCTTTCTAGTTTCCCGCTTCTAAAACAGCACACCGAAACCTCCCCTATTCAAGGCAAACCACCGTTTTTTTGTATATATTACTTTGTACGCTGTTTCCCCTCTGAAGACAAAAGTAGTGATTTCATACGCAGTCAAAGTTCGGATATGAACTCTGAAAATATTCGTGAAAAATAAAAATTACTTGTGGAGGCTTAAAAAATCATTGTACGGTTTAAATTGCTATATTCTTGTGAGATCTGGGTACTCCATAGAAGAGACCTGAAAATGTTAGAAAATGTTTACCAAGCAAAACTGCGTGATATCTTACGCATAAAATAGCAAGAGTTAATCACGAACACCGAGGTTCTCCTTCGCTCAGGGATGGAAAGCATAACAGCCAAAATCATAAGACACCGTCTACGCTGGACTGGACACCTTGCGCGAATGCCTGACAACCGCCTACCTAAACAAGTTCTTTATTCAGAACTTGCCATTGGAACCAGACCCCGCGGTTTTAAAGATCAGCTGAAATCTACTCTTACAGCACCCAAAATTGACACAAGCAACTGGGAATTCAATGCAGCCAACAGGGAGAACTGGAGAAAAAATTATATGTAAGTACTGAAACTTTCGAAAACAACAGAAGACAAAAGGAAGAAACAAAAAGACCCCGAAGAAAAGCTGGAGGCCAAGAACCTGTGAACCCTCCTACTATCCTCTGTTGTGGCTACAGCCACCTCTTCTATGCACAAATAGGACTTGTTTCACATCGTAGGAAATGTCGATGAGCAAAATGTATACTCGTATTCAAGTTCTGCCAAAGACGATATATATACACACAGACACACACAGACACACACACACAGACACACACACACACACACACACATATATATATATATATATATATATTGTTGAATAGTGTCCTAGGCAAGACGTTAAACTACATACATTTTGTTTGTAATAACACCTTAATAAACTAATGCGTAACTAATAATTTTACTGAAATAAAAGCAACAACAAAAAATCAACAAAAATTCACTTTTTGAAAACATTTTCTTTGTATATATATATATATATATATATATATATATATATATATATATATATATATATATATATACAAAGAAAATGTTTTCAAAAAGTGAATTTTTGTTGATTTTTTGTTGAAATATATATATATATATATATATATATATATATATATATATATAGAGAGAGAGAGAGAGAGGAATACTTTTGCATGCTTATTTTAAGGCGCGAATAAATTATAATTGATTGTTTTTTTACTTTTATTTTATGCACAACAGTTTTCTTTCAAATTTACTGAAAATTTTCTATTCCTTTTGCTTTGTTTAAATTAAAACACACACAAAAAATAAATTCTCTTCTTTTACGGATATATATTGCATGTATATTTATTTATATGCATGTATATGCATGTATGCATTTTCGGAACGGGACTGCATAATCAAAATAAACAGATGGCTTTTTTCACTTGTCCACCATTTTTATGGTAAAAATAAAATACATTTCTTTTATTTCTCTTTTCTACACACGTTTTTTTTTGACATTTGAGCAAAATTAAAAATGGCTTCTTTTTACATGCTCAAATTTAAAGTTGCGAATGACTTCTATTATAACATGTGTTACTGAATATAAAAATATATATTTATTTTAAAACAGAATTAAAAATGAAGCAATCTGACTTTCTCATTATATAAAAAAAAGAGTGGTGTTGCAATATATTTGAATCGTAAGGGGGATCCCCCACATTTGGGAGATTCTATTTATAAATGCTGCTGCTACGAACTGACGAATCAAATTAATTCACATTCTACTATAAACCGATCAGAAACCAGAATTTAACCGTAAGATAAGGTTTCTTTAGCAACGTTGTATATGTTTTCTTCGTCGTGTTAAGACGTCTTTTTAGTTTGCTCGCCGTGTGGAGAATTATCAGGCCATGTGGTAAAATTATTTATTGAAAAGTAACAGTCGCCGTCGTTATTGCTTTTATGCGTTGTTATTGTTTATTTTTGTATTTATTTATTGACTGTTATTGTTAAAATTCAATTTATTATTATTACCGTTTTTAATGGGCTTGGGCTATGGCCGTGGCAGGCCGTGGCAGGCCGTACGCCGCCTTCAATGGACAATGATGAAACAGAGGCAGAGGTAACACTTTCTACCCCTACAAATTCGGAATGGAACCAGCTGCCGAAAGTAACGATCACTGTCACTGAATTTGTTGAAAAGGCTAAAGGATACGAGCACCTTGTTGTTGACAATGGTTTACTCGTGGATTTACCAAAGCTGGAAATTATGTAAAAAAATCCTTGTCGTCTTCGTGGTAGACAGGAAGACTAAATAAGTAATTGCAGAAAGCTCAGAAATTGTCTTCAAGCTGCTGGCGACAGTGGGGCATAAACCCGTAGCGTATTATAAAAGGTAAAGTGGAATACGATTTTTTCAACGGAAGACGAGTGCGTAAATATCTCCTAAACAGACATCATTACGCCAGAAAACGTTTTACGCACTGAATACATGGGGGAAAGAATGATAACAGTCTCTGTTTTCAATGTTACGTTTCATGTGGAGGGTGAGCACCTTGGCCCGTTCGTCCTTAAATTTAGTGATACAGTGGCCGTATCAAATGAAAAGTACCAAAGTATTTGGCCGTTTTAGATTTTACTGAACAAAGAAGGGTTTACCAAATTCCTTATCACTTGGATGTGGGGGACCAGAAACTCCCCATCATCATTGCGAGCAGGCGGCCGCTTTGTTGGGCGTGTGGTGAGATAGGGCACATCATCATGGAGTGCCCCTAAAGCAGACCGCAACTAACCCCAAAGACAAGAATGGGACAACATTTAGGAGTTTCCCTGTCCGTGAAGGATCCCCGTCCTCTTCCCCAAGAAACTGCTAAAGAAGATGCTACCTCGAAGTATTGTGATCACGAGTCCTGGCAAATTGTCTCCTGGAAGAAGACCCCTGGCCGCCTTACTCTAGACCAAATGCAGGAGGAGGCCATGTTAACAAATGACCCAGGTAGGGACAAGTATGTCGAGGTTGTTAACCTCAAAGAGAAATTGGATGCCTTAGGAATGGATACTCTTGAATCCTCCATCAAACTGCAACCACCTTTCCCAGCCAAAAATCCACAATCCCCAGTGAAACCGTCGACATCCAAAGACTGTACCCAACCCCCTAAAAAATCAAAACTCCGTTCACCTACAAGAGTTATTCCCTCTGTTGTCACGGCTCCCATACCTCAGAAGCTACCCAAATTAATCTCCATTAGTCTTGTCAAAAAAATAAAATCCCTCCTTCACTGTTCCGGATATTTCCGTAACTCTGCTGGATACTCCGCATGCATTCTCCGCCGAGTCCCTGCCAGTTGTTCAAACCTTTAGTAACACTAACAAACCCACCCCTTCCCAGAAAAGAGCACGGAGTCCCTCCCTGGAAAACAAAAAGAAACCCGGTAAAAATATTTGTTCGGTCAGTAAGCTGCAAATTAACAACACGGTTTACTTTTGAAAACGCTGACCTGATGAAACTAATCGATTTCAGGGAGGTGGCTGAAATGCCAGTCGAAGACACTTGCAATTTTCCGAATGCAAAACGACTATTAACTGTCATCCGGAAGAGAGAGGAAATTAATGACATATGAGTAATGCTAGAGGAGGCAAATAAAGTTTTTGACTTTACACCTCCTCTAGTTATATTCAAAGATTTTGTCATCAGAAATGTAAGGGAGTTTTGTGTAGGGTGGGTCCTTATAAAAATGCACCCCTCCCTGTATATGATAGCCAAACTAACCTATCCCTTGCATGTTGGTGCTATCTTCCGTGATGGGCTCATCGATACGCAGATGGGTACCTATTCGCTTGGGAGAGCCATCGGCACGCCGACGTCAGCGATGTTTGTTTCTGGATCCCAACCCTAAGGCACCATAATGGATCTCAAGCTTGCCAGTATAAATGTGCGAGAACTGAGTGCTGACTCACGTAAATTTCGACTAAAATTGGATCTGAAGCACATTTGACACTCTGGGTCAGTAAGAGACTTCACTCAGCTGGGATAGGAAAGTTCGCCTATTTGTAAACAGTGTAGTGACGAGGACGAGACTTTAAATTACGCCCGCTACTATTGTCGCATCATTGTGCGCTGAGTGAGTTTGTTGTAGAGCCCATGGTTCGCATCCTGAACGTGCCGTCTTTCAACCTGGAACCTACCAATGTTTGTAGTAACTGGATCCCGACAACTGATGGGCTTAGAAGACAAATATGTCTGACCTGCCCGGCAGTAATGAGAGATGTGTTATGGGGGACTCGCATGAAATTTGTTTATGGAGCTGAGGACTTTGCTCCTCTCGACCTTGTTCGAATCTTTCGTTTTTATTTGAAGGTTCATATTAGAGCCAAGAGAGTTAAACTCTCTTCGTCAGACTTTGCTGACAGATGGCTGTATGTTGCGCATGTCTGTCGCATAAGTAGTGCAAGACTTCAGTTGTATTTGGAATGCTTTAGGCTAGAGGATTTTGGGTTCCAAAAAAACAAACATCAAGCTTGACTCGTTTCTGAAAGTCAAGTATATAGTTTAGCTTAAGGTCATTTTTAGACACTTCCAGTTCTCAATTTAGCTAGCGTGTGAGATATATCATCAAACCCCCCCTTTTTTCCGACTCCAAGTAGGTGACAGATCATGCGATTTGCTAGAGATGCGGGTTTCCATGCGATATTTTCGTAAGTGGTGTTAGTAATAAAGCGACGGATCCGCATAACCTTTTTCGACTGGTAAATCCGTGTATCTGCCACAGTTTCATAAAGGGGGGGCTTGTTACTAACACCGTTTCCTTTCTTTTCATTGCAAATATCACTTTTCATTCTTCATCCACCTCCACCCCTTTTACATATTGTATTACATTAGGTTGAAATAGGTTAGTCATAGTATACGGTTTTTGGTGATTGAAGAAGGATGTATACGCTGATGGATGTATAGTATAAATGCGGTATTGTGGTAAGAGTAGAGTGAAAGTAGGATCTAGCTAAGTTAGCTTAGGCAGCGTTAGTTAGTCATGACAAGCCTTTCCCACATTTTTCGGCCTTGTGCAAAATTTTTATATAAAAATCTTGTCATTTTTATTGGAAATAAATAATCATATGTTTTCTTTCTGTTAACACGAGAATAGTCTTTTTTGCTTTGGCTACAAAACTATAAAGTCCGGACCTGAAAATGCGTCATCTCCAGGACTTGTATAGAATAACTACCCATCGGAAAATTTTCTGAAACTAGAAACGCACACACACACACACACACACACACACACACACACACACACACACACACACACACACACACACACACATATATATATATATATATATATATATATATATATATATAAAACGTGCACTTTGTATAGTTTATTTATTTATTTATTTATTTATTTATTTATTTATTATTATTATTATTATTATTATTATTATTATTATTATTATTATTACTATTATTATTGCAATTTGTGGTATTTTTTACGACAGTACCCAGCAGAGTATAAACACCTGCAACCTTCCACGTTAAGAATGATTTTCGGAAAAAAAACGCCTCCAACCTCGAACGTCGTTCTTAACATGGGGAGGTTGGGGTGTTAATTCCGCAAGCCGTTACTTACATAGGAATGTTTAGGTACTCAGCGTAGTAAAAACAACTCAACCTCCCCATGTTAAGAAGGGCATTCGGAGTAAACACTCCGGGGAGGTTGAGAGTGTTTATTCCGAAACGAGTTTTTAACATGTGGCGGTCTGGGCTGTTTATGGCACGGTGGGTACTGTCGTCCCAAAATACCCAATTTTACTAAACAATTTTTTTTTATACGAGATGAATATTTTCTGGTACTTATGCACTCATGTCAGCGTGTTGAAATAACAACGTAATTATCTAGAAAGACATTATAAACATGAGTAGTGAAGGTTTTTGTGATTTATGTATACTTTCACCTAACAATTTGATAAAAAGGAATATTGTAAAAGTAAATTTAAAAAGATTATGTTACACAATAGCGCGGTAACATAAGTACATAAAAACTTTTTTATTAAAAATTTATTCACAAAATGTTTAATTGAAAACGCAGTGTATTTTAACGCAAATATTTTTTGTTTATTCAACAGAAATTGGCAGTGCACGTTTGTTTGTTTATTGTAAACAGATTTTTTTATATAAGAAAAACTGAATGATTGGTGCTATAAAAAGAAACGCCCCCATTAACCCTAAAAGAATGAACCATTTTTATAAGAAAATTAACAAAATATCGAATTGCAGTAGCTCATAATGTTTAAGTGGAAAACAAACACCAAAGAAAAAACAAGAAAGAGACAACAAAGAAGATAAAAAGTATGTTTATCATAAGAAGGAATTAGTGTGTTGTGTCTCCTTAATGCAAACGGCGGAAAACCACGGGAAAAATCATAGATATAAGAAAACAGTTTAGTTATTTATATAATTGCGGACTGTTATCCTTAACGTTTATAGCTGTTTTACGACATTTCGGCCCACTATTCCTTTGGCCTTCGTCTGGTGGTTAACAGCGACGGTGTAGGAATGATGAATCTCGTAATCGAATCATCAGTAATTACAGGGCTCCATAGGTGTTGTCGTCTCACCACGTTAGTGGCCAACTGAGGTTGAGGGAGTAGTTGTCCGTAACTTCGTGTAACAACGACGCTGCAAGATGAGGACAATGGTCCGGATTTAAATGAAAAACTAAATAAATAAATAAGTAAAAAAATTTGAAATAAGAATATATAACGCATATTATCAATGACGGAATGTAAATAAAAATGAAATAAGACTTGTCGAATAGCGGTGGGAAGCCAGCGGGATGTGAATAGATTAATGCACACAACTGTCAAGCAAATTTCACGTGATAAAACAAAGTTCCAGCTGAAGCAAAATGCCAGCAGAATAACATATCAAAAAGGAAAAACGAATACTTAGAGAGTGGAAGAGAGTGAGAGAGAGGGGAGTAGCGAGTAATGACGAGAGTAAGTGAAGGAAAAATCAGTTTTACGTGTACGTTTAGTCTTGAATTTCCCTGGCTGAATAAATATAAAGTCAAAAGCAATGACTGAATATAATATCCGTAAAGTCCCGAAATGCAAAGGTAAAGTAGATAGTTTCGAAAATATTAGAAACGAATGGATATTTTAATAAACAGTGGCATGTTTATAAGTGTCCAGCCGTTCGTTTGTAAACGAATAAGAGGAGAGTGGGAGAGAGTGAAAGATAGATAGGGGAGAGTGTAATGACTAGAGTGAGTGAAGGAAGAAACAGTTTAACGTAGCTTTGTATACGTTTATCTCGAATTTCCGTGGCTGAATGAATATAATAGCAAAAGCAATCGCTTGATATAATATCCATAAAGTCCCGAAATGCAAAGGTCACGTAGATAATTTGTCTAGTGAGAACGGTGGGAGAACATAATAGGTAGAGAAAAAATAGGAACTCCTTCTTCTATAGATGGTGAAATAGTAATCGTGTCATTCCTCGGAAAAAACGTAAGAATGTATCACCTAAATGTGTATATAATACCGTTCTAAAATTACATAAGATAGTGGAAAATCGGCTAGACTTAATAAATGTGCATGTGACATGAGTTGTTGCAAGACATGAGTTGTTGCAAACCTTAAGTATTTTAGTCCAGAGGGGAATTTCTGCAATCAAATTATTATGCATAGGATAATCATATTTATAACCATATTTAATGATTTTAGTATCGCTTCTGTGGATTCTGTCAATTTATTTTTTCTCAGACCTTAAATATATTTTTTTCTATGAAGGGGCGGTAGAAACTTGGTTTTAATAATGCTTTTAGTAGGGCCTCTTTAATTTTAATTAGTGCTTGCAGTAGTGCTTTGGTGGCTTTCGTGAGTTGAATTTTTTTGTTACCCATCATTTAAAAATGTATTCTCAAGACAATAAAATGCAATATAATCTCAAAATCACTTTTTATTTTGAACATTTGCCATCTTACCCTTAAGGGACCAACGAGTAAACTTGTATACATATAAAAGCACAGCACAGTGTTTGGTTATTAAGAAAAAATAGAAATAAGGGGATAACATTTATTCGCTTATGTATTACCGACGATCAAAACAATATCGGAACAGTCGCTTTCGAATTCGATAGAGAAGAACAGTAAGTGATAGCTTTTAGAAGATGAGAGAACAAAATTCAGCATCAAATAGAAGGAGATAGCACTCGACCAGCCTTTGTTTTCTGTGCAGTACGGAGAATATTGTTTTATGTATGCGTTTATGTTTATATAATTAAAATATGTACATTTATAAATTTCGAATTTTATAACACTACGTACTGATTTTTCGTTTACTCTATAGATATAGCTTACATTTTTTATTCACTTCTGTTGGGTTTTTTTAATCTTGTATATATTTGTACACATTTTCTGTTTCATTTTTACCGAATGGCTTTTTTCTGTATGAAAGGTTTTAAGGAATATTTATGTTTTTGATTTTTTAAAATTATGGAGGAAATGCAATGTCTTTGAAATTATGCTTTTGTGTGATTTTGTTGTTTTTAGGTTGTTAAGCTTTTTAAAGGTGTCTGGGAAGTGTTTAAAGTTATTTAATGTGTTCTTAGTCTTTATTTAATAAAATAATAAAATTTTATTTTAATTAAAACTACCGAGATTTTTAAGTGTAAATAAACTATGAACTGATCATATTAGGCTCCTTTTACATATTACGGTGTGGATGTAAATCATCTTGACCGATCTGACTTGATTACAGCCATTTGATTAAAATAATCACTGATTACCAAGTAAGTACAGTCGTTTGTATTAAATTTACTAAATGTAGCCAGCTATTATTTTTTGAAGGAATAAATAAATAATATTATTGGCAATCAGTTATAAAAGATTTATAAACTAAGGCGCACTACATTCTAAAAACTACATTAGCGGACTCAGTAGGCTCATAAGAAATAAAATAATGAATAATCTCCCATACACATAGAATAAATTCAAAACTATAAGGATTTTTGTTTACTTTCAACATCTTCCACTATTTATCGTAGGACGAAGCTATTATCAACCATTACTAGTGGTGTTTTGTGTTCGCTCTTGACCTTCTGGATTTTGTTTTTCAATTTTTTCTGACTTCGGATACGAGAACAAACTTGGTAAGAGTTTATCGTAACTTCAACTTATAATATAAACTAAAATATAAATTTTGGAAAAAAAAACATTTATTCTGCAAATATCCATAAAACATACTAATATAAACTCCAAATAAACTCCAATTAGAACAAACGGGATAAAAAATTAAAACACCGTTACAACTTCACACACTACGCGAATTGTAAAAGAAATAGTTTACAGTGAGGTCTGAAGAGAGGTCGTAGATGACAGTTCCACATTGTTAGATTTGTAACCAACAGTATTAATATTTTTCGAATTTTGTGTAATATATATATATATATATATATATATATATATATATATATATATATATATATATATGCGTGTGTGTGTATGTATAAGTGAAAGTGTCTGTGTGTGTATGTCTGTGTGTGTGTACATTTCCCTACCAAAAGCACTCTGTAAATTTTCAGTCTACAGATTCGAGATTTGAAGTAAAGGGTATTGAGATTTCGGAAAATCTTTTAATTGGTTTTCGGCCCAAAATTTCGCTGTCAAGGGGTCAAATTCAACGATTTGACCTTTGAAAACTCTACCAAACTCCTTCACCAATTTTGGATCTAAACACTTAAAATTTTAGATGCAGGTTACGTGGACATCGGTCAAACTGTGTTAATTGATTTAAGCTCAAACCAATAAATGTTAAGGGGTCAAAATTGGGGTCAAAGTTTAAAAACAATTTACCTCTGCAGTCTCTACCAAATTACTCAGCCAATTTTTGGTCTCAACACTTGAAATTTTACATAACGTGTATACAGACAAAGTGGAAAGCTTTTTAATCGGTTTTGGCCGACAATTTGGCTGCCAAAGGATCAAAGTTCAAAAGATTTGACCTTTGCGGTCTCTAGCAAACTATTCAGTTAATTTTAGGGTCTAAACAATTAAAATTTTATATAAATGGTATTAAGACATGCACAAGCTTTTTAATCAATTTTGGGTGAAAATTTGGCTGCCAATAGGTCAAAGTGGAAAGAGTTGACCTTAGCAGACTCTACTGAACTCCTCCGCAAATTTTGGGTCTAAACACTTAAAATTTTAGATGTATGTTATCTGGACATTAGCCAAACTTTTAATATATATATATATATATATATATATATATATACACACATATATATATATATATATATATAAATATGCACATAAAGTTATGAACAGTACATAGGGCCCGATCAAAGTCGGGCTGAACTGCTAGTATATATATATATATATATATATATATATATATATACATATATATATATATATATATATATATATATATATATATATATATATATATACGCACGCACGAACGCACATATGTATACATATGTACATAATTATTATACCGTTTCAGTATGAACACTCATGGATTTTCATGGGCTGAAATAATTGTACGAATGTATAGTTCATAAACCTGAATGAAAAAAAATACAATACAAAATTGGAAAATTTCATTTCAAATGTATATATATATATATATATATATATATATATATATATATATATATATATATATATATTACCGTTTGATCTGCTTAGTTACACATGTTTTACTACCGAATCGTGTTAACGATCCGACAATTTTATCAGATTTCACAGAAATTTTTATTACTTACATAACATTTATTATTAGGTAAAAATATTTCTGTGAAGTCTGATGAAATTGTCGAATGGTTAACACAATTCGACAACTGAAATATCTGTAACTAAGCAGATAAAACGGCAATAAAAAGATATATTTTTGCTCTGCAATAGTATTGAGCACTCTTTTCAGGGTTTTACTAATTACCATTTATTGCTATTATATATAAGCCTGAAATAAGATTGTTGAAAAGACTTGCTAATATATTTTGACATGACTCTCTCGTCAATATATCTTAGCAGAAAAGAACTTCTGATTGTATTGGAGTTGGATGCTGATGTATTTTTGCAGCTTTTTCCTGTAAGAGTGTTCTTTGACCCTGACAGTATAATATGAAATTAGCCGACGACGATATGAATAACATATGCAAAAAGAAGACCAAAATGATAGACGTTTCGCTCAATGTTTCGTGGGCTTTTTCAAAAATAAATAGTTAAAAGTGTATTTAAAATAAATTACTTTATACAAAACATGCTCGAATTCCACTTTAATGATAATGAATAGAGGGATGCGTATTTAAAGAGGAACTACATATTTCAAAAGGAATCTGTTTTTATACATAAGATTTATAACGTTTATAGCTAATTAGTATAGCGTCGTGTGTCAGGTAACATTGTCCTAATCCCCCGATTAGATTATCACATGTTTCAAACGCAAAACTATTTTCAATCTAATTCTAAACACAAATGCTTAGAAGATAAAATTTAACATATAAGCAAGAAGTTTTTTGAGAGTTCAAAATTAAAAAAAAAAAAAAAAGAAGCTTTTTAAAAATATTTTATTATGTATTCCCACGTGGGTACATTTCAAGAAAATGATATCGGTTGGTTTAAGAATGATTGCCCCCAGGTTAGTACATTACCTGATGATCTCTCCTACTGAACACACAGCAGCGTTACAACAAAGGACATTGAATAAAATAACGAGGATAAATCACTGGGAAGTGCGACATTTTTTATTCACCCTCTTGGTTGAGCTCCATCAAAATGGAGGGTGGACATTTTATACAATGGTTCTATAAATGTTGATGTATCACAGAGGAATCAATGCTTCAGCCAATTTAAATGTTTATCTGAAAAAGGAAAAAGGACAAATCAAACATTAAATCACAAGAATAAACAGCGAATAAAATGAATCATATTTTTCGCACATATTCAAAACTATATTGCCATTTCTGTTAGGATAAAATTCTTATTTTGGTTCGAGTATGTGAAGTAATATCCCTTAAATACATGCTAACATAGTCAAAATATCATTATCAGGTTTTCCTCTCCCGTGGTCTTATTTTGATTGATTGTGAAATACCAATATGGTGTTTACTCATGTCAGTTTTGAAGTAAGAAAACACAGTACCACCATTCAATCTTAGGTAGATTAGCCGAAGACTGAACTCCGGTCTCTCTTTTCATTAACGAACATTTTAACTGTTATGCTAAACGAGTTGCCATCTTCTATAATATAAAGGCTGTATACATTGTATGTATGTCTCGCTAAAACATACATATACTTAACAAATTCTAATAAAGTTCGTATATTTTAAATCGGTTAACCCAGAAAATAATATCTAAAATAAAAAATAGATTCATTCCAAGGAGTCAATTATATTAAAAAATCGTTTAAATTTTTCATGCAATAAATACGATTTTCAATGTTTTCAGGAAAGTTATAGCAGAGTTATTTCCCTTATTTTTACTCGAGTTATGTGTGTGTGTCCATATATTTTAACGACATATTACAGTTTTTTAAGCAATATAAGCTTTATATCCCAAGTGTAACCATTTGTAGTAAATCACAACACACATACATATAAATTGTTTTATTTATTTTTATTTTTAGAATCATTTGCGATGAGGCTTCATAATTTGTGCAGATACGTTTTGCGGACTGTTATCCCCATCTTCAATATATATATATATATATATATATATATATATATATATATATATATATATATATATATATATATATATACACACATATATATATATATACACGTGTGTGCAACGAGACATAAAGAAGGGACAGATACGGAAAAGAGAGAAATATATGTATTGTTTATTCTTACCATTTCAAATTACAATATAGAGGTTTACTTCTTTCCGCCGTTGTAGCTTAAGTATGGATTAATTTGCAGATTTCCTGATGTGTTGTCAGGCTTTTCGTTATCTGTTGAACCATTGTTATCATTAGAAGGTACATTGCCGTTAGTAGGTGGGGAAACGTTATCACCTGTTGACTGGGGAGGACCAAACTTCAGTGCTCCTAAGAAAGAACCTGTAAAACGAACGAAATACTTTTGTAAATCATTACTCTTTCTCCCCCAATCCCTCTAGGAATCAGGAATTTATAGATATATAAAAAAAGTATTGCTCAACATGTGTCACACAAAAGTATAGGTCCACGTGTTTCATACAAAGTATTGCTCAATAGATACCTCCAACGCGCGCCACAGTTTTAACCCCACCCCCTATATGTAACACGATGTAATTGTAAATAGATTTAATATTATCATCCTAACTGTTTTACCATTTAAAAGAAGAAGCTTTAAATAAACTGCTAATACTCTTAAAAATATTTTACAGCATACAAAAATAATGAAAATTTGAGACAAAAATCGTGTTTACATTATTGATGCTTTAAAACAACGTTCCTATGTCGTGACGTTTTTTTAAAAATCTAGCAAAAATCAAATAATAATCATATTTCCTTGAAATATTCGATATTTGTTCATTAGTAAATAAACTTACACAATAAAAGTAGGTGTTGTTAAATAAATTAGAGGAAATATATTTTTCAGGTGTTCTACCCTGCTATATTTCATGGTCCGAAACTAAACATAATAAATGTAGGTCGATAAAAATTTCAACATTTTTTAAAACTTAATTTATATATATATATATATATATATATATATGTATATATATATATATATATATATATAAATATAAAATCCTGTTATTTATTTAACTTACTCTAAATTTGCAAATAAAATTGGACATAAAATTAATATTATTATATTAAAAAAACAACTTTTTCTTGATAATTTTTTCTGGGTAATATAATTATTTGAATTACAATAACAAAAATAACAGAATTCTCAAAAAAATAATTATTTTCAAAAAGCTTTAAATGATATTAACTTCAAATGTTACGCGATATGAAGTTTAACCAGATGTTTTTACATAACAGATTTCCAATAATAAAAAAATATATTCACATAAGAGAATTCATATACTCACATAAAAAAATTGTAAATCCAAAATCGGCCTAAAAAACTCGTTTTGATTTTATTATTGAAATTGCTAGAGGGTGATCCTTATGTTTTGCGTCTTTTTCAAAAAAGTAAAGAGATCTGTAAGCAGCATAATCTTTAGATGCATAAGTGTCAACAGAAGACGTTAAAATGAATTTTATTTTACTAACTCTCGTTTGTGTAGTTCGTTTATAAAAATCTATTTGTTTTACAAAAAGTAAGTCTTATATTGTCTTTTATCCATAGCAGAAAACGTTACTTTCATTAACAATTATAATCGCATTCCCATCCATAGAATTGACACAAACACACGAAATGATGACGCCACTATTAATGTGTACAATGCCGACGTTTTACACATTTTACGCCGTTGAGATACCTATTGCTCAACATGTGTCATACAAAGTGGTATACTATGAAATCCAAATCATTTAACTCGGCCCGCCACGTTTTTTCTTTCTCACTTGTTATTGGCGGAATAATTTACTGAAGAATCAATAAATGATACATTCTGTCATTTGGTACCTTCTCAACATGTCTACCAAAGTTTAGGGTTTCATTTAGAATATAGTTTTAAAAGTATGTGTTAGTGCTTTATTTGTAAGTGATTAAATGGATAATTGGATATCTTATATAACAAACTTAAGAATAAGGACAAACTTATGAATAAGGTATTTTATTAATTGTTTCAATGGTGTGGTTATGAAATTGTCAGTGTTATATTAGCTGAAACTTTAAATATTATAGACGGGTTGTCTCTAGCTGTAGGCGAGTATACAATTTAAGATTATTGCAGTGTAGTAGATTCAGATAATCCGTGAAGCTTTAAGTATATTTGTGAAATTATCTTATCTTTATATGAAGTTTTAACTTCTTACAATATTATATCATTTCATTTTATTATGTTTTATATTTTTATATTTTCTTTGGTGGTATCTCTTTTTAATTGATTAGTAAAGATGTATGACGAATCTTTCTGCGATGACCAACTTAATATTATCATACAAAATGACCAAAGTGATGAAACGAGGATTTCCCCAAATCAGTTACTGTAATGTATAGCATATAAATAAAATCATTCATATTATCTGTTGTAGAATCTATGATTGAGTATTTTTTATTAAATTTGTTTTACATATAAATAAGTATATGTGTAAATACATATTAATAAACTAGAAAAAATGAGTGTAAACCAATGCAGCATATGAAGTCTATATTGTAAAAATTAGTCGATCTATTTTAATATTTGCTTGTTTTGCTTTGTAACAGTTGTTTGAAACAGGCGTGCATCATGTTTTTTAAAGATTAAATAAATACATCTATTTTCCTATTTCAACTTATGGGAAGCATATGAAGCATATGAAGCATACGTGTATATAATAAGGATTGCACAGCGTGTTATTTTAATTATTGCACCAATTACGTTAACGATGTCATAAATCAAGATAGTCTGTTTTATAATGAAACAAATAAAGGTTGTCGTTACCTGCTGCCCCGTTATTTCCACTTTGATAAGAACCAAATCCATGAGGAAAACCATATCCTAGTCCTAAACCATAGGTTGGGAATCGAAAGTGTGGAACTGCAGAGCCATGACTATAGCCAAGTCCGAAACCTGTGTGTGGAAAACTATGGACAGAAGAAGTAGTGTGGCCTAATCCAAATCCAGTTCCATAACCATGGCCAAGTCCGAAACCTGTGTATGGAAAACTATGGACAGAAGAAGTAGTGTGGCCTAATCCAAATCCAGTTCCATAACCATGGCCAAGTCCGAAACCTGTGTGTGGAAAATTATGGACAGAAGAAGTAGTGTGGCCTAATCCAAATCCAGTTCCAAAACCATGGCCAACTCCGAAACCTGTGTATGGAAAACTATGTACAGAAGAAGTAGTGTGGCCTAATCCAATTCCAGTCCCATAACCAAGTCCGAAACTTGTTTGTGGAAAACTATGGACAGAAGAAGTAGTGTGGCCTAATCCAATTCCAGTTCCATAACCAAGTCCGAAACTTGTTTGTGGAAAACTATGGACAGTAGAAGTAGTGTGGCCTAATCCAAATCCAGTTCCATAACCACGGCCAAGTCCGAAATCTGTGTGTGGCAAACTTTGGATCGAAGTAGTAGTGTGGCCTAATCCAATTCCAGTCCCATAACCAAGTCCGAAACTTGTATGTGGAACACTGTTGACAGAAGTGGTAGTAGTAGCATGACCCAATGATCCATAACTAGAACCAATATTCAGAATAGGAACTTCGTGGCCTACGCTGTGGACAGTTGAATCAACATGAGGTACACCAAGACCCAGACTATATCCAAGTCCCACTCCACTGCCAACGAGAGGGCTTGCACTAGTGTAGGATGAACTACTGTAAGGCAAACCATAGTCGACATGAGGTACAGAATGACTGAAACTAAGGCTGTGTCCAGTGAGTGAAGAACCAAGACCGGCGGTATTTAACGAATAAGCATTGATAACGCTAAAAACTGAAATGAAAAAAAAAGAACACATTAAAATTCAGCAATATTACCGGTATTATAAACATCAAATTACATTGGATATAGTCATAAATTAGACACATTATAACTACATTTTAATTTGAATATATACGGCTGTATTTCATAAGAAAATAGGTTGTATATAATTATATGTTTGATAATAGATGAAGAATAGGTTTGCCACTTCACTCCGTAGTCAAATCGACAGTAGCTAAGTAGACAGATGCAGAGGAAATCAGCCCCAAACAACCAAAGTTGCAAACATTAGCAGGCAAGACATAAACGTTCATGTTTTAGATGCACAAAGTATTTTATTCATCGATTACTCTGAGTAAAAAGAAGCATCAATAGTAAATATAATGTAGCGTTATTATTGAGTTTGAATGAATGCATACAGATATAAAGAAAATAAACAATTATCTATAAAAATAAATGAAAAAAAACCCTCTTTAACAATAACTCCTCTGCATGGCTATAAGAGGTCAAAAGCAGTCGAGGAAAAATAGCTGGCACAAAATCACTCGGCAACATATTATACAATTTGCTACCAGAGAGCATACGAAATCGAGGGAATTAGCAGAAAGATCAGAAAATAAGACAATTCCGTTGTAATCAACAAGACATGCCTTGAACACGACGTGCAGCCGAAATTTATGTGTATATATATATATATATATATATATATATATGTATATATATATACTATTATATAAAAGTCACTTCGTTTGTGTGTGTGTGTGACTTCCTTTTTGATAGGTTGCGAAACTGCTAAGCCTATTCTTTGCAAATTTCACAAAAAGATAATTTGTATGCCTGACAATATTCTTAGATATGTTTTCCGATAAGTATCGAAAATCGAAAAAATCTGATCCTAAAAATAGTCTTTTTTCTCATAGATAAAAAATAATTTTTACAGGACAATATTTTATGTTGCCTTTGAAAGGGAGACAATAAAATCTCAACAAATAATTTCTTTATTAGAAAAAAACTTATTTGTTGACATCTGGGAATATAACGCAGTGGTAGAGCATTCTACTACACATCAAATTATCCTGTTTTCAAGCCTGGTAGTACCTCACTATTTGAATTTTTTCTTATTGATGAATTCAATTTACGATAAAAGAAGAGGTACCATTTAAAAAGCTGTAAATTATTTCTTTGTTTAGATATGTACAACTAAACATTAATGAGAAGTGAGTTCCCAGGGCATTCTTTGTCAAGCGGAGCTATCAGCTGACGTGATATTGTAAAAAAAACCCAAACAAACAAAAACACACAGACAGAATTTGATGAACTACATTATCATTATTATGTATTTTATTTTTATTTATCCTTACAAAATTAACCTACTATGCCTCTCAATTTTTTAAGCTGTCGGCCCGGTAGGTCAAACGCGTGTAATCAAGTCCTTTCGAATACCGCCCTCTTAGGAGGAAAGCATGAAAACTTTACAACGATAAGTTTTTTTTTTATTATTCGTTGAATTCATTTAATGTATTGTGAACATGCTCTCTTTTGTACTCAAATCTTAACTCTTAATTTCTCAACATTTTAATCAATGTTTGCCGTTTTGTATTTTTTCCTTTGAAAAATATATTCTAAAGAATAAAAACACGCCTATAAGATCACATCTTATATCTTTTTTTCCTCAGTTTTCTTTTTGTCTAAATGCCTGCAATTGAATTTCGTCACATCCAAAACGGGGAAAATCATTGATAGTTTGAAAATAGAAAATGCACATTAACACTATATTTTAACCTTAGTTCGAACTCTTTATTCTAAGTGAAATCCATTCAAAAAAGAGCTGTTAGTAATAGTTATGCAAAATACATTTCGGAATTAATGAAAAGAGGATTTATCTTTAAACGTTAGAGATCAGAAGAACTTTAAGTAATGTACTTATCATCTACAATTTTTATATATCTGTATCTACTGTAAATATGTCCATATTGCTATTTATATCTAATTATTTATGCTGAATTTTCCACAGCTTATACTTTACTTCCAGTTATAAATGTAACTTTAATTATAGTTATATCGTTACATAAATCTATATTGAATAGATACATATTATTTTCCCCGTGTCGACTTAAATATCAAAATTTCGTGAATCTACTTTGTCTTGCTTTAACATTTTATCTTATTCTTAAACTAATATATGAACAATATTTTAACTACTCCACTCTTAAATCAACTAGTTGCAAATCTATTTGTTCCCATCGCATGCTATTTTTTAACTTACCCTCTCTTTTCCAGTAACAATGAAATGGAAAGGATAGTGAAATCCTTTTCAATTATTTTGAGGAATGTAACTTTTCAGTAGATATATAATCTTTAGTTCTAACTCAACTAATCTTACTTACCTATGCGGGGTCATAGAAATACCTGATTTAGGATTCAGCCGCGGGGCTTACCCTCTCGGTGCTGATGGACCCGTAGATCTCCGGCCATCCGTCTAGGAGAAGGAAAACTCTTAAGCTAATCCTGTGCTAATGATCTGATAAGTCTTGGTACTAAATAACGGGGAGGGAGGCTTCTTCAGTCCTGGTTGGCGAGCTTCTCAGAGCTGGGGACTGGTACAAATTACCGATTTGTTAACCTAAACTGCTATAAATTACCGGCCTTTAAATATCACGTCTGATTCCGAATTATTATTTCAAAATTACAGTTATTTAAGTAAAGATACTGTTGCAAATTTTCTTTGAATCGTTGCTTCTCAATGAACGAAATACTATTCGAGCAAATAGTTTGATACATATTATTCAGGATCTGTGGCGAGGGACAGTTAAGCGGTGGTATATACATATATTTAAACACGCTTTACATGCACAAATGCTGATGAACGCACAGTTCGTAAGCCATTAAAAAGGTCAACGAACTTGTGTCAGCCAATTGTAAATTGAAGTAGTATGAGATAGCAAAGGAGTTGAAAATATCATAAGGCAGTGTATTCACCGAAATGCATGTACATATGTTGATGAGGAACCTACGTAAACGATTCAGAGCGTTATTCGCAGTTGATTGAACACAAAAAAAATCATAGTTTTTGCATCAGTGTGTGACAATGGATGAAACATGAATCCATCAATTCACTCCGACATCAAATCCGTAGTCAACTTAATGGATACATAAGTAATTACGTATTTTAGTATTTTGTTCATCGATTACTTTGAGAAAGGAGAAAACATCGATAACGATAATTATGTATCATTATTATTTATCCTTTGAAGAATAAAAAAAAAGCACTGTCAAAAGCTAATGGCAACGATAGGATAATTATATGAATTACTCTTCTAATAGTGTCTGCACCTAGATATCCTCTAGATTTGGCTCCCAACGACTACTGACTGTTAGTAGCCCTTAAAAGAGATGTTACATAGAAATAGATTTGGCCATAACAAAATTATGTGTTGAGGCATATTTTTCTTTAGAAAAATGCAAACCGTTCTATAAAAAAAGGAATCGAATCGTCAGAAAAGCGAATCATCAAAGGACGAGACTATTGATGAATAACGTTAAATTTGACCTAAAATTTGTTTTATTAGCTAGAGTCGGAACTGAATATACGAGGGATGCTCTAAAAGTAATAGCGCTTGCCCGAATGAATCAAAGGGACAAAAAATACCAAAAAATATATTTTACACATGATACTAAAATAAAAAATAACTACAGTTTTCCATTAACGTCTCTCAAAATAGCTAAGTAAAGGAAAATAAAGATAGATTTTTAAAGCACTACGAGCTTTCATGAAAAATAGGCATATAATGCACAATTATTCCAAAAAAATATGCTACGAACGGATTTTATTGAAAAAAAAATCTTACCTGATAAGAAAAAACCAAAACTAATGTGTGTCGGTCTCATTTTGTAAGCTTTTTATCTGTAGAAAGAAATATAAAAAAGTTAAACTAAATGGTTAATGTTAAATTCACCAAAATGATTCTGTATATTTTTTATGTTTTATCTTATTTTGAAAACTTTTTTGGAGAACCATTTCACTTTTGAAGTTTCATCCGTTATTCTGAAAAGCACTTAAATTTTAATACGGCCTATATAATTACTTTTTACTGTCATGATTTTAGCATTTAAGGTTTTTATGAATAAAGTTACATAGATTGAATCGGTGTTACCTTTCCTGGTAAATCTTTTTTCAGTGAGCATGGTTCAACTTTCTGATTTTGATGTTGCTAGATAACACCATAGCTGCTTTGGAGACAAGAACTTGGGCTAAAATATTTTATTATGTTGTAAATATATATGATCTAATTAAACAAAATGGATAAAGTGTAATGCACAAATATTATCTACTTTGAACGAATCTTTACCAGTTGGACAGCTATGTTGTGGCAGTAACAGACTAGATTATTTTTACTCCGTTTTCTGTTAACAAGTTTTTGTACTCTCAGGTCTACGTTGCGCTTTCATCTAGTCGATTATAATAAAACGTGAGTGAATAATGTCGTATATAAAAAGCATGATTAATCTTGATATCATGTATAACGCACACAGCACAACATTCTATGTATCAGGTCTTGTCGAATCAACTGTAACGAGGTGGTGTAAAATTACACAATCGAAATTGATTATATTATTCGATACTTATAACATAATTTGCGTATAAGTGACCAAAATCTAACAATTTTTTATACACTTGCGACATTATACTATATAGACTTGGTTATGGAATATATATATATATATAAGAAAGAGAAATATATATTTGTAAGAGAAAAGGAAATTTATAATAGAAAATATATAATGATAGTCACATCTTGCCGTGTAAGATTGTGTCTTTTAGAGAGATATCATTTCCTTTTTTTAGCCTACAGGTGATGTATCTTGCTTTTTTTTATTCTATTTTTTTATAATAAAATTGATTCGTGTTTGTATTTCGTTGTTTTTGTGTGCTGTTCATTCGTTCACTTCACATTTTACAGGTTTGAAAGAGTCTCCCCACCTCGTCTTGGTCGGCGCAATATATTGAACCCAGAGGACTTTTTATTTTTTTCCTTAATTTTGTTTTATTTTGTTACGTGAGCGCCTTTACAATCCCAACGTGAGGCGTGATCGTAACAATATGCATATAGATCTATTGATTAATTTGAAACAGCAATACGATACGTTGTGTAGGGGTAATGAGAGCTCTTTCTGTCAGATATTTCGAAACCTAATATGTCTTATCATTACCTCTACACACTGTATTTTATTCGCTTGTTTCAAATTGATCTATCTATATGTATCAGAATATATATTTTCTTGAAACATTATTTTTCTTTCTTGTATCCAACCTCTACCTGCATTTCGAGCTTCTTATTCTATCGAATCAAGAATTTTTATACGCGTCTTAAATCCCCTTGTATATATATATATATATATATATATATATATATATATATATATATATATATATATAGTCATCCACATACAGTACTGTTTCGCTGTTTCACAGCTCATCAGTGCGTCTAGAAAGGTAACTATCTCAAGCAAGGATTGGAACCCGACCGTCTGTACGACAGTCAAGGCTAGAAATTGAAATCAAAGAATGATGCAATTTTAAAATGAAAAAAAATAATTTATTATTGTTATTTTTATACGCTGAGATTTTCGATATAGCACATCCTCCTCGGAGCAAGACATTTTTATTCTACTTTTTCTCTGAATTTGTTAGTAATACCCAGTTGATTCTCGGCTGTGTGTTTCACGTTGTCTCCACGCGCATTTCAATAAAGAAATTAATCACGTTTTATGAAGCATTATGCATTATGCATGTGTACGGATATTTCTAATAAAAATACTAGCATATGAAAAATAATAAATTACATTTTTAATTTTAAAATTTCTTTATTTTTATTATAATTTCAATTACATATATATGATGCTTATTAAAGTTGACTAATCTCTATTTTTTTTACTCAGTGATCACCACTTATCAAGGCCCGGAAGCCACTCAGGGATAAGGGTTATTGCAAGTACATTACGTTAGTGTGGAGATTTGATGAAGTGTTTACTTAAGGGGGCGGTTCATTAGGAATTTGTTAATATTGGACTTGAACACATCCAAGTTGTAGTCCGGTGGGAAGCAGGCAGACGGAACAGAGTTCCACAGGCGTGCAGTTCTAAGAAAGAAGCTTTGTTCATGGAATCCACGTTTTGATTTAGGCACAGATAAAGAGTGGGGAAAATTTTTCACAGTGGATTCGGCTAGACGGGTGTTTTTCGTGAAAGATTGGCGAGGGGGGACCAGAGATTGGAGTTCAGACGAGCACCTGCCATGGAAATAACGATAAAACAAGGATAAGCTCGCAACGTCTCTTCTGTGAGAGAGAGGTTGCAGGGTAGAGAAAAGGGCATCCCCCACTAAGCCACGAAGTCTATTTTGTACTCTGTCAAGGCAGGATAGGCTGTTTTTGCAGCTCCTGCCCAGATATGGCAACAGTATTCCATCCTTGGACGTACTTGGCTTTTATATAGATAGAGAATTGCATCAATAGTGAGATATCTTCTGGAGCGGTAGAAGGATCCCATCATCTTTCCAGCGACCTTGGCAACAGACTTGATGTACGTATTCAATTTCAGATCAGGAGTAAAGGTCAAACCCAGAAGGTTGTCAAAACACGGGGCCTCTCCCAGACGAGAGCCATCCATCACAATTGATGCCAGATGGGGATCAGAGCGTTGATCTTATATATAAGACACACTTCGTGTGTGAATGTGTATGCGTACATTTGTGTGTTTGTCTGTGTCTGTATATTCATCATTGACTCCCGAACGGCTGGGCCGACTTTTTTTGAAATTGCACAGAAGTGTACTGTATATGTCTGAGAGTGCTGTTAGATAGATTTCATATCTGACAACTTCCAATATATATCGAAAACTGATAATCGAAAAAAATCGATTAAAAAGGACAAGTTCGATTTTTATCAAAATTAAGACTTTAATGCAGCATAACATCACAAGTGTATTTACTCACCATACAAAGTGCAGCGTCTAAAATGTACAGTAGGTTTTTTGATAAGACAGACGCACGTTAGAAATGGATACTTCTGTTAAGAGAACAACTGAACAGCAATACTTGACTTTTACATTTTAAACTTTATTTCAAGCCATTATATAAAAATGATTTTATAAAATTCAAGAAGACCCATGTATTTTGGATTAAGTCGCTGCGGAGATGCATTTTAACTTTCCCCCAGTGCAACACGGTGGGTTCCCGACTAGAGCAGGCAATCAATTGATTTGATTGAAAAATCGGTGATTTCACTGATTTCGATGATATTGGAAGTGTGGAAGATTCGTTAATCTTTATTCAATCAACAACAATAAAAAACATCGACAAAACTTTAAAAGCGATAAAAACATACAAATAATATCGACAGACGCCATTGCGTAACGGTATGCGCATTCGACTAAAGAACACATGGTTCGATGTTCGGGCTACAATACAGTCAAGCTATGCTGATGAGCTTTAGAGCAGCAAAACACGTATGCATATAGTACTGTTTAAAAAAAATGAAATAAGTATTATATATAGATATATATGATTTTGTTGTATGACTTAACGTCTTAGGAAGAGAAAAACAATAAATTTCTATTCAGTATGAGATGTTTCATAATTTCTTTAAACGAGCAAGCTTTTAATTGAAACAGTCGCTTAAATCAAACATCTCCATTTAGGCTAATACGCTCTTCCATAACTTATACAATATAGAATGTTGGCCTTCGTCGACAACAATATTAGCCACAGTATATATGTTACCATTGCTTCCTCCCATACTACTAACACACATTTAATAACAATCTGAACAAATGAAAACTAAAGTCTTACAATGCTTTATCTGCCCAAAGGAGTGAGAGATGTAGATAATAAAGCTGCTTACTTTGAAAACAGAGCTATAAAACCTGACAGTGATGTAGGACATAAATGAGAAAGTACCAACCTGAGTAGAAGTTAGTGTCTCTAATAATGCTGGGTTAAACAGAGCTGAGAGTGAAAAGATAACAAAATACCGAGGTATTTTGTATGGCATAATAAGAAACTGGAATCTTAGGAAGATCTCCATCATTTTATTATTTTTTTTATTACATTTTCACCCCAAACAAGGCACATCGCCACTTTGATGTAGGGAGCTACTATCAGGGACATAAGTTACAGGGGTACTATGTAGGGAGTTGGGAAGTAAGATGTCGGTTCACGTTACACTTGAACTTCTGCATGTCAGTACAGTTGGGGAAGCGGGGTCTCGAAAGGGAGTTCCAAAGTCTAGCGGTTCTGGGAAAGAAACTACTGGGATCGAAGCCTCTCTTATATCTAGGGATCTCTACTGTGAAAGGGTGGGATTTAGCTGCTTTTCGGGTCTGTCAGGGGTATTTACGTCGAGGGGGTACAAGTGCTTGCAGTTCGTCAGAGCATTCACCGTAAAAGTACTTGTAGAACAAACAGAGGGAGGCAACATTTCGTCGATGGGACAGAGGCTGAAGCTTAGATGACAGTTCAGGACCTATTAGTTTAGCGACTCTCTTTTGAACCTTGTCCAGGAGCGAGAGACTAATAGCAGATGCACCAGCCCAAATATGACAACAATACTTCATACATGGGCGAATAGTGGCCTTATAGAGGTACAGGATACTTTCGGCCAACTGAACTTATAAAAAAGAACTTAAAAAACTACCTGATAAATATACGTTGTGAACCAAGTGAAGAGAAATTCAAACAATTGCACTTAAAGCTATGGTCAGAATCTTAAAACAATTTTCGGTTGAAATATATAAAATCAGGTAAATCTTTGATATGCAGTAAGATGCCCCATCACCAGCTTGAACAAACTGATAAAAATCTTTTTAAAAGTTATAAACAAAACACTTGCATTTTAATAGCTATCATTGATTCATAAAAACCAAGTCACGATATTACAAATTAGTCGCTTATCGAAATAGTCATAAAACAGATTTTAAATTAATAGAGATATATTTCCTGGCCGACTAGACACAAGACAGTACATTTCTGTGTTGCAACCATTCATTCGTCTTGCATCTCATAGTGAATCCTCATATGACTTTATTCTGGCGTTTCTTACAACTTTCTTTGAAGTTCTAAGGGGCACAATTCTTAATTAAAACAAAAGCCTATTTTATTGAATTAAATTTTATAATTTGGATTCTTCGAATTACTATTGCAATCTTAAATGTTATTTTCACAACTTTTCAGTCAATGTAACCTCTGCCCTTCTTTAGGTGTATCATGTTGAACTTGGGAATATTTCTGTCGAGCTCGGGAACGTTTCGCAAGCAGGCATGGCTTAGAGACTAAAGTAATTGGTAAAATGCAGTTGTATGTCACATTCTTCTGAAGATTGAAGGTTCAATACAGTGCGAGCGATAGTAAAAATACAGTTGCGAATTACTTAGGACTCATACACAGTCATGGTTTAAGACACGAGCGTATTAAATTACAGGTCCGTTCGAAATTCAGTGCAGACTCTCGAGTTTGATAAAAGATTCTCGAGTTCGGCAGAAAGATTCCCAAGTTCAACATTGTACACCTGAAGAACGTTACAGGATACGTCGACCGTAACGTTGTGAAAATAATACTCAGATAGAAATAGTTGTCTTAAGAATTAAAATAAAACGAATAATCAATCCTCATATAAAAAAATATAAACTGAAATGAAGTAAATTTCTTTGTTCATCTCTTCATTATGACTATCTTGATAATTGATTGCTCCGTTCAGCTAACTCTTGTATTCATGAAATACGCATTGAATAAAATACGATATTTTTTAAATATTTTTTATATTAATCTAGTTATATACGCAATAACAATTACAACATTTCTTGTTTTTCAGTTTTAAACATGTGTAGCACGGATGTCAATGTTGAAAATCAATTATTATCATACATTAATCGTTGGTTGTTAATTGTTTCGTTTTTCTCTGGCTCGTTGATATGAATTATCCGCTGAGTTTTATATTCGTTTTTCTTTCTTATGACTTCATAATTGAACGAGATACACACCTGAAATTATCTCACCTAAAATTATGAAAATCACTGCAATGTTTACATGAACAACTAAACTGATTATTTACTTCCGATCTTGATATTGATTAGTGAACATTTTTATATCTTATCAAAGTATACAACATATGCATTGTTTACTAAAACAGATGTGTTACTGCCATATCAGATTAAATAAAATCTGCGTCATCAATTGGTTGATTGGTTACATAGTCGCACATTTGTTTCATTGTCAAGAGACATATGGTTTATACAGTTGATAAATTGCTTCTGACAAGAACAAACACTACAAATCAAAGATAATAGAACAGGCAAGGCCAAGTAAAAACCCTGTCGTATCTACGTTGTTGTGTTAGTCACCGACTTCGTCGCTACAGGTATAAATCCTAACTTATCAACAGGTACGTGTTAAAGCATATCTTGAATTCAACTAATCGTATACAATTTGATGTTTTAATAAGTATTAAATAGCTACACATCGAGTGATACGCCACAAAACCAACAAATTCAAGCATTTATTTTCAAGATCGTTTTTTATTAATGTATTGATATGCTGTATTGTTGCATCATCAGTTGATATGCCGTAACGTTTCATAATCAGTTTATACGCCGTAACGTTACATCCTCTGTTGATATGCCGTAACATTTCATAATCAGTTAATATGTCATAACCTTGCATAATTAGTTAATATGCTTTAACATTGCATAATCAAGTAATTGTGCCGGAACGTTGTAAAATCAGTTGATATGCCGTAACGTTTCATAATCAGTTGAAATGCCGAACGTTGTATAATCAGTTAGTATGCCTTAACGTTTCATAATTAGTTGATATGTCGTAGCGTTCCATAATCAGTTGATATTCCATAACGTTGCATAATCAGTTGATATGTCGTAACGTTCCATAATCAGTTGATATTCCGTAACGTTGCATAATTAGTTGATATGCTGTAACCTTGCACAGCTAGTTGATATGCTGTAACGTTGCAGAATCAGTTGATATGCCGTGACGTTTCATTATCTGTTGATATTCTGTAACGTTGTATAATCAGTTGATATGTCGTAACGTTGTATAATCAGTTGATATGCCGTAACGGTGTATAATCGTTTGATATGCTGTAATGTGGAATAATTAATTGTATCAAATTCAAAAAAATCGAACGAATTATGAATAATGTTAATATATTTCGAGTCATTTTTATATAATTCCATTATTTGTAATTTCCTGCACAGACGGTCAGAGAATTTCAGTTTCTTTCACAGGCCAAAACAAAAATCGTAAGAAAATGAGATATTTGAAAATCTATAAGAGTTAACTGCTACTATTTTCCTTATATTGCTATAACAATTATCGTAATATGGTTTAATGCCCTCCTTAGCGAGAATCGGTAAAGTTTGTTCCGTATAGAAACTAATAGTCACTTACCTGTAACTTCTTAGAATGCTGATGTGTTTGCTCGTCGGTCTCAGCTGCACTAATTTCTCAACGTGAGCAAAACTTTTTATACGCACGGTTTGAATTCAATTGAAGTGGGCGAATTAATACATACAAAAGAAACGCCAGAAACCAACTAAAACCCGAAAGCAAAACTGGTTTCTTCTGCAAACTGGAATCGTCCAATTTTCACTCACATCCCCTGCAGCGAAATCCCACAAAACAACCTCGGTTATTAAAAGGCATGCGATTTTCTTTTATTAATTTCTTGCTTATCAAAAGCTTTGATTGCTTTACTGTCGCTCATTAAGGTGGCGTTAATTTTTTCTCAAGGAAACATGTGAACGAACGCGGTAATTATCGGAAGTTTGGCTTAGATATGTTCATTAAAATAACATCTAATAAAATATCTACTGTGAAAATGTTGCCAGACATCTGGATTTCACAACACCGCCTTTCTAATAACAAAGAAACAGAAAATAAAATAAAATAATTCTTAATTTTGATTATTCATAATCACAAATCAGAATCTCATTAATTATTTTTAGTATGGGAGTTTTTATTTTATTTATAAGTTCTTATAGGTTGATTTATAAAAAAAGCTGAAATGTTATTTTTATATTTCTAATATGACACGAATCAGAAATGTAACAATAATCATAAACTGGTGCTAATAGAGTTAAAAATATGAACATTTACTAAAATCCTAATGTTTTTATGGTTGTATCCAGCTTATTTAATGAATAGAACTATCAACATCAAACTTTATATGTTAATTGCCTGTATTAGAAGTATATGTATTTTAGTATATGTAAAGGTTCTTTAGTTTATGAATGAATAAATGGTGAATGACGCGTAATAAAGTTCAATAATTTATATGAAAATCTCAAGTTCAATGAAGCACAAAATAACAGGACAAAATAATTGCTTCCCCTCTCCTTCATGAGAACAAATTTATACCTAAGGTCGGTTTTAACACGCGCAAACACATATTTGGAAAAAGTAATTGTCTTAGTCTTAGTTGATATATCCCTGTGTGTTTAAGGAGAGAACACATGCTACCCGTTGATCCTAGATCGAATGCTTAATAAATAGTCAGGAAATAGTAATTTTATAAATGTTGACATTGATATTAGGATAGAACCGCTGATGAAGCATAATTTATTATCCATGTCGATATTTATTATTTAGAATGTTATTTGTTTGTCATACAGGCACAGAGAGATATGGTTGTGTATGAAGAGGCCGTTGATCACGGAGGCCATCTTCTTCAGTTACTATTTGTTTATCTATTAGAATACATATTGCATAATCCACAAGGTGTAAATTATTTGAAAACTTAGATAATTCAAAGCGATCAAGATTAGATTTATAATATACGTTAACAAAGTTAGACCTCCTTGTATAAACACAATACTATTTAGTAACCATCATTAGATTTCCTGAAAACCTTACAAGGCTTTCATGGAGAAAACGGAGTTTTATGTTTAATTCATAATAACGGTTTCCTATTAAATGGTATATTAGCAATATTGGACTCAATAAAAGAAAATTAATACTTTATTTTCCAAAGATTTAAAATTTGTGTTTTTCGCAAAAATAATGAAAATATATAAATTTTGTTGCTAATCTGAAAGATAATAATTATTTATTAATTTTTATTTTATTGCGGACTATTATCCTCATCTTTCTCTTAGTTGTTTCCCGACGTTTCGGCCAACTATTACTCTGGTCTTCGTCAGGTGGTAACCGTAACGGGATAGGAACTCTGAATCTCCTGACTCCATCCACTGCAATTACTGCCTTCCGTAGTTGTTGTCATCGTCTAACCACGTTTTTGTGCCAAGTAAGTCTCTGGCCGGCTTTGCGTAGGATTGAAACCGCTATCTTCAGACAATTATCACTTGAAACAGTATAGATTCAACATCTCTATCAACTGCACCACGGGCCCCGAAGGGGCGATCAAAGTTGAATTTTTTGGTCTTATAAATTCATGTTTATTTATGGTCGGGTTCGTACCGAATGGTATATATTATTTAATTGGAATTCATTGAGATGAGTATTATTTATTAATTTTATTTATTTATATGCAGACTATTATCCTCATCTTTTCTTAGTTGTTTCAGGACGTTTTAGGTGAGAATTGTCTGAAGATAGCTGTATTAATCCTATCCAAAGCTGGCCAGAGGCATAGTTGGCCGAAAACGTGGTGAGACGACGACAACAACTACAGAACGCAGTATTTGCAGTAGATGCTATAAGGCGATTAAGAGTTCCTATCCCGTCGAAGACAAGAGGAATAGTTGGGCGAAACATCGTGAAATAACTAAGAAAAAGATGAGGATAATAATCCGCAATAAAATAAAAATTAATAAATAATACTCACCTCAATAATGAATTCCAACCGAATAATATATACCATTCGATACAAACCCGACCATGGAAGATCAGATAATAAATAAACATGAATTTATGAGACCAAAAAATTCAACCTTGATCGCCCCTTCGGGGTCTGTGGCGCAATTGATAGAGACGTTGAATTTATACAGTTCCAGGTGAGATTTGTCTGAAGATAGCGGTTTCAATCCTACGCAAAGCCGGCCAAAAACGTGGTGAGACGACGACAGCAACTACAGAAGGCAGTAGATGCAGTCAAGAGATTTAGAGTTCCTATCCCGTTGCGGTTACCACCTGGAGAAGGCCAGAGGAATAGTTGGTCGAAACGTCGGGAAACAACTAAGGAAAAGATGAGGATAATAGTCCGCAATAAAATAAAAATTAATAAATAATTAATAAATAATACTAATTACAATAATGAATTCCAATTAAATAATAATAATTATTAATATATTCAACGAATTTCACACTTTAAAACACAAAAGATGAAAAATAAAACACATTCAAAATTCGGATTTTCAACCTTAAAATATCATACGTGCAGATTTGTTTTTTTTTCTTTTATCTACAATACTTATCCTCCTCACAATGCAATATATACTGCTTAGTTTCGGCTAATTATTTTAAGCATATTTGTAGCCAAAGCATTATTTTATTTTAAGCATATTTGTAGCCAAAGCATTACTTTATTTTAAGCATATTTGTTGGCCAATATATATATATATATATATATATATATATATATATATATATATATATATATATATATATATAAATATATAATGATGAAAATAATTGAAATAGTATTCCGAAAAAATAGAAAAATAAAAAGGAACAAACCGTATTATGTGTTCATCAACTTTTCGTCTTTATTTCGAGACTTCCTCTCGAAATAAAGACGAAACGTTGATGAACACATAATACGGTTTGTTCCTTTTTATTTCTTTCTCTCTCTCTCTCTCTCTCTCTCTCTCTCTACATATATATATATATATATATATATAGAGAGAGAGAGAGAGAGATTATGAAAAAATCATTATAAAGTTCATTCTTCACTTAATAATCGGTGAAAATATCGTATTGATTGGATAATTACTTGTTTTTTGATAGATTTTAAAAGAGACTTCGTAAAAAGATACTTACTCCCTCCTTAGGTTTTATTCGTGCCTAAACAAAACAATTACAATTACAATTGGACACTGGGTCGAAACTTTCAATTCTAAATTTATATATGTAAAAGGGGAAACTGGAAAAACGGACTTTGCAGAAACAATAAAATCAGTCTGTACATTGACTAGAAATAAGATTCATTTTATTGGAGAGTTTTATTTACTAGCATATTTGAACGAGGCTATTAGAAAAGTTGAGTGCATACGTTCTAAAAATCTTTAAATCTATTTAGTGTGAATTAGATAAATACTTTTAAATTTTGGAATTTATCAGCCAACATTTTAAATCCAAAAATATGTAAGCTGAAGATAGTTAAAGAATTGCAAACGTACCGTACGAAATCCCTCCAAAATCAAGCCGTTTATAAAAAACGGCCAACTACTTTTCAAATGAATTGCGTACAGCAAATCAGAGAAGACACTAAAACGACAAGAGAATATAATCCAAACGTAAGTCGAGAAATGATGAAGCAACAATTAAAAAGTAAGCAGAAAATAAAAGTGTATCAAATAAAAATTGCTTAAAAAAGAAGTTTAGTTTAGACGCAAACGAAAATCGGTTGAAGCGTTCAGAGAAGCACAAAAATCAATATCAACTAAGCAACAAGTAAGATTTAAAATAAAAACATTGTTCCACTTTACCAGCTTAACATTCCAATTTCTTTGTATAATTAAATTTATACAAAGAAATTGGAATGTTAAGCTGGTAAAGTGGAACAATGTTTGTAATAGCAAATTAACAGAACTTGCGCAATAGAATTATAATATCATTCAGAAATTAACGAAACTAATAAATATTACTAATGAAACGCAGAACTCTAAATAAAATTGTAAAAGATTGGCGAGATCGAGTATACCATACAAGGTACAAAATATTGATAAACTCCACCTAAACTAATAAAAACGTTACTCAGATGATTCTTGATGCAGATTACTAGTTCAAGAAGAGATGATCGACACCATATTCGAGATGTTCGATCTAGATTAACTCCAACTAAAAGAGCGACAGTCGAGAGTAAAGAAAATTCACTGAACGGAGAATGCTATTTGCAGAGCAAAAAGCCTTGGGGTGTTGTGAGGACTCACTCATGCATTAAAGATGAATTTATTCTAACTGTAGAAATATAACAACAGATACGACTCTGGAGGGGGTAGTCTGTTAACTTCATTCCCTAAATTAGTCTAAATCAGCTTAGATACAAAATTTTGTCCAGTCTAAGCAATTTTTCTTTATCTCGTTGATTAATTTCAATCTTGTCATAATTCCCTTCATCATTCAAGTGGCAATCCACCTATTTCATTAATCATTAGCCTCTTTTGTGGTAACTAATTAATAACAAATAACAAATAACAAATGAACACACAAGTGGATAAGTCATGTAAATAGAAACTTTAATTGCACGGTCGATGAACTTGTGAAATCTGAAGATCAAAGTGATTATTAAGACGAATTATGCAAATGTTTTGCTTTGCATTTACTTACTATTGGGAAAGCAAGTTTTGACTGTGCTGTTCAAAACGAATACGTTAGTCTTTCAAGTTCTGTTGTTCATGTTATTTATGAAGGTTAAAAGAGTAAACTGATGACTATCAAGTGTACTTTGCCATTTGATATGTTGGTATAGTCCATCGTGCTAAGTTATTCAGTTAATATTTGGAAAGTCTATATAAGCTGTTTTGTTTTGATTGTGAAAAATGTATTTTCTATTATGTTTAGAATATACTACATTAACGAAATTTATAATAATAATAATAATAATAATAATAATAATAATAATAATAATAATAATAATAATAATAATAATAAACAACTTGATTCTTCGCAATAAGATACACTAAATTTATATTTAAGGATGGTCTAACTAAGCTGTTCTTTCTATCTCGAACACTCGCTAATATTAATAATTATATCCTTTTATTACAGCTGGATTAGTATTGAGAGACTTTATTAGTGTGAAGAAGTGAAAGAGAAATATACTTTATAGAGTGTCTCAAAAAGCCTATTCACACTGTTGTCAGAGTTATCTGAGAAAATAGTGATTATCAATTTGAACATTTGCTAACAGAATTCCTTAATTACATTTGTCTAATATATTCGAAGCCATGCCATTTCATTCCAATATTTATAAATACAAGTTTTATTGTTATTCAAAATATGAGTACACTTTTACATTGTTTGATACACCTTGTATTATACGATATTATTCTGACTTTTTTGGGTCTCCTGTTGCAATCTGTAATTAGATTGAACACCTTAGAGCTTATACGAATGTACTAGCTATTCCTGCTCAACTTTTCGCGAATATTAAAATAAAAATTAATTTTTGTTTCGTTAATTACCCACTCAACCATTTTCTATTTTTTTTAATTATTATTTATTAGAAAACATTTTTATTTTTTAAAATCTGAACCTTATAAAAGAATTTATGCATAAAATTGGTTTGAGAATAATGTTATCGAACGTTCGAAAAAAGTTGAAATCCAAATCGCATAAATATTATCAATTTTTAAAAGCTCTTAAATTTATATATATATATATATATATATATATATATATATATATATATATATATATATATATATATATATATGTAACCATGTGTTTAAATTTGGCGTGACTAGACACACAAATAGGAACTACTTGTCTTTTTGTATACAAAAAACTCATATAAAAATAAACTAACAATTTTTCGATATTTACGGTTTTCAGGCTAGGAACAAAATGCAGAATTTTTTTCATTAACCTCGACGAAAAGTTCGAAATTTTGATCCAATTCAGTGTGCCCAATTTTCATAGTTTTATTTCCCATTATAATACCTGGGATTATGTCTAGATTTTCTTCCGCGGTTAGGCAAGTAAACTATTTTTATTTAAGAAATTTAATTACACTTAATTATTCATCTTAATTAATCATGCCTATTTTTCTTGTTTATAAATATAATTGAATCAAACTCGGTTGGTTATAAACTATTAATCAGTTGAATTGTATGAATGCATAATTATTTTGTCTTCTACAAAATTTGTCCCCATAATTACATTAATTTATTACATAGATTACATCAGAAAAACACGAATAAACCTAGAACCCCATCCTCCAACGTAGACCTCTACTACCATGTCTCCTTCTTCAACATCAGGGGTCTACGTTCCAACCTTCCAGAGGTTTAAACCCAATTGCAGGAGACGAAACCGGACATATTTTTCCTAAGTGAAACTGGGATAGGGCCGACCACTTCCCTAGACGAGTTCATAATTAAAGCATACTCTAACTTAACATCTAAATCTGAACCCCAAGATCGCCATGGGCATGCTTACATTAAGGATGGTTTCCCGTGTGGTAGGGATATCTCCAGAGAAGATCATAAATACCGTATATGTGCTTCCGAGTTGCACTTGCTTACACCATTGCATTTATATTTGCCCTCTATCGCCCCAATAACAGCAGAGTTACTATCTTTAAGAAGATATCTGAGAAAATTGACCACATCCCGTCTGCTCATCCTTCGGCGAACATCCACATTTCTGGTGACTTCAGTGTCCACAATGTGGAATGGCTGACCCACTCGAAGAAGACAGATTATGATTTCGCCATTTCCTATGACCTCACCCAGATTGTTCACGAACCCACCCGTGTGCCCGCTACTTCCGGTCAGTACGCTAGCCTTCTAGACATTTTTCTCACAATTTCCCCTGAGCTATGCTCATGTTCCGTTCTGTCTCCTCTGGGATCTTCTGAGCACTCGGTTGTATCAGTTAAGATAAAAACGAAATGTAATAAGTCTTCAGACGTACCTCTCCATCGTACTGTATATCGATACTCTACGGCTGACTGGGATAGCTTCCGTACCTTTATATCTTATCTACCTCTGCATTCCATGTTTAAAAATGATGTGTCCTCTATAGTATCAGGCCTGACCGAATGGTTAATTGTAGGCATAGACCGATTCATACCATCTAAAATATTCCCCAAAAAACCCTAACGGCCAGCCATTGTTCTCCCCTGAATGTGCTTCTGTCATCGCGCACAAAAATCACTTTTTCCATAGCTACTAACGTAATAGATGCACTGAGACTAAAGCTGCGTTCAGGACTGCCAGCAACCACTGTAAAAGAGTAATAAAAATGCAAGAGAGCGATATGCCCAGTCCGTTTAATCCAAATTAGCTGATCAGCGGCTTGGTTCCCACCAGTTTTGGCAAATAGCAAACACGATTCTAAACAGAAGCGTGCGTTCTATCCCAACCATCATCAATGGACCTGAGGTCATCTCGTCAGCATCAGACAAGGCCAAACTATTTGCCAAGAACTCTTCAGCTAATTCTAACCTATGCGACGAAGGCCATCAACTCCCCGTATTTCCTTCTATAATAGACAACACGCTATGCAACATACAAATATTTGTGCGTGATGTCGCCAAGCTAATCAAGAACCTTGATTCCAGTAAAGCAACTGGTCCTGACCGCATTCTTTTTTTTTTACACGGTGGTCACCACTTATCAAGGTCCGGAAGCCACTCAGGGATAAGGGTTATTGCAAGTACAGTACGTTAGTGTGGAGATTTAATGAAGTGTTCACTTAAGGGGCGGTTCATCATTCAAGCAGAAGTTGCCCCCATACTTACAAAACTGTTTAAGCGTTGCCTTAAGGAGAAGTGCTTTCCAACGCCCTGGAAAACCTCACCAGAATGCCCTGTATTTAAGTATTCAGGCGATAAGTCGTCTCCCTCTCAGTACAGACCAATACGTCTCTTGTGTGTCATGCTGGAATCCATATTAAATAGAGAAGTAATCAACCACCTCAGCAGAAATAATCTTCTTAGAGACATGCAATATGGTTTCCGTTCTGCCAAATGTACAGCAGATGTGCTAACAGTTATATCTCACAGGATTAGGGAATCTCTCGACAAAGGCATCCTTTCTAGGGCAATTGCTCTTGACATATACAAGGCCTTCGATAAGGTATGGCCTAAGGGCCTACTTCACAAGATTTCCAGCTACGGTATCACTGGAAATGTTTTCTCAATCATGTAATCATTTTTCTCTGATAGGTTCATAAGAGTTGATGGGCTGAAATGAGAGGGTCACAGTATTAATGCTGGAGTCTCTCAGGGGTCCATTCTGTGTCCAACTCTCTTCCTTATCTAAATCAATGATCTCCCTAAACACATACTTAAATCATTCTTTGACATCTATGCTGATGACACGACCATCTATGGTAAGACATTAAAGGCCGCAAATGACAATGTTCTCTCTGATTCTCTCTCCTCTGATCTTGAGCGCGTGGTACAGTGGAGGAAGAGGTGGCTGGTTACTATGAATACATCTAAAACCAAGCTTCTCTCTTTACATCATCAACGTTCTGATCCACATCTGGCATCAACTGGAATGCATGGCTCTCGTCTAAGGGAAACTCCATATTTTGATAAGCTTCTGACCTGAAATGGAACACGTCCATCAACTCAGTTGCCAAGGTCGCTGAAAAAAATGGTAGGATCCTTTTACCTCTCCAGAAGATATCTCACTGCTAATGCAATTATCTATCTATATAAAAGCCAAGTACGTCCTAGGATGGAGTACTACTGCCACATCTGGGTAGTAGCTGCTAAAAACAGCCTATCCTGTCTTGATAGAGTACAAAATAGGTTTCGTGGCTTAGTGGGAGATGCCCTTTTCTTTTCCCTGCAACCTTTCTCCTACAGGGGAGACGTTGCGAGCCTGTCTTTGTTTTATCGTTACTTTCATGACAATTGCTCATCTGAGCTCAAGTCTCTGGTCCTCCCTTGCCAATATCTTACGATAAACCCCCGTCTAGCTGAAACCACTGTCAAAAATTTTCCCCACTCTTTATCTGTGCCAAAACCAAAACGTAGATTTCATGAACAAAGCGTCTTTCTTAGAACTGCACGCCTGTGGAACTCTCTTTCGTTTGCCTGTTTCCTACCTTACTACAACTTGGATGTCTTCAAGTCCAACATAAACAAATTTCTGACGAATCGCCTCTCTCAGTAAGACACTTTATCAAATCTTCAATACTAGCGATTACTACGATACTATTCCATTGATTACTGTACACGCAATAACCCTTATCCCCAAGTGGCTTCCGGCCCTTGATAAGTGGCGACTACCTTGTAAAAAATCACACAATTCTTTCAATGATGCAAACAAAATAAAGTGAACATTCACAATGGTTTGCTTCCCAGACACTACATCGGCAGATGATCATTGAACATCCAGTTGAAAACAAAATATATTTTTTTAATTAAATAATTTTAATATCGTTGTAAAATAAAATCTGTATTTTTAGATTGTTATTTTAATGTTGAGTTGATTGAGAAAAGTACCTGTTCGAAGATAATCACATAATGTGCAATTAAATAAGTAAAAAAATAATTATGATATTATATTTTTATATTATTTATTAAAATTAAATAAGATGATATCTTTATAATTAGAAAATGAAAAACGTATCTTAATATTATTTTATTGCAGAGCGAAAAACAGCGAATTAGGAAAAGGTGTATCTTAGTAAATCTGTCTCTTTTAGTAAAAATATCAATAGAATTAAATATGTAATCTATAAAATACATTGGAATGCTATCCTTGGACATAGTCAGAAAACAATTAAATATTTTCATTGCAACAAGCAAATTATTGATCAAACCAAAACACATAAAAGAAAACGCTAAATTAACATATTTCATTCTTATATATGACTTTATGTTGGTCGGATTTTAATGTAATTTATAAAATTCACTATGTCTGTGTGTCTCCGTATTTTCAAATCCTATCTCTTCCGAAACTAAAAGGGCGGTTCTAGGGATCTCAAATGATTGAATTTTTATGGACCGTTTTTTTTGTGCGACTGTAGCCGGTTAAAATAGTTTTTAACGGATCAAAAATGAGTCGAAATTGAAAAGAAATCGTTAAATATTTTGTACATTCATCTTAGTTTATCTTTCATCAATTTATATGCATGTCAGGTTGGTACAGTGGTAACGTCATCAACTTTGAATGCTATAGTTTTACTTTCGGTTTCGATACTAGCTGGTGGCACCCAAATATATATATATATATATATATATATATATACTAGCAGGGGTGCCCGGCGTTGCTCGGGTGTTTGGAGGTGTATGCTGTGCAAAAAAAACAAAAAAATGGTTAATTTTTTAAAACTTTGACCCCTATTATGACCCCTTAAAATTTATAGTTTCGGGCTCAAATCACTTTATTAAGTTAGATCCAGGTTCAAGGAACCTATATCTAAAATTTCAAGTGTCTAAACCCAAAATTGTCGGAGGAGTTTGGTAGAGTTCTTAAAGGTCAAATCGTTGAAATTTGATCCCATTACAGTCAAATTTCTGGCTGACACCCGTCACATCGATTTTCCCAAATCTCAGTACCCGGTATTTCAAATTTCGAGTCTATAGACTAAAAATTGACAGAGTTATTGCGTAGGGAAATGTACACAGACAGACACACACACAGACACACAGACAGACAGACACACACGTTCACTTTTATAGATATAATAGATATATAGGTGGCTGTAGAACTACATATATATATATATATATATATATATATATATATATATATATATATATTACTTTTGAAATCGTGGTTATAATATACGAAATGTGAACAAATATCATATTTAAGCGTATTTTACGACTGTGCAAAGCCGGCGCCCCTCCTCTTGTTAAGAAAAAGAATAGAAAAATAAGAAAAAGAATGATGAAAATGTGCTTTATAAAGGACAGCACAGCAACTTCATACTTTTTTATACTTCATTTTGTTATTGCTAAATCAATACGAGGCTTATATTCAGAGTACAGAACATAACAAAAAATGTGGTTATAATGTTTGAATGCAATAGATCATGAGCAACGCCGATTCATTACAACTAGTTATATATAATATTCTTAATCATACATGAATATATAATATTATTTAATTACAACTAGTTATGCTTAATACTGTTTAATTAATCATAAATATGCAAACTAACTCCTGTAAATACTTTAAAATAAATTAGTTCTCACTGAATCAGTCCAATATCAATACATGATGCAGATCTCACATGACTCATTATTTTATGCATCTTTTTCTGGTTGATGAGAATCATTTCAGCAAACTGTATTTTTTAACAATCCATTCTTGTCCTAATGACAAATCATTGCACTCATAAGTGATTAGTCTACACTCTTTTTGTCAAGTAATTCAGCCTGGATAAATTAGGCTCCATCAGACAAAATGCATTGTTCTCAAATTAACTTTATTCAAAATATGCGAATAGCAATGGGAAGTTGTTTAAGCCAGAGTATACACTCCCAAAATATTTAAGCATCGACAAGACAATGGATAGAGGGATTGTTAGCGCATCTCATTCACAATGGCTTCGATACAACTAATCATAACTTTTTGTTTATTTTAAATGTTGCGGAGTTAAAATATGGTATAAAACAATAAGTATTAATTTTATTTTTATTTCGGACTATTATTCTCATCTTTATTAATAATAATATATAATATATAATAATTATCTTTATTAATAATAATATATATACCAATCAATACGGACCCGACTATGGAAGATCAGATAATAAATAAACGTGGATTTATAAGATCAAAGAATCCAACCATGACCGCCCTTCGGGGCCCGTGGGGCAGTTGATAGAGACGTTTAATCTCTACGGTTCCAGATGGATATTGTCTTAAGATAGCGGTTTCAATCCTACCCAAAGCCTGCCAGAGGTTTACTTGGCCAAAACGTGGTGAGACGAAACAACTATGGATGGCAGTGTTTTCTGAGAATGCAGTTAGGAGATTCGAAGTTCCTAACCGTCGCTTTTACCACCTGACGAAGGCCAGAGAAATAGATGGCCGAAACGTCGTGGGAAACAGCAACCAATAAAGATGAAACAACAACTCATAAAGATGAGAATAATAGTCCGAAATAAAAATAAAATTTATATATATAATGCTCATCTCAAAAATGAATTCCAATTAAGGAATAATATATAAAACAATAAGTACTTTACTTAATCCGAATTGTGTCATACACATAAGTTTATAAAAACTATACTCGATATTGTAAAAATAGAAATTAACTGAGTAAAATAATTGGTTTCCCTGTTGCCGTTTAAAATGTGAACAGATGAGATTGACATATTGGTATGTGCGGGAACAATCCCAATAATCTGTGCTAATGGATGTTAGAACCGACAATTTAGAGAGTATCCATTCTTATAAAAATTCGACAACTCTAACAGAAGAAAACCTTTCAACGTTACATGATTCTTCTTCATCTTTTTTTCTTTTTCTTCTTCGTGTTTATTAGCTTATTCATCTTCTTCTTGTGCTTTTCTCACTTTTCAAAATCCTAATTTCAGACAGAGATAGACTACACATTTGATTATTTGCAACATTAAAATGTACACAGATAGCGGTTCAGAAACACGTGACATGGTTTAAATTGAACATCACTGACCAGGAAATAACAACAACATTGTTTTATATTTATCTTTAGCCATGGATCCTCATTAAAAAATAATATGTCCTAAAATCTATAATACATTCGAATAATATACAAAGTAAATCAATGTTATAAGCTTAGAAGATCATTTACTAAACGATTAAAGTTTAAAATGCAAAGAATTGTAGAGTGTCTCATGAAATAGAAATCAGTAAAAACGGAAAACTGTACAGTAAACACAAGAGAATGATAAAAAATCTTTTAAGAGCCGGGAAGAAAAATAAATATATTATATTTTGCGCATATCAACGGTTGCGTATATATATATATATATATATATATATATATATATATATATATATATATATATATATATATATACACGAAACCGTTGATATGCGCAAAATAATATAATTAAATTTAAAATTAAAATTAAAATAATAATATAATTAAATTTAAAATCATAATAATAATAATAATAATAATAATAATAATAAATGTATATATACATACATTTATTATTATTATTATTATTATTATTATTATTATTATTATTATTATTATTATTATAAGCAAAAGTATTATATGAATAAAAATGGAATTTTTTCGAAACTGAGATATGCCATAAAATATTTTTTGATTTTCAACTAAATGAAAAATGAAAGTCATTTTTTCTTAGACTTTCTGTGAAATCCAATCGTATCATAGAAGACTTTAATTTGTAACTTGTGTTTTTTTTTCTTATTTTGTTGGTGATGTTAAGGTCCACGTGTGATGTCGTCCAGAAGAGAAAACTGAACGTCCGATTATGTTGACGACTTTAACAAAGTCAAATCTTCTTAATGTGTATCACATAGTTTGCGCGTAAATTTGAATAGAAGTTTGAAACTGTTTCAAAAGCATCTTCACTTTCCTCGCATTGATGATGCGCTTGTTTGGTCAAAGAGCAAGGCTAAGAAGGTCGCTAGAGACGCATGATCATAACTCTTATGCTTAAAGGAAAGATTTAAAACAGTCATATTAAAGGGACGGTTTCTGGTTTCTTTTAGTATTAAACGGAAATGCGTACTCATAAGCAGACAAGCATATATATATATATATATATATATATATATATATATATATATATATATATATAACTACTTCATTTACTTACATAAAATTACAAAAAATTAAAATAAAGTATAGATTTATGCGTAAACTTTAAGTATTTACTTCAAAAGTGCTCAATACCTAGGTAGAGCTAGTTAGTAATTTATAAAATATATATGGTTATTAAGCTACACTGAATATTCGGCGTTTCAACCACTCTAGGATTCAGTGTAGCTTAATCGCCATATATATTTTATAAATTACAATATATATATATATATATATATATATATATATATATATATATATATATATATATATATATATATAATCAAAAAGTTATTCATATATTGAGGGAAGGGTGCATACTTCTCTTCCCCAAAAGGGCAACCTAAGCATACCAAGCAACTAGAGGAATACCACTCATCTCAATTGCAGCAAAAATCTACAATACTATGCTTCTCAACCGTATCCAACCAAAGATCGAAGAAATACTCAGGAAGAACCAGTATAGATTAAGGGAAATTACTCTACTACTAGTCAAATCGCTCTACTACTAGTCAAATACGTACTGTAAGGATACTGATCGAAGGAGTCAAAGCCAAAAACGTTGTTGACCTATATTATTGTTAAAGAACAGACGCCTGTTCTTGTAAGTGAGTAAATAAGAGATAGTATAGTCGAGGATTCGAACTTGCGAAGCTATATTTGGAATTTCGAATTTCGATCATAAGTTAAAATAAATACAGAATACATAATGTTATTGAAATACAGAATGTTATTGAAAATGGAATGTAGAATTACCATTGTTTAATTCATATAAAATAGTTAGATATTGGTTTATAGAGAAAGGAATGGAATGATGAATTTTGTTTCTGTTAATGAAATGAAATTAAAATAAGGAATCTAGATCAGAACAAGAGAAAATATTAAACATATTTGTAAAGTAGGTTAGAGAAATCGGGTTGAAACATGTGACCTACAATGCATGCTTAAACACGGAGGCATTTCAGGCTATGTGTCTGATATGCACGTGTTGGTCATGCAATGACATCAGAAGTTTTGAATTCAGATAGATAAGTCAGTCAGTCAGCCAGGCAGTCGAGTAGTCAGTCAGGGAACAGGGTGAGTGAGTTAGAGACAGGGCTGACATCGAACCTTGGAAGCGAAGGTTAGAAGAAAAGAGCATCATGTAAGACTTGAATTCCTTGATGCAAAGCCATTGACCGGTCGAAATGGAATAAACAAACAACTTCATCTTTTTGTATCTGCGTCTTCGTGTTATGTATTCAACAGAAAAGGTATTGCCAATTTATATTATAAGAACTTTGTGAAAATCATCATCTCAAAAATAGGTAAAGAAATATGTGTCAATGTTATAGAAACACTCCCATTCACAGAACTGTCAAAAGTATAAATGTCAAACTATATCTCGGTCTATCTATCTATATATAAAATCTGCTCTCATTGTATATTACGTGCCGTCGGCTCTGCTGTATTAACATGTACCCTGTCTTTATATATACAGAACTTTCTGTCTCTTTATATATAAGACCTGTCCCTATCGCACTAATATGAACACACAAGAACCCTTACTAATATGTAACATACGGCTATTTGGTGCCGTATCGTGACCAGTCCACTCATACATGGGTAGGTTTGAAACAAAAACAAGTACTTCAGTTACCACGGAAAATCACAACGTTTTAGGGTCCATTATAAAAATTCCACGAAAAAAAAAAATCCTAGACGAAATAAAAAATAATTAAGAAAATAAGAAGAAAAGAAAAACGCACACACATACACAAAATTAAAAAAAGGATACAAGGAAAAATAAAAAAAGCCGATATGCCACAAAAGAAAACAGTTGTAATGAATGGAAAAAGATATATACGAGTCGATTCAGAACAAACCATGCACAATGCATTCATAAAAGAATTGTTGTAAATTTATTTTATAAATATACACACACACACAAAGTTGAACCAAGGAAAAATTGCTTGACGTGACCTTTTCAAACCAAACTATGAATAGTATTCATTGTTTTAACATATTTTGAAAATATGCAGTGCACACACAAAATACACATAGAGAAAGAGGTTATAGTGTCATTCATAAAATGGTTATCCTTTACGGAGATGGTCCCGACGTCCGCCTCGTTCTGAGTTCGGGGAGAGGCCGTCTGACGTAGGCGGTGTCGAGGCAGAAAATTACCTTAACCCTAAAATTTGCGATATGTCACAGACAGATGCTTTTACAAATATTGTGAAACAAATCACAGAATTTTACAGGGTTAACTAACTACGTGGAACTATTCTAATCATGTGGACTGTTTTTTTGTTTTTAAATTCTAATTATTTGAACTGTTTATTTTGTAAAATTCTAATTATTTGAACTATTGAATTATCACAAATTTGAAGTGTTTATTTTGTAAAATTCTAATTATTTGAACTGTTTATTTTGTAAAATTCTAACTATTTGAACTGTTTAAAATAAAAAATAAAATTTCTAATTATTAGAACGGGTTTTTTTCTCCTTAAGTTAACAACTGGACACTTTATTGAAGGGGTAATTTTCTGCCTCGACACCACCTACGTCAGACGGCCTCTCACCGAGCTCAGAACGAGGCGGACGTTGGGACCATCTCCGTAAAGGTTATCCCATAAAATTTGGGTCAATGTCTATCCACAGATTGTTGACAAAATGTCAATCAAATGTCGAAGGTATTGTACACTTAAGACTGAGTTGTTCGGAAACAAAAATATGTATATCGTCCAAAAAAAAAAAAAAAAAAAAGATGCAAAAATCATTATCGAGTGTTAAAAACGTTATGTATATATATATATATATATATATATATATATATATATATATATATTTTACTTATGCATGTATATTAACATGCTGAATTGTTAAAAATAAGTTGCCAGTATTTATAAAACATTACGATAATTGTAAGTTTACCAGTAGTTATATGTTTTTGAGCGATTATTATGTTTGAGTTTGTTTATATAGCACTTATGCGGCCTATAGAGAAGTGTTTTACAGCATCTTTTATTAATTTATGAAGGTGAAAATATGCAATAGTTGCAAAACACTAGCCTTTCCTTGCGTTTGTAATGGGTTTCTAAATAATTACATAGTTGTTTCAGTGTATTTCATAAAATGCATAAGTCTAAAAAGAATATAAGGAATGTACAAAGAAAAAAACATTATTCATTAAACCCAGACTGATATAATATCGGTCAACAACTACTAGTATGTTGTTTACATTTGGTGTTGACGAGCACAAAGAAATAAATAAATAAAGAAGAATGTAGAAAGTATATTTGCTACTAGATACTATACGTATGTTTGTAAATGTTTTAGTCGTAGCAGAGAAACTAAACAGTAATTAGTTACGTAAAAGGGGTGGAAAATTCGTTCGCTGTTGCTACATGTTGGAAATTAATGTATAATAACTGAAATTGATGCTGTGTGTAGAAGTATTTGTCCTAGCGATGCCTTATTGTAATGCTTTGAAGATTTCGTTTAGAATGATCTAATTCCGGAATAAGAGAATTAAGGAGCAACTAATCAGAGACAGTGGACTTTCCTGGGGGCACTTGGTTATTTTTTATTCTACTACGGGAATGTTAATGGCATATCCCTGTATGTATGAGCAAATTACGGCCGGTGTAAGCGTAAAATCTGGTGAACGTGTATTCCTTTCGACTGGTTGCGGTAGTGGTCTAAATATTTAGAGGGGAAAAATAGGTACGCCTTTCTCTAACGATGTTACGATTGTGATAGTTTTGCTCCTAGAATGTGATATAGTATTTTATTATCATGATTGAATGTATCTGCAAAGGTGTTCGAAAGCTACAGTCCAGCTGTATTGAATTTGCATATGACATCTGTTGTTAACAAACCTACGATGATATTGTTCAGAGAGGAATTCCTGTAACTACTTTATTAATAGAGAGATAAACAAAATAAAACTAGGAAACAAGGAATCTGGAATTGGAAAGCAGGGAATCCTCCAGTCTCTAAGTGTTTATTGTTTTCTTTGGTAAGAGAATAAGTTCGGTTAAAAGAAACATAACAGAAATCCATTATTTGTTTTTTTTTTTTTTTGTATCTGATTAGATTAATCGTCGTGTATATTACTTGTCTGATGGTTATCCGTTTTGTGGATTCTGAAAGAAACCTCAAAGAGTCCTTCTTCGAGTCTGGCTGTTGCTGCTTTTCTGTTTCTGGACCCTTCCTTTTGTCGACTGAAAAGAAAGATTCATTATTTAGTGTGGTATTATTCTTAGAGTGTTCCTGCTGATCAGCCACCTTCGGTTCAGAACTATTTGATAGGGTAGATTTGGAGGTTTACAGTGATCAGGAAAACAGAAGATCCCAGGTTTGTAAAGGATGGGTCAGTGGCAGGAATGAGAGCTAGATCTTGTGTCGAGACTTTACTGATGACCGTCAGAGGAAAGCATTCTGACAAAATTGGGAGTTGCAGATATTATTTCTACTGGTTCCACTAGAGGGCCAGGCTTGTGTTGACGGAAAACTTTCTAAGAAGAGCTTGCCCTCCTTGCAACCACTCAGGGAGGGTGTATCCGGTACACGACCTTCTAAAAAAATGAACATTCTCTCATATGGATTTGTGTTAGTTGCTGTATAAAGGAGAGATCGAATAGAGTGCAAAACAATGTCAAGTACTTCTTGTCAATAACGATCATCCAGTCGCCTGGTCTTGGGGGCGAGTTTTGATCGTTTTTCAAATTGTACCTTTACTCTCTCGCATTTTCCGTTGCCAATTGGATGGTATGAAGTTGAATAGGTAGTCACAACTCCATGTTGCCAGAGAACCACTTTTAGTTCACCTGAAATGAACTGACTCCCTCGATCACTGTGGATGGAATCTGGGAAACCTAAGAAGGTAAATAAATTCTAGAGACATTTTATGACAGTTTTTGTTGATATATACTGGCATGGATAGACAAAAGGATAACGTGAATATTCATCTACGATCACGAGTAGGTATTTGCAATTATCCGTAGATGGTTTTGGACCCATGACATCTATTGAAAGGCATTCAACGGGTGATTGGGAATTGATTAAATGACCGGAGGGAGGATCGAAGAATCTTAGTTTTAGTTCAGCACATGTTTGACATTCAGCGCAGTTTACGTTTAACATCTTCCATAGAGAATGGTAGATTCTTCTGTCTCACAAAATGATTCAGCTTCGGTACTCCTAGATGATAGAGCGCTGCGTGCAGATCTTTTAGTGATAATGATCACGAAGTAGAGGATGGACGAGAAATAGGGCTATTAAGGGAACATGGTATACCATAAAAGTAGTTGGAAAGTTCAAGTCTCTAGCGAAGTAGTTTATCATTTTTAATTCGGTTTGGTACGACTTGTCCAAGTATAATAGGAGTACACAGGTTGGGTAGAATAGGCAGACGCATATTAGGATATAATTGTCCATTAATTGTGATAGATGGCAACACAGTGACCTTGTTTTTTTTCTTGTGACATTTGTGGAAGCCATAATTACTGTTCCACTGGGAGGTAGAATATGAAGGCTAAGTGCTCTAACGACGTTCATTTTTATAAAATTACTAGCAGTTCAGTCCGGCTTTACTCGGGCTCTATGTACTGTTCATAACTTACCTTACGTGTGAATACACTTCATGTTAGATTTCAAATGTTTAGATCAAAAACTGTTTGAGTAATTTCGTAGAGACCGTAGAGGTCAATTTTTTTTTAAATATTTGACCCAAATTTTTACCCCTTAACATTTATTATTTTGGTCTCAAATCAAAATACAAAGTTTTACCCATGTTCAAGTTATCTACATCTAACATTTCAAGTGTTTAGATCCCAAATTGACGGAGAAATTTAGTAGAACATTCAAATTTTCGCCCCCTAACTGATTTAAATGCATATCTGAATGCCCATTATGTATAAATTGCAACTATTTAAACCTCAAATTGACTGAGTAGTTTGCTTGACATCGCAAATGTCAAACCTTTTAAACTTTGACCACTTGGCAACTCAAATTTTCGAACAAAACCAATTAAAAAGCTTGCCCTATCTTTGAATACCCTTTATGTAAAATTTCGAATATTTACACCAGGAATTAGCTGAGTAATTTGGTAGAGACTGCAGCGGTCAATTTTTTAAAAAACTTCGACTCCAATTTTGACCCGTTAAGATTTATTCTTTGGAGTTCATATCAAATTAAAAAGTTTGATCCATGCCCAACTAACCTACATTTTTAATTTACAGTGTTTTGACCCAAAATTGGCGGAGGGGTAAAAATCATTTAACTTTGACCCCTTGACAGCCAAATTTCTGTCCGACAACGGATTAAAAAGATTTTCCCAAATCTCAATACACCTCATATCAAATCTCGAGTCTGTAAACCGAAAATTGACAGTGTTATTTGTCAAGGAAATGTACACACACACACACACACACACACACACACACACACACACACACACACGCACACACACACGCACACACACACGCACACACACACGCACACACACATACACACACACACACACACACACACACACAGAATTTTCACTTTTATAGATATATAGATGAGTGCTCTCACTGTCTATCCTAGCTTTCAGACAAGTGCTGTTTATTCTTGCCTTTACGATAGATTATTGTGAACGAGGTGTGCATTGAGATAAAACTGTGAGAGCCATATAAGCAGAGCTAGTTCTTATATTAGGAGGTGTCTGCTTTCTTTTAGACCGACAGACTACTGAGAAATTGCTTTTCTTTCCACATGTAAGACAGTCAGCATTTCTAGCAAGGCAATAGTTTCGAGAATGATTTTCACGCGCACAGAATTGGCATTTGGCATGGTGAACTGCTTTATTAGTTCTAGAAAAAGCGGGACGTTCTTTACTTAATTCATACCTTAGATTATTTTAAGATTCCCCTGGATACATTGATACTTTTGCTACCACTGGCGAAGTCTGATAAGCCGCTGCATTGTGTTGAGCCGTTTTGAGACTTCTTGCGGTTGTTACCGCATTATCAAAATTAATTTCACAGCTTTCTAGTAGTCTTTGTCGTATCGTTGAGGAAGTGATACCTGTAATAAAGACATCCCATGCTGAGAAGCAGTGATATCTTCGAACTTACAATCCTTGGAAAGATTTTTTAAAGTTAAAAGGAATTGATCAATTGATTCACCCAGTTGCTGCTTTCTAGTAGCGAGTAGGTGATCAGCAAAAAAACAAAAAACACAAAAAAAAAACAAAAAAAAAAAAACAGAATTAACTGGTTTTACTAACTAGATTGAAAAATACTAATAGCTTTCTCGAATTTTATACAGTTTGGTATCAGGTAATAGACTTTAGGTGATATATAGTTATTAGATGGAAAGAGAACAACAAAAAACAACAGAAAAACGAAATTGGCAGTGTGAAACCATCCTGTCGATACAACGCACGAAATCTTTGTTCTTTATTTCCTCAACGTGCAGCAAATCCTCGTTTACGAGAGTGATTTCTATTACACCCCCTCCTGATATCACTATAGCAGGGAGATGGTGATCGCCTTTGACGTGTATTTCTTTGTAGAATTGGAGGTGTCACTTCTTTGTTCCCATCTTCCTATTCACTACCGTCATCGCCACCGGCACGTTCCACAATTTTCTCTTCTGGTTACGTAGACAGCGGTTCTGAATTCACGCAAAGGGGCACTAGAGGATCAGGATCATCCTCCAATTGTATGTTTTCTTCCTCATCGTCCTCCGAGGGAGATGAGGCACAACAGGGACGAACATCTTTCACATAACGTGGGACATCATTGAATAACATAGTCTGAGGATTTATTATTTTTTCTATTCCTCCACTGCCAAACCTTGTAGCGTACTGAGCATCTGGTGGTTTTATCCAAAGCCGATCTTGCACTTTATACGATGTGTCGACAACTCTAAATACTGATGGTGTGACATCTATCCCTTTTATACGTTGTTCGTACCGGTAAATTCCATTGGCTGGCGCAGTTGATGGTGTCGAATCATCCTTGGGTCTCACATTGTACCAGTACATAGCTTCTGAAATCGAAAACTGCGTCCTTTCTGTAATTCTTTTGACGGTGTGGTGACGCCGCTTTTCTATACCGTTACCCTCAGGAAAATATGTACATCGGTAACGCATTCTACCCGCCTCCCATTCGGTTGTGAATTTCTGAAATTCTTGACATCGAAATGTGGCATTATCAGTAAAGATTTCAAGCGGGGAACCACGTTAAAATAAGATGGATCTTAATTGTCGCATAATGTTCAATGTATCCTGTCATGTCAATAGACGCCATATCCTGAAACGCACTGGGTCAAGTTTTCCTCCACCTCAAGCTTCTCTTTTTGCTATCGGGATGGTGCTGGATAAATTCGCTGACACTCTTCGTACGGGTGTATTGCTGATTTGATTGATGCCTTCGTAGTTGCAGGGCACACTCTTCAGATAAAATATGTGGTACGACAAATTCCAGGATGTCCACTTTTCTTATGTATTTCAAGGATCTGATTCTCGATAATCCATCACGGGTCGAATTTTGTGTTTAGTTGGTTGTTCAATAAGCCATGAGTAGAATTAATTCTTTGGGTGGTTCGGACGTTCTTGTGGGTATGGCATTAACCTACCGTTATCAACCACAGCTGAAGTTCTTCATATGCAGTTCGATTTTTGATAGAAACTGCATACTCTGGAATGGTATTGCATAACCAATCTGGCGATTCGATCATGGTCCATTTCCACCTCGTAGTCTAGGCCTTTCTTTGTCGTCAAACGTAGCAGAGACTCCCTTTTTGCACATACTTCTATCCCTCTGCACAGCGTTATACCTCCTAGAGATCTTATTGCGTCAATTCCAAGTAATAAGTTGTATCCAGGGGGTTTCCTGCATCACCAGGACGTCAACTTCAGCTGTGTCACCTTTCTCAGTGTAGATTGTGACAGTCCCTATACCACAACATGCTTGGGATAAGCCATTCATGGTCATGACCTCCACTTGTTGCTTCCTCCACGCCCGACAGTGATTATATTGCTTTAGCATACTTTCATCAGTTTTGAAGTTATGTGTAGCTGATTACGGTAATATATATGAATAGGTTGAGAATTTTCTTGTTTGATTCAAGTTTTTCAGTTTGATTCAAGTTTCTGATAGCTAGTTTTATTTGTTTATCTGCAAAAGAGTTTGGGAATTGGTTATTGACTAAAATCCGTATTATATTTTTTAATTCGTTAAAGAATATTTTTCGTTAACGAATTAAAAAATATAAAACAAGTTTTAGTCAATAACTAATTCCCAAAATTGTTTGTTTGTGTGTCTGTATGTGTACATTTGCCTACCAAACTACTCTGTCAATTTCCAGTCTACAGACTCGCGATTTGACTTAAGAGGTATTGAGATTTAGGAAAATTTTTAAACCGGTTTTCGGCCAGAAATTTGGCTGTCAAGAGGTCAGAGTTCAATGATTTGACCTTTGTAAACTTTACTAAACTCCTCCACCAATTTTAGCTCTTAACATTTGCAATTTTAGATGTAGGTTACTTAGACATAGATCAAACTTTTTAATTTGATTTGAACCCAAAACAATATATGTTAAGGGGTAAAAAATATTAAGAAGGTATATATATATATATATATATATATATATATATATATATATATATATATATATATATGTATATATATATATACCTTCTTAATATTTTTAACTAGAAATCTTTATATACACAAATATAAAAATACGGTAATTTTTCATATACCAATAAAAAAAATAATTAGTAAGCTTCGAGATTATCAGTTTCTATATTCGAGTCTTCGTATAATATTTTCACAAAATCAAAACAATAAAGCTTAAAATGAGGGCATCATGTTGTGTGCTTTTATATTCATTACAATTGTTTCGTTAGCATTCGGACAATTTCGAACATTATGTCATTCGAAAATATTCCCAAAATGGTCCTTCTTCACACAGTGAAAAACACTATTTAATATACATAAAAAGAACACATTTCGAATCCCCATTTAGGAGATCAAGCACCTACACCCTTTTCTACCAAGTTTGTTTTTGTTTAATTATTTTCACTTTGCCATGGAATGTATAATTCGCCTAATTTTCGTATTTCTAATCTATCTTAGCTTTACACTCATAATCCGAGTGCTATTTAATTTAAGTGATTTTATTCTCGTAATTATTTATTTAATTTATTTATTTCCAAAATACTGAACCACACTTAAAAAATCTAGTTCAAAGTTATACGTTCTAATTGTATTCTCTTCCATTTATGAAAGTTTCGTATCATCTGTTTATATTTGCGATTACATTTATATACATTTCACTTAATTGTTTTTTTTTTGTCTAAAAAAAGAAATTATAATTTAAAGTCGATCAAAAAAATTTTAAGCTGATATTAATTTTCATTCTATACTAGTTATGACTGATTTAAATTTTAAATTTATTTTTTTAAGTTTTATTGCTATACATTTTAAACTCCATTGTTTTTTTTTCTTTTCATGTTGTCGAGGAGAAAACTCTGATTCTTATATTTTAATCGATTTGCCAATTTCTTTAAGTTTAAGGTATTCATATTTAAATATTTTGACTTGAGTGTTTATCATTCTGTGAAAGGATAAAACTATCCTAGTCGCAAAACTAATGTGACAGGTTACGACCCACGGGGCCAAATCCTCGTCGACGGCTACTAATGTGGAAGGATCTTAAGGGATCTTTTGTCACTTAAGAGTCAATCTTCGGTCATGGGACCAAATGTGAATTTTCCTGGTCTTTCATTCACTTCTTGAGTCACGGGTTGATATGGAATCAGTTGTGTATCACTAATTGTTCACTAAAAAGTCAATAGCTCAAGGTGTTGCCGCATACCAGAGACAATAATTAGCTTCACAAAAAGAAAACAAACTTCGGATTTTTTTCTACTCTAATTATTCATTCCAAATGATATATTTACAATTTCTTTTTACAAACTTTGGATAATTCTTTTGAAAATCTTTCGAAATTTCTAATTCTTCTTCAGTTGACAGGTGGGGATAGGTAACAGACAGGGGGGGGGGGCGTGGCAAACTCAACTTTATACTGGAACTCAACTCTTACTTGACTTAGACTGGGCTTCAACTGTCAAAAACCGCTCGCGCAATTCCTTTAATCGTCATATATGGAGTGGGTCTGAGAGATGTTGGATCCTCCCTTCAGCCAATCACCTCGCTTCATCCCTCAACGAGGCCTTCTTTGGTTGGTTAAGTAGCCAACATATCCTTGCATATTAGTTAGGGATCTTCCCCAAAAGAATTGTGTCAATCATATCGTTAACACGACATAAAGGTCGATCCTCCGACCTTTGCCAACATTCGGCCTTGGATGCAAACAAAACATAACTGGCATTGTTTTCGCAATTTTCTACACCTGCGATCAGCATGTTGTGCGTCATTATTGAATTTTAACTCGTCTTCATATTAATATATTAATTCTCGTCAGGTCATCCGCTACTGTGCGGGAGAGCTTTCACACAAAAGCTTCAAATCGGTGCCAATTTTACTCTTTAAGAAGGCCGTTTTAGCCCTTTAATGTCGCCATTTTCGCCCCTCCGCTCCTCCTAAGGGTTGGAGCCAAAATCGCCCCCTTCGCTTTCAAAGGAAATGGAAGAGTATATCCTGTCTATACGAGGGGTGTGCAATAAGTAATACCCCTGACCCACTTCCTATAACAGTAGAGCAACGAAACTTGGCACAGTTATTAGTCTTTCTCTACATAGGAACCACCCAGAGTTATGCATTTTTCCCATCGTTTAATGCAGCTCTGGAGACCGTTTTTATAGAACACCTCAAGTTGGTCGTCCAACCACGACGTGACTTCAGAAATCAAGGCTGCATCATCTGGGAAACGCTTTCCTTTCAAAAACAACTTCATGGTTGGGAAGGGGTGAAAGTCAGAGGATGCACGGTCAGAAGAGTAGGGAGGATGAGGCGGATTTCATAACTACACGCCCGTGCTTCTGATCTGCGACATGCGAGTTGTGGACCGGAGCGTTGTACTGCAGGAGGAGGGTACCTTTGTTGATCTTGCCTCGCGTCTTGATTTTGATAGCTTCCCTTAATTTCTTCAAAAGTGAAACATAATAGGCTCCTGTAATTGTGGTACCCATTGCCAGGAAATCTGTCATCACTACTCCGTCCTGGTCCCAGAAGACTGTGAGCATGACCTTGCCAGCGGAGGGCTGTACCCTTGCCTTCTTTGGAGGTGGTGAGTCCAAGTGCTTCCACTGCATTGACTGGGCTTTGATCTCTGGATCATAGTGATGGACTCAGGTTTCATCCTGTGTAATCAGACTTTTGAAAACCTTTGACTCATCTTCTTGGCACATATCCAAATTTATCCTCGAGCACTCAACGCGTTCTCGCTTCTGGAATGGTGTGAGCAACCTGGGAATCCATCTGGTAGACAGCTTATGCATATGCAAATGGTCATGAATGATAGTTTCCACAGACCTTGTACTAATCTTGACATCTTGGGCTATTTGGCGAATAGTATGCGCCGATCTTCCAGAATGACAGCCTCAACTTGACGGACAGATGCCCTATCAATGGCAGAAGGGGGCGACCAGGTCTGGGAACTGTTTCCACAGACTTCCATATTTAAGGGGGAGGCGGATATACGCACTAAAAAATATTTCCCCTCATGTATTTTACGGAAACTGAATTTATATGTAATTTCATTCTAAAATGGATAAGTATCGAAAATTTCACGAAAATTTGACCATTAGTTGATTTTTGCTAAATTTATTAAACACGGGTATGTTTTCACGTAACGTGAAAACATACCCGTGATTAATAAATTGCTTACTACCTGGGCACGTTATTTTAAAGCGTCAATTATGTAAACAAGATTTTCGTCTCGCAATTCCATTATTTTCGTACGATGAAAAATTATTACTAGTTTATTTTGCCCTTTTTCTTTTAAATAATACAAAAGTTATGCTGATAGTATTAACTTATAATAAAGTTACATCGTGTTAAATATAGGGGGGTAATCCTGTGGTGAATTTTGTCAGTCCTTAATGATCGACATCGGAGAAATCCAGAGCTCGACACGCCCACACCAGCCGCCGGCAGCATGATAAAACTAGACTCTTGTCGACCAAACTCACCCAGGCTGAGGTAAGTGGGCGGTCCAACCTAGACCCCCAACCACCGCCCACCGCTCTGGTTTTATGCCTTGTCGCTAATTCAATTTATTTCAATCCAAGCAACGCCGAATTAGCCGTCAGCGTATCAGCAAGTCGCTGACAGCAGCCAGATCGTAGTAATCGGTCTGTTTTCCCGAGATCACGAAAGGTGGCTTGTACAGCCTATTTCCCTTTCTAATTAAAATACAACGCACAAAATTACTCGTTCTTTCTTTCTATCATTAGCCTGTTGCCTACAGCGTCGAGCGATTTATCTCTGCCGATACTGGCGGTTTCGTTTGTACGAAGTCTCTTCCGCTCCTAATTGCTTTTCCATTTTTAGTTTCAGCGTACTGGTTTAATTAATTCATTTTTTTATTATTCAATTTAAATTCATAAAGACTCAAATCACAGTAAAAATGTTAACATTGCATTCCCTCATTGGACAATCCATAAAGAGAATTTTTTTTCTATTTAATTCCGATTGTTTATCCGTACTGTCGGTTTCAATTAGAGTTTCTAGCAAAGGGTAAGCGATTTTTCACTCCCATGCTCACCCCTGCTCTCTCGCAAAGACTCTTAGCGTCTCATTAATATATTACTTCCGAACACTAGTTCTCAATATTAGCAATGATTACGTCCTTTATTTTTAAATTATCATCAACATGATTCTCAAAATGAAAACATTTTCTTCCAGGAAAAGTTCTACAATTTTAAATATTTCCAAATTAATATCCAAGTTGAAATCAACGCTTTCCATTTAAAATCCTTTCAATTTGTTTTCAATTTAAAATCAAATACTTTTAATACTAGAGTGCTCAACACAATCTCGGGTTTGGCAGTTTACCTCGCTCCTACTCCCCTGCTTTCTCACCCGTCGCCTCCCAGTCAACAATTTCTTTCTTGGGTGAATACGACCTCGGCTCTCCCAGTCTTACTATCTGGGGGATCACGTCATCTCATTTTCTAATCTCCAGTCTTCGCCCCATGACGTCAGTACACTGGTCAATTTTGGGACTAGCATAGCTACTCATTGCGCAAGTCGCTCTCCGCCTCCAGGGTCTTATCTTCTGGATTCAATTCATCCGTTTGGTTGGGCTATCAAGTCACTCCCCCCCCACACACACTTTGTTCGCCAACATCTCCATCGCTGCATGCCGCCATTTATTATCTCTTCTATTTTAACATCAAGCATCCACAGCTTTCTCTTTTCTACCGTAGGTACTTACAACATAGCAACTATAAAAGAGAAACCAAAATTCACTTTGGAGAAAAACATCCTAACAGTTTACTTGCGCAAATGATACTCATGCGACGCATTTAAAGATATTAAAACAATTTATAAATAACACACTCCAACCAGCTAAACTCTCTTTCCTTTTCTTAAAAATACGAATGAGTTTTTTTTTCTACAAATAACCAAATCACACGCGCCAAAATTCCTCCTTCAAGTTATTCGACAGTTTAAAGGCGTCAAATAACTGTTAATAACACAGATGGACACTTTTCTCTTCTTAAAATATAATTCAGTTTTTTCTAAAAAATAACAGAATCTCTTACTCCGTTTCACTTAAAAAAATATTCATCAATTTAAGGCGGTGATTGATTAACCGTTAACTACACAGATCACACTCCTCTCTATTATGGGGGGTTTTCTTAACAAGACAACAAAATCACTCACGCTCGTTTAACTTTTTCTTTTTAAAATATTGGTCAATTTAAAGGCGGTAATCAACCGTTAACTATTCTTCTACCTAAAAACAAATCGCCTCCAAAGTTCCTTACGACAATAAGAAAGAACTGAAGTCAAAATAAGAGGTTGTAGTTCACCACAACCTGTAGGTTGACACACTCTGCAGGGCGAAATCTTGCGCGACTGACGTCAACCTTCAACTGGCTCAAACCGTAATGTTTAAAAAATCGTGATCGTCAATTAAAAAATTGCATTGTGCAGTGGATTTCTTTTCCATATGTTTTCTCATCGGAGCAAATCGATTCCTGCAGTGATAATTTAGATGTGACCAAAGTTCATAATAACGTTTAAATCCTTCAACGGCTAGTTTCAATTTTTCAGGTCGTCCAAAAAGTTTTCTTTTCTTTTCGTCTTGGGTCCGTTGTCACATTTTTAACCAACAGAGTCTATCCTGGTCACGACGCCAATGTGAAAGGATAAAACTATCCTGGTCGCAAAACATGTGATCGTTCGCTAAAAAGTCAATAGCGCAGGCGACCAGAGACAAAAATTAGCTTCACAAAAAGAAAACAAACTTCCGGGGTTTTTTCTACTTTAATTATTCAGTCCAAATGATATATTTACAATTTCTTTTAAAAACTTTTGATAATTCTTTTGAAAGTCTTTCGAAATTTCTAATTCTTCCTCAGTTGACGGGTTGAGACAGGAAACAGACAGGAGGGAAGCGAGCGAACTCAGCTTTATACTGGAACGCAAGACTCTTACTTGACTTAGACTGGACTCCAACTGGCAAAACTGCTTCGCGCAATTTCTTTAATAGTCATATATGGAGTGGGCTTGAAGGATGTTGGATCCTCCCATCAGTTTCATCCCTCAACGAGACCTTCTTTGGTTGATTAAGTAGCCAACATATCCTTGCATATTAATTAGGGATCTTTCCCAAAAGAATTGTGTCAATCATATCGTTAACAGGACATAAAGGTCGATCCTCCGACCTTAGGCAACATCCGGCCTTGGATGCAAACAAAACATAACTGGTATTGTTTTCGCAATTTTCTACACCTGCGATCAGCATGTTGTGCGTCATTATTGAATTTTAACTTGTTTTCGTATTTAATATATTAATTCTCGTCAGGTCATCCGTTACTATCCGGGAGCGCTTTCACACAAAAGCTTCAAACCGGTGCCAATTAAAACCTTAAAGAAGGTCGTTTTCGTCCTTTAATGTCGCCATTTTCGCCTCCTCTTGTAAGGGATTGGATCACAATTTATCCTCACTTAATTTTAAGCTTTTTATTCTAACATTAAATTCCAAATTCTAATCTCTGTTGTTACTTTTTTTTAAATTCACACTTTTTATTACATTTCTTTTACTTCATCTTAGCATGCCAGTCACAATAACTTATAATTCCTTTAATTTGGTATTTCTTTCCTTTCTTGTACTGTATAAATTATGTGAGTGTAATTTTATTTAATCTAACGATTATTCAAACTAAAACTACTTCTATTTTTCCCATTTTTTCCTGTATGTAAAGTGAAAGATCTACTTATTTAATTATTTTTTACGCGATTTTGAAGTTTTAATATTAAATTTACCAATTCTCCTTACACATTTACATTTCACTCTCAATATATTCTGTAGATTTCATCGTTCATAAATGTATTTCAGTCAGGATTTAGGCGTGATAGCAGGAATTTATTCCTGTGAAAACAGTTTTGTATAGCATCTAATTTTTTGTCTAAGATTTCTTCTTTAGAATTCACTACATATTTTGCTTCAAGTAAACACAGATTACATCGTTTTGATTTATTTGTTTTATACTTTCTACCCTTATCAACTATTGACTATTTTCTTTTTATTATTTTCATACCTATTTTGATTCTTCAAATTTTTTATTTTTTCATTGCCATGTTGTATGATATTGTTCAGTTTGTTCTGCTATTTCTATTATTCACCTTCTTTGTGTATTCTATTTTCTTATTATATCCCGATCTAATTGAGGCTTTATCGTAATATTCTTTATTTTCATCAAATAAGTTCTAGTTTTGAGATACCTAGATATTCTGTTTTATTAATGTGGTATAAGTGCTTCCCTCATGCACTTACGATGATTGATTTATAATTGATATAGAATATTGTATTGTTCGGTACATATTTATTTAGAACCTAACGCATTTCTGTTATCTGTACGTCTCCTCTTTCTCTCTCTCTCTCTCTCTCTCTCTCTCCGTCTATATAAATATAGAGAGAGAAAGTGAGAAAGAGAAAAGAAGATAGAAAGAAAGAGAGAGAAAGAGAGAGATAGGTACAGACGATAGAGATGTGTTAGGTAATAAATATACTAAAATCTATATTTATCATTCAATTCTTTTATATTTAAAACCAAAATGGGAAACCGTATATTGGAATTTGTCAGCCTGACACAATCTGGGAATTTTATTTCATTTTCTTTTCGAGTAACATTTATAACCCTATAAACATTAGAAAACAGTGTTGCGACGTCCCTTGAAGCATATGCCTTCCGGTCGCCCGGACGTATAAAACAAGGTACGCGAAACACCTAGGAGAATGCGTATCCCATTTACATGGACTAGTAGCTCAAATATTCCCTTGTATAGTCGTTTGTCAAAAATATTCGTACGATATTGCAAAACGTTCGTACGATCTTGCTTAATTATTCGTACGATATTGCAAAATTATTCGCACGAAAAAAAATGTGCTGTGAATATATAAATACTTATCTTAATTTTATTTTTTAAAAAGCATTTGCATATGATGTTTTAGAGCTTGTTCATCGAAATAGGGGCCAAACTTTCAAAAGTATTTAATGCAATCGTCTTCTTGTTTTTTTTTTTTTTTTTTAGATATATTTCGTCGAACCCGGGAATCTTACTGTCAAACCCAGTAAGATCACATTGATGTAGCAAATATAGCACTTAGTAAAATTATGTTGTAAGTTACACTCTGATGGAGGTTGAAGAAATAACATTCAGTGCAGATTTCACTCAAAATAGGATTGCGAATTACTTAAAACTTCTACTCAGTCATACCTGACTGAACGAGAGCAGACTACCTTTGTTGATTAAATAAAAAATATTCGTTCTGAATTCCACAAATATTTTTGAGTTCGACGGAAAGATTTGACGCGATACAGCTGCAGAAAATCGGAGAATATTAATTTATCATAATAAAAAAAACGCTCAAGATGATACCAGTATTTTGTAGAATCCAAATCATCAATCATCATCTATAAAAAATCAGAAAGACAAAATAACAAAAGAAAACCCTTTAACACTTCGTTACCAAGTAAAAAACAAAAAACAAAAAAAAAAACCCCCCAAAAAACTGGAGTTGTAACCTTCAGCAATTATAGTGTTGAAAATAGTTTCACAATATGCCCATCAACAAAATTCTGAGATTTGTTTCACTAACTTATCAAGTCGTTTAGAGTAGAAAACGGGATTAGCATTCATAAACAGTAAAGAAATTTTGTTTCGGAAGAACAAATATGAAAATTTCTATAAGAGAATATGTATATATATATATATATATATATATATATATATATATATATATATATATATATATATATATATATATATATATATGCATAGGGAATAAATATCCATGCATGTAGAATATGTAAAAATGCATATGTAATTTACATATATTCATGTGTAATGTGTATGTATACATGTGCAATGCGCATATATGCATGTGTAATTTGTATATATGCATGTACAATGTGTATATATGGATATGTAATATGTATATATGCATGTGCAGTATATATATATATATATATATGCATATGTAATTTGTGTATATTCATGTGTAATGTGTATGCATATATGTGTTATATGTATAAATGCATGTGTAATAAATATATGTGCATGTGTAAAGTGTATTCATTAATGAGGAATATGTATATATGCATGTGTAATGTGCATATATGCATGCAAAATATGTATATATGCATGAAGAGTTGATAGATATACATGTGGAAAAATTATTACAGTTGGGAATGATTCGGCCCGATGATAGGAATGTTTTTGTACACAGAATTTTCAGCACCTGTGCATTTTCGTAATTTTGCAATATATGCAATATATGCAATACATAAAATATATGCAATATATAAAATATATAAAATATATGCAATATATACAATATATGCAATACATAAAATATATGCAGGAGGAATTCTAAGAGACGAAATAAATCACGAAAGTTAATTTGTATTTTTTAAACGAATATTCGACATTTGTGCAAGTTGGTTATTTTGGGCATTTTTTTTTTGTTTGCATTTTAAAGAACTTCTTTCAGAAAAAAGGAGAGACAAATCAAGAAGTCCCTATCCGAAATTGTAAGTTTCGCGTAACTTTTACATAAAACCAAAGACAAATACACTAAAGTAGTACATAAAATAAAATATTAATTATAAGATCATTTGTTGCATTAAGATAAAATCAATGAAATTCTGAATATGCCTCTAATTATTACAAAAGTTTAAATTCCGTAAAAACAAAATCCTTTTTAAAAACTATATTACACATTTTCCAATAATGACCGTTTTAAACTATGAATTTTAAAAGCCATACATTTTCATATGACAGCTGTCATTAATTTTAGAAGTTTCTTAAAAGTTATTTGAAACTGAAAGTTTCGAATAGTGATTTCTTGATTTACCTCCCCTTTTTATTGACAAGAATTGTTAAAATCGTTTTAAAAAAAAAATTAATCAACAATTACAAAAATGCACAGGGGTACAAAATGAAAACATTCCTATAATTGGTTTTAAATACACCAAACCGGGCCGAATCACACCCAACTTCGATAATTTTTATCTCGAAGAAGTTAGGTTTTAATTAGTGCTTTCATGTGAGCTCAAGTATTAGAGAAAAATTAGAATGGTCGAAAAAAGAAAGGCTAAAGACAAAAAGAAATATTCAACAAATTTAATACTTAATATGTACATCTAAAAACCGAACAAAACAGCTTTCAAGTAAATATCGTGTTCATACTGATTTGAGTTTTACATGCTTAAGTGTCAGTGAGAAATTCGATATAGCAAAACCTGTTTTTTTTTTCTATTCCTCGTTGATTCTCATTCACTTTTTCTTCTTTTTCAAATATAATTAACGTAGCAAGGGAGGTAAATCCTAATTGATTTTTATGAGTAATTTCCCTTGATTTAATTTTGGCAAATGATATTTTTGCTTCGAATACATATTAGTAATGACAAAGATGTTGCTGTTATTAAAATTCATTTTATTGATATTTGGTTTTTAGCTTTAGTTAATAATGCTTCTAATATTTCTAGTTTTATGCTTATTAGTAATGTGTTCGAGAGTAGATGCGTTGTCTACTAAAAGTTTTCTAAATTGAGAACGAAGGGATATATATATATATATATATATATATATATATATATATATATATATATATATATATATATATATATATATATATATATATATTCCTCCCTTCGTTCTCAATTTAGAAAACTTAATATATATATATACGAGCAAAAAGTTAATAAAATATGTTAAAAAACACTTTGAAATGAGTTAAACACATATTTAATCTGAAAAAGAAACAATAGATAAGTGGATAGTCCTTAATCCGCGGAGTTTCGAAGAAATACTTTCCTTCTCATCAGAGGGCAGGAAATAGCAAAATTCAGGATCGGATTTTGCATGCAAAAGTATTTGATGAAACAACAAGTAAGTCAAAGATCTTACTTGATAACAAAAAAGTGAAGCAGAGGGAATATGGTGAAGAGAAAGGTGATTACACGTGAATGGATAGTTTGGTGGAAGATAAATAATGCAGTGACGGTAAAATCCAAATATATAACTTCAAGAAAGTTAATTGAATTTCCATTTGCACAAGTAAAATCCTAGGTAATCCCGTAATTGGAAGATGGTCCAAAATAATCCAAAGGCATAAATCCATGGAATAATTCACAAAAACGTGTACAAGGGGGAAAAGGGAAAAAATTCTAATAATATTAATAAAAGAAAAATACGATATGCTTTTCACTCTACTGCCGAGACATAAATATATTTTTATTTTATATTATATTAAATATACATATATATATATATATATATATATATATATATATATATATATATATATATATATATATATATATATATATATATATACACATATATATATATATATATATATATATATATATAAAGTTATTAATGAAATATAGGAGACGTGGTTAATAAAATATTAATAAAAAAGCATGCAATTAATCAAATTAAATTTGGCCGTCAATTTTATGTGTAATTTCATTCTAAAATGGATACGTCTGGAAAGTTTCACGAAAATCTGACGATTAGTTGGTTTTTGCTAGATTTATTAAACACGGGTATGTTTTCACGTTCGAAATACTTACTACATGGGAACGTTATTTTAAGGCGCCAATTATTTAAACATGATTTTCGTCTCGCAATTTCATTATTTTTTGTACGATGAAAAAAATTTAAAAAAATCATTACCAGTTTATTTTGCCCTTCTTTTTTTTAAATGGTACAAAAGTTACATTGATAATATTTATTCATAATAAAGTTTTACATATAGGGGGTAATACTGTGATGACTTTTGGAGGTGCCTATTGTTTGGGTTAGTTGATTTGTTGTAAGACATATAAACCCATTTTCGGGTTATTTAATGCCGAATCCAGTTATTTGGGAAACAGTTTTATGCTTCAAGTTCTTTATATCTCCAAATATTTAATTGCATAGTTTGGTTTGGTTTGGTTGTTTTGTTTTACTGTATATGAACACTTTTCGAGTTATTTAATGCCGAATCCAGTTATTTCGGAAAAAAGTATTAATGTTGCATCCAGTTATTTTGTTGAAGGTTTTTATTCTTCAAGCTCTTTGTCTCTCCGATCGCTAGATTGTAGTCTTCAGTTTGGTTGTTTTATAGTGAATTTTATCGTTTTTGTTCCCTGCACTAGGAGTGTCAGAATTCTCCATTAAAAAAGGAGTGATTATGTAGACTCGCTATCTTTGAAGCTTATAATAATATGAGTAATGTAATTTAAACCCTATTTTTTTACAAGATTTTTTTTAAATCGGTTTTATTCAAAAAAGATTTCACGAAATTCATCGAATTTTAACTTTATCTAAATATGATAAATATATATAAATTCAAAAAATCACTTACCTATATAAAATACTAATCAATGGATGCTTCCATTCTTCATTTATGAGAATTTGTTCATATTTATATTTTATAATCCATGTATTTTTTAAATAAAAGGATTTTTTAAACAACTATTTAAAAAGACCGCCATTACGTAAGCATTAGCCGGTGTTAGCGAAGCGGCGTTTCTTCCTGTTTGGAAATACGGATGGAGAAAAGGACGTAAAATCAACACATACGCGTAAACCTTGAAGCCTTGAGCGTGGAGAAATATGTGTAACAGTAGTTAAAAAACAGTCACATTTTACTTATCAATTTTTGCTTTAAAAACACTCGACGATTTTTGTTTTCTTTTCTCAGAGAAATACATGAGCTTTTGATTTAATATATTTTATTTCTTCTTTATGGAGGGATTTTTTTTAATATCTAAAAAAACATTGAAATAGAAAAAATTGTCGTAATTCTACGAAATTTTCTAGACAATATAACAAGATGATAAGGTTTCACTTAAAAAACACAAAAAAATCACCGTGGTTTTTAAAAAAAGGAGGTTAAACTTTGGACTTTACAGATAAATTTGCAAATAACTGTTTCTTGTTTTAAATTAGCTTATTTTATTTATTGATCATTTATTTTCAATTTGTGATATATAAATTTAGGGTGAGAAAATACTTTATTTTCATTTGAATAAGCATTTAAAAATGGGGGAGGTGAATTTTAAAAACGCGTGTCTAGAATATTATGTTCAGTTTACTGGAAAGAGCATAAATTTTCACATTGAATGTGAAAATATCGTAAAAATTGAACCATTAGAAAAACTTTGATAGATTTTTAAAGTTTAAAAATTGAAAAAAATTAACTCGCAAAATTCAATTGATTCAATTACGTAAAAAACATAGCTGCATGAACGCATGCAGGCACTTTGTAAACAATTTAAAAAAAATAAATAATTATATTTCTATTATTTTTCATACAACTTTAATAGTTTATTTTGGAAGTATAAAGAAGATAAACAACCCACTTTAAAAAGAAATTACGAGTTGTTTTTATATTTTATTCGCAGGTTTGTGTTAGGGGGTGTCAAAATTTCCAAAAAATTCTGAAACACCTATCCCTGCACTGCAGAACATAAATAAGTTTTGCAATGGGAAAGAGAAAATGGTTACCTTATTAATGTTTGGTGCATTTTAATAAGTAAACCAGTCAGGAAGTGGGCGAGATAGAAAAAGAAAGGGGAAATGGGAAGAAGGAAAAGAGGGAAATGAGGGTTGTTTTTGGTTTTGGTTCTGCTGAACTTAATTAACTTTTGAAAAAGGAAGTAGAAAAAGAAAAACAAATAAAAAAATCAATATTAGGTTCATTTCATCCCAGGAAGCCAATCAGGTAGCACAAGCATTCACACCATGTAAAAACATAAAATTATTACTGTGTAAAACTCACTATACAAATTCTACGAGCGTAAGAATAATTATGTTCGTACTAACTAATCGTTATGCAAATGAAAATTATTTACTTTAAATATATATGTAACATTTTAATTATAATTTTAAATAATTATATATTATATATTTTAAATTTATTACATCATTTGTTGTTTTTTTTTATTTCTGCAGCTCTCTTTCCTTTCGTTTAAGCTGCTGAGGTTGGAATTAAAAAAAAGGCAGCGTCTATATATAGCTCTCCCACCAATCCAGGATTGTTTTTATAAACTAAAGATTGACATAGCTGGCTTATTTACGCAATATAGTTACATTTAATTTTTTATTAAATTAATTTTCAAATAGGATTTTAAAAAATATGGTTTTATTTTAATTTATTGGCTATTTTGCTTTAATAAATATTTAATTAAGACTAAATTAAACAAGGTGCAATCACATTGTCGCATACGTTTTTTTGATATGCAAAATAGATAAAAAAAATAAAATAATAAAAACATTATTATTTATAATATAAGTTTGTTAGTCACCAGATAAAATAAACGTGTCGAACATAAACTGTCTTAGAGGATTAAGTCGATTAATTAATATGGTATTATTTTAGCATATTTTCTTTACATTAGCACAATTTATGTTTTATCATTAAACATCATTAACATTTCCTTTTTTTTCGCAATGAACACTAACAAAATTGACATTTCATCAAGGAAAACCCTAAAAAATCATATTTAAAAATAATCTTAAAATTTCTATCTTTTTCATGATTTTCGGATAATAAAATATCAATAATTAGAGAAAGTGTATCAAAAATTAAAATCTTTATTTCGTAATTAGAAATGTTTTTGTCTCATGTTGTTGTTGAAGCGGCGATCACATGTTATTAAACGATGTAATATGCAAAGCACTTGTTTATTTATTGAGATTTATACAGTGTAACATTAAAATTACCAATAATCAATTAACTGCATGTACATTATAGTGAAATAGTTTTATACCATTAGATAAACGTTTACCTATGTGAATATATAAATATTTTTGGGAATTTTATTCTAAATTTCGCTTTTCCTGGAATAACGTGTCCCCACATTGTTTATATTTTTGCATTGTATTTGCGATAACCAACAGTTTTTAATTTAATTAACTCAAAATTCAACTTCAAAAATGCTCGGAAATTGGACAAACGGAACGACTTAAAGAGGTCTATAAATATGCTGTTTTTGGGGTTTTTTTCTACAAAGGAGTCACCATTATCAAGGCCCAGAGGCTACTCTATGATACGTGTTAATAAGTGTACAGTGATCAATGGGACAATGACGTAGTAATTGTTAGTATTGGAAATTTGGAAAATTGGATTAGTTATGGTGAACGGCTAATCAAGAACTTGTTTACGTTGGACTTGAAGACGACCATATTATAGTCAGCCGGAAAGCAGGCAAATAAAAGAGAGTTCCACAGATGTGCAGTTCTAAGAAAAAAGCTTTGTTCATTGAAACTACGTTTAGGTTTAGGCACGGATGGGGAGGGGGAACTATTGATAGTGTTTTCAGCTAGACGAGTGTTTCTCGTGAAAGTTTGGCGAGGGGTGACCATAGATTGGAGCTCGGACGCGCACTTTTCATGAAAATAACGATAAAGCAGACACAGGCTTGCAATGTCTCTTCTATAAGAAAGAGGATGCAGGGAGGTGAAAAGCTAGGCTACGGAGTCTATATTGAACTCTTTCAAGGCAGGATAAGGTATTTCTAGCAGCTCCTTCCCAGATGTGGCAACAATACTCCATTATTGGACATACCTGGCTCTTATATAGGTAGAGAATTCCATCGGAAGTAAGATATCTACTGAATCGATAGAAGGATCCTACAATTTTCCCAGCGACCTTGGACACAGATTTGCTGTACGCGTTCCATTTCATATCAGGAGTAATAAAATATGGAGCCTCCCCAATGTGGTCCTCTCGCCCAGGTCAGTAGATGACCTTTGACCCTGCTGAACTAGTCTGGCCATTGGTCTTGGAGGACTTAACATAAATTCTCAGCGTCTCAGGCTTTGTGTCGGTTTTGCTGAAAATCAATTAGCTTCGCATGCACGCCAGAAATAGAAAACAGACTCCGGAGTTCTAACTACGAAAAATTAATTTCCCGAAAATTACAAGTTTTTACATATGTACATCGTTCAGTTCGATTACACCAGAAACATCAAGATTCTCCAAAATCTTATTCTTCGTTCTCTGTCGATGGCGGTGGTGGCGATGGCCAAGTAGAGGTGATATCTCTTGGTTAGATTCTTTCTCTCCGGAGGTCTGGCTTAATCTGTCAAAATCGGCCTGGGATTTGCTTGAATACTAAGGTAAAAGGGTTGGTTGGGGCAATCCGCCGGATCAACCAAAATCCCCACGTCAAACGGAGAATTCCCAACTCTTTTATGTGTGTTCACCCCTGCCAGGCCTGCGATAGCTTGTGTATCTTGGATCAAAACTCATTTTCCACTCCCACACCCTCAAAAAGTCAACATTGTCACTCAGAAAGGCAAAACGTCTGAGTAGGTGTACCTCAGGCCAACGAGTGCATGATATCGTTCCACATTATTCCGACATTTCCTGTCATTTCTCCCAGCAATAAAATATATGTCTGTTTTACAAAACACATCAAACTTATACCTTTTGATAGGTCACCGCCGCTGTCCGGGATTCAATCAACGTTTAACAGACAATCTCAGCATAGTTGCCCGGTATTACTCAGAGTTTTAGGGGATCTTGATCTCCCCAATGAGGAGCAATACCCTCCTCTAGACGGTCACGTCATACTAAGGCGAGAGCCATTCATTTCAATTGATGCCAGATGCTGATCAGATCGTTGGAGATGTAAAGACAAAAGCTTGGTTTTAGATGCATTAAAAATAACCAGCCACCTCTTTCATCATTGTACCACATGCTCAAGATCAGAAGAGAGAGAATCAGAGAGAACTTGGTCGTTTACGGTCTTGGATGTATTAGCATCTATGGTAGTGTTGTCGTTAGCATAAATATCTTCGAATGATCTAAGGATATGATTTGAAAGATCATTGATGTAGATTAGGAAAAGAATTGGGCCCAGAATGGACTCCTGAGAGACTCCAGCATTAATACTGTGAGCTGAGTTTTGCCCATCACCCACTACTCTTATGAACCTATCAGAGAGAAATGATTTAATAATTAAGAAGATATTTTCAGCTATACCGTAACTGGAGATCTTGTGAAGTAGACCTTTATGCCATATATCAAAGGCCTTTGATATGTCAAGAGCAACTGCCCTAGAAAGGAAGCCTCTGTTAAGAGATTCGCTAATCCTATAAGATATAATCGTAAGCTCATCCGCTGTATATTAGCCTATAGCAATCTCTTAAGTTACCCAAGTATGAAATTTAATACAATATGGGAACCGTTTATTACAAATTCACATTAACCATGCTTATACACAATGAGAAAAATGTAATCTCATGTTTAAAATTTACAACATATAGGAGTTTTATTATAACTTTACGACTAATCACATACATTAATAACCCAGTTAAGCTTTTAGGACATGAACACAACTCCATCACATATTTAGAGTTCTTTTTATCCCCTACTAGAAATCATTTATGCTCTCTTATTTATCCCTCTTTATGAGAAACTAGCCTAGGTGCCCGGCATTGCATGGGGTTTTGGAGGTGTGTGTACAGCGAAAAAAAAGTGGTAGTATGCAGGCAAGCTCGAACCCGTACCGCGAAGGAGAAAAAGGACGTGAAAAAAAAAGAAAAAGAAAAACGTGACGTCTTTGCCGGAAGTGGCAAAGATTTAAATTAAGGCTATTCAATCGAAAAGAGGGGATGACTTTCGAAAATATCGGCGAAAAAAGCGATCCCTCTTTGTAGAAAAATGCCCAGTTGAGGATGAAGGAATTAATGCTTTTAGCCAATTTTTCGATATTTGTCGTTCGAAGGGTGGAGCTTCAAAACGATACCGGTCTCGCAAAAATCCGCCGCCTCTGTCGAAAGTTTTAGGCATACATACATGCATACAATGAACATGAACTAATACCACAACTATTGTTATATTAGTCTAAGTTATTTTGGGTTGCTATAACTAACCGTAACGTTACCTTAAACACGCATTTTAGTTTTGCACTAAATACGGACAGACAAAGGGAAAAGCATATTTTTCATATTATCTTTATTTTACATATATGAAAAAATAAAGTGTTTAAAGATTTCAAACTTGTACAAATGCAAGTTTTTAATTTATGTTTGATTTTCTGTGAGAATTTTCCCGCACTTGGATTTGGTTCCCGCTAGTCGCCCACCACGAAAACCTTGATTCCCACGGTTTTAACAAGACGAAGCTTGTTGCTCATTATCTATCGACATCGCATATTTATCAATTCTAAAATATAGCCGTCTGCAGTGTTGTTTGTAATTATATTTTTATTTTATTATTATCACAATTTATATTATTATTATAAAGTGGATAAGTATCATATTGGCATTCATTTAGTTTATTTGACTGAAAACGCTTTGTCAGCTATTTATTTAAGGGAACTATTACATAAAATTTTACTATTATAAATACATGATCTAAGAATAAAAATCCATATTCCATGTCTTAAGAGGTTTTGAAGTTTATTTCACTTAACTGAAATTATTTCTAAACCTCTTTTACAGGTTTTATGTTAAAATAGAATGTTTTTGCATGGTACATGGTTAATATATGTGGAAATTTCCTTTGATCTATAGTAATTTCAAAACGACTTTCAGTTTTCAGGAAATATTGAATATTATTTTCCATCAGTCATACAAAAAATATATATATACTGAATCGTCAGTTTTTTTAATTATTATTATTCTTTTTAAAAAATAAAACTCATTACTAAATTGTACATATATTAAAGCAATTGCAACAAAAAGTATTAAAATATATTTTTAAGACTAATAAACAAGTTAATTATATCTTATTTGAATAAAAACTGTTTCTAATCTTTTCCGCTTCTCAGGGAATTGCAAGGTATGCGCTTATATAAGCAAGTATAACTACTTGATTTTGAATAACAAACTAAAAACTGAATCGTAATGTATTCTAGGCACCAAAGTTTATATAATTTTAATTAAAATGGGTTCTAATAGTTTCACCGTCAACAAAATAAAATTATTTTAAAAGTAAAATTGTCCGACGGCGGATTGTTCTATTAGCAAAAAACAACCTGTTATATTATATCGCTTCACCCAAATAAACATAGCACCGCCCTATTTTAAGACAACCATTAAATAAACCTTTTGAAATGCAAATTCATAAGATATTTCAAACAATTTGTAGTGGTTGCAAGCCGATTGCTTTTTTTACAGCTCATGTAAAGATTAATCCAAATCACATGTAATGTAAAGAATACATGTGATTTGGATTATTCAGACTACAGTTCTTACTTTGGATGCTATTTTCATAACTTTTCAGTCGATGTAAACTTCGACTTTCTTCAGGCGTTTCTCGTCAAACTTGGAGGTTTGTATGCCGAATATTGAAATTTGTACGAAATTTTTACCAGGAATATTTATTTAATCAACAGAGGTAGATTTTTTTCGTTTCGTAAGCCATGCCCGGATAGAAATATGAAGTAATTAATAATTCTATCCTTGGTATCACTCGTAATGTAACTTTTAATGCCCAGAAGAATGTTAGCATTGATTAATTAGCACTAATATCTGTACACACACACACACACACACACACACACACACACACACACACACACACACATTATATATATATATACATATATATATATATATATATATATCGCTAGTTGCAACTAAGCTGATAAATCGTGGATTATTATATCGTCGTCGTAGGCAGAACTCGGATATAAGGACTGAACCACCATTCGCTACGACAAACATGTCCATATGCAGATTCAGAAAAGCATCTTGCAGGATAATAATTAATATATATTAACACACACACACACTATATATATATATATATATATATATATATATATATATATATATATATATTGCTAGTTGCAACTAAGCTGATAAATCGTGGATTATTATATCGTCGTCGTAGGCAGAACTCGGATATAAGGATTGAACCACCATTCGCTACAACAAACATGTGCATATGCAGATTCAGAAAAGCATCTTGCAGGATAATAATTAATATATATTAACACACACAAACACACACACACACATATATATATATATAATTTAAGACAATAAAAATTTCATGATCTATTGTTTGATGATATTGATTGGATTGTTCCATTTACAACACAGTGATATTATTTATTGAAATACACCAAACTTATTAAATTTACTATTAAATCAATTAAAAACGCAATACCGCTACAATGAATTTCGATTGTTCTCTATTAAACAAGCCAGCGATTGCAATGAATTAATTTGTTAAATAACAATTTTAACATAATTTTTACAATGAGAAAAATTATTACACGTAATTCTGTTAGAATGCATTTCGATTTCTCAGGAAACAATTTAGCCAGTTTAATGGATTACTCCGTGAAAATAAATTCTTCTGCATTTGTAATTTTTGCCATTCTTTTCCCATTACTATGAGTTCTGAGTAGGGTTGTCTAATGAAAACGTTTTTGCGCATGAAATTCCATTCGTGTTTGATCCGTTTTTACTAAAATAGTTTGTTTATGATTGATTTAGAAGTATTTGGAGTCAAACCATTTTAATTTTAAAAATGTGTTTTCAGTTTAATTTTTAAAAATCATTTAAATCTAAAAGAGTTTCTATACATACTAAAAATACATGTTCTTTTATGTCAATAATTTCAAGATCTAATTCGTGTACAATCTTTTTATCATTGTTACACGATTTTATTGTTATGTATGATTAAAATATCCAAAAAGTGCAATAATAGTATGAAGTGGCTATTTCACCGAGTGACTTAAGTAATCAAAATTTAATCAAATATATTTTTTTACTTAAAGCGTTTTCATATTCTTACCAAATAAAGCATAGTTTAGGTATTTAGGTATTTTAAATTGTGTTTCTCTTGCAATAAGAACGACACAGAAACAACAGAATACATGCTAGTTTAAACACATGTGATAGATAAATGGAAATACAGTTTCGTAGGATGAATTATATAATAATCAGAATTTATTTTGAAATTATTAATATCTATTAAATTTTGACACAAATTACATACAAATTATAATACAAATTATATACATATAGAAGAAGTATACAATGTATTCCTATTTAATTGTGTTTGCCAGATTAAACATTTGCTATGTGTTGTCAAGTATTATAAATTACTACTTTAGGGAACACACCGGTTAATGTCGTATAATAAGAAAACAATTTCTTAAAATACAACTGTAAACATAAAAGCAATAAAATAAAATACTAAATAAAGTTCTGGTTCTATACAGGTACTTGCATCAAGTATCACATGAATAGTCGCGCCTTCTTATTAAATGGACTACGTCTATTATTGTTGATAATTTATTAAAAAGTTCACAGATAGTTTAGTAACAATAGTCCAAGTCTTACAAAGCCTATGAATGAACGTACTGCTTAAAGCACTCGCTTGTCAGTCAGATAATAATAATAATAATAATAATAATAATAATGATGATGATGATGATGATGATGATGATGATGATGATGATGATAATAATAATGTAATATTCATGCACAGATACTAATGTGGATTACATTATTTGTTAAGTCAGGTTCAAATCAAGTCATATATCTCGTATTCACTTCCAATGCAATATCATTTATGTTATGAACAGATTACTCCAGTAACGTGTTTAACGACTTATTTACAATAAACATTGTGTTTCGAAATTAAACATCAACAGAAATGGATTGAATTCTGAACAAAATTAAACGAGATTAAGCCAATCCTCTAAGCATTAAGCAAACAAAGTTGTTTAATTTGTGTGTCCAAACATAAACCAATGTTTTTTTTTTTGTGCGAACATAAACCAATGATACAGTTGTGGGTAAAATGTAACTCTAACTTTTATTTCGAAATGAACGGTGTACATGATATTATTGAAAGACTGAGATAACAATATAAAAGGCGATACTGAACACATGTTTAATATTTTGTAATCAAAACGAATCGGCACAAAAAACAACGTGTTTATGTGACAGAATTCACCCTTAGTGAATGTTGGTCTCGCCCGTGGGAAATTCTTCCTTTCCTATCCACCCACACCAGTCACAATTAAAATCCAGACGTCGTCATTATTGTTCAATCTTGAATATTAATCTACTTTCCGATCGTATCTTAAATAGAAACGGAAGAACGTGCCAGATAAAATGTAAAATAGCCCCACACTCAAAGATTCACATATAATACGCCAATAAAAATTTATGCACAAGTGCATATACACATAACATGAATAACACTGATCAAGAAAACTTTTTCGTTGCTGATAAAAAAAAAATGTCACGAATTTTTCTTACACGTTAAATTTTTTCTGTACAAATTGCGTTAAATTTACGAGTTTTTACGTAAAATTCTCAATATTCACTAGATTTTGGTGAATATTGGTTGCCATTTTTTATAATGTAAAATTAAAATTGTAAATGTCTCATTCCGATCTGTGAACATTCTGAATAAATTATAAGTTCTAAGAGTGGAAGTAGCCAACGGGACAAATTTTAAAAGTAAATACTAAATTTAATCTTTGGTGTTAAAATTTATTCTAAGCAAAAGAAACATTAAAATAATGTGGTGTCATGTCGTCAGATCAATTTAGAAAGTTTTCTAAATATCAGACCCAAAGAAAATCTGACAAATTATTATGTTGAAACACAAGTCCAATATCATAAAATTATTTTGCCATAAGAATAAAGTTTATCTTTCTCTTATATATCAGATTCGTGAAGGCATCTAATCAGTAAGATATATGATGAAATATAATATAATTTGAAATCATATCTGCTTTAAAAATTAATCTATATTATAAATCTGGACAAAAATACAGAAACGAATTAATATAGCAGAGATTATGTTTGTGAGACCAATATTAGGGGTCGTTTGGAAAAATTTCACTTCTAACGAAGAAATGTGGACTAGATATGGATGCACTAAAGGAATGTTGATGAAAACTATCATGAAAAGACAAATGATGTTCTAAGGACATATTTACCGTAAAATGTGGATAGAACATCTGGTATTTACTGATAGAATGGCAGGATATAAAAATTAATGTCGACCAAGAGGCTCTCTGATGAACAACTTGATCGATTGGACGAGATTACTGTCAAAAGTTGAGCTGCTTCGGGCTATGGTAACCGCCCGCATTGAAGAGCCATGGTCGCTAATGCTGTCAAACGGCCGGGCCGCTAATAATGATATTATGATGATGATGATGATATTATGATGATGATGATATTATGATGATGATGATGATAGTATGATGATTTTTTTACACAGGCATCACCACTTATCAAGGCCCAGAGACCACTCGAGTATAAGGGTTAAGAGTGTAGAACGATAGAACGATATAATAATTGTTAGTAATAGAAATTAGGTAAATTTGTTAACTTAAGTGAAACGGCTCATCAAGTACTTGTTTACGTTGGACTTGAAGACAACCAGATTGCAGTCAGCTGGAAACTGATGATGATATTATAATGATATTATAATGATAATGATATTATGAGTAATTATCAAATAAAATAAAGTATTTTATAAATAATATCTAAATATTAAAAAAAATATGATCAAATATGAAGATGTCAATATAAATATGATCAAATATGAATATGATCAAATATGAAGATGTCAGGAAAAAAGTAAGCAAACAGCAGAGATTCATTTCGTCTTAAAAAACAGAAATGAAATTAAGTACTTTTAAGAGAAAAAATACTACACATACGTTAAAATTTAACAAGACCACCAAGATAAAACATTGGAAACTCACATTATCAGCTTTTAAATTTGAAATTCTCATGACGCTCATGTTGCTCATTACCGTTTCCACATGCCAAAGTTAAATTCAACAAAAAAGAACCGAGATGACATTCTCTATGCATTACTTCCTTTAGATTCCCGACCATTTTTTCAGATGATGAAAAACAGTGTTAGCTTTTAAAGAGTTACTTAATATTCCTTTTCAGTTGCATCATTTGCACCAGACCTTGTACAAGAAGAGTTCTTTCATGGAATATAACCCTGGCATCTACGCTAATTGTTGCATAACATATATATGTGTAGAAAAAAAGGAAACTATACTTGCGTTTGTCTATTTTCAGTTAATTTAATCTATTTATATGGTATAGAAAAACTGCTCTTTTCCAGAAAAAATACCATTCAAAATTCTATTTTTTATCCATCGGATGTCTTTTCGCAAATTTGCACGATTTAAATGAATCGCACATGTTGACCGTATACTTTACGAGCAACTAAATACATTAATGTAATAAAGTATGTTAGTCCTCTCAGGAGCTGTTAGAAATACTTTATCCTGCCTTAACAGAGTTCAAAATAGACTTCGTAGCCAAGTGGGGTGTGCCCTTTTCTCTTCTCTGCAACCTCTTTCTCACAGAAGAGATATTGCGAGCCTGTCTCTGCTTTATCGTCATATTCATGGCAAGTGCTCGCCTGAGCTCCAATCTATGGCTCCCCTCTCACCAAACACCCACGAGAAACAATTATCTAGATGAAAACATTATCAATAATTTCCCACACTCTTTATCTGTGCCTAAACTTAAATGTAGTTTCTATGAACAAAGCTTTTTTCTTAGAACTGCACACCTGTGGAACTCTCTTCCGTTTGTTTACTTTCTTGCTGACTACAATATGGTAATCTTCACGTCCAACTTAAATAAGTTCTTGATGAGCTGTTTCCCTTAAGTAATCCAAATTTACCAAATTTACACTTCTAGCGATTGCTATGATATTGCTCCTTTTACTACTGTACACTCTTTAAGTCTTATCCTCGACTGGCATCTGGACTTTGATAAGTGGTGATTTCTTTGTAAAAAATATATACGTAAATACATAAATAGTATACGTACTATTAGTAAATAGTATACGTATTACATCAATAGTCAGTCTAATAAGTTTTTACTTAAGATTCTCAATTTCCATTTCTTAATTTATATTATAATTTTAGCTTTGGCTCAAATTCTATCATTAAAAAAACCTTTAAAAGCATAAGACGTTGATGTAGTGCACAAAATAGTTTTTATTTTCAAGATCAGCTTAAATTGAACAGAATCATCTCAAATGGAAACCAGCAATGGACAAGATGTGTTGTTGATAGTATGATATTTATTCACAAAATCCATTTATTTTAGGAATATTTTCATGTTGTTCCTGCTTTCACGATTCCTCTACAATTCTTAAATTAAATTAAAACTGTTTAACATAATCAGCCACGTTGCCTAAAATACAAGACACTTCGATTTCTATACTAATGCCCGGACATCGGTTGGTCAAAAAGAAATAAATCAACACACAAAAACAGAATAGAAACGTTCAAGAATATATTGGACTGATTAGACTAGCACTAATCCGAAATGAGAACGAGTTTTTGAAAAGTAGTGGCCCGTTTTGCCCTGAATGACAGCGTAAGCCTTATCTTAGGCGGTACTTCGGTAATGTGTCATTCATAGTATAAAAAGAGTTGCGCATTATCTAGCTACATGTTGCTATCAATTTTATCCATCTCTGAAACTTAAGGACGCCGAATTTGTTCATCTATTGCTTTTGATCAATGGAAGCAGAAAAAACAGTAGATTAATTTTTACATTTATATGAAATAAATTTTTATTTAAAATAACCGCAGCTAATTTTATGTACTTGATTATGTTACAAAGTATCTGAATATTTTTATATTGATGCAAGATAATGATAAAAAATAAAATAAAAAAACCTTCAGCTCAACTTTTATTTTATTTTAGGATTAAATATAAAACCTCTTGAAACTACTGTGCATGCTGCGCTTCAGATAATGAACATTTCGTATCGTCGAGTAAAACAGATAAATAACTATCCTAATAAAATGATTGTGGAAATTTGTCACTAAAGATAAATCTATAAAGAATTAATTGAAGGTCCGTTGAAGGATGGTATTTACAATACTTTAATTACCGCTACGTTATAAAGAATTAATCGGTACGATTCCGCCAAACATTTGTCTTTAAATCAGGTAAAGCTATACGATTGTTCTATGATATAATACAATATATGTATAATATCAATACTTCTAAAATAAAAATCGCACACAGTTTCGATAATAATGAATTACTAGAATATGTGAACACATGGAAAAGATGAGTCTCCCAACCATGCACGTATTGTATTAGGTTGATAAGTAGGTTTTTTTTTGCGGAATTTTTAATTGCGATTTCAAATGATGTATTTTCCAAAAAAGGTTTTGTATAATGCATTTATTTCATATACAATTATCTCTTCTTTTCAGAACGCTGAATACAAGATGGAAAAATCAAATTCGCAAAATGTCCTTATTTTTATTCAAACCAGGACAAAAAGCTGCTGAAACGGCTCGCGGTATCAACGAAACGTTTAACTCACGGACAACTACTGAACGCACAGAAAAATGGTGGTTTAAGAACTTTCATGGCGGCGACGAGAGTCTTGAAGATGATGAGCGCATTAGTCGGCCACCGGATGTTGACAATCCACGCATAACTGTTCGAGAACTTGCTTCTGCATTAGACGTAACGTATCCGACGAGTTCGAGAGAAATGTGGAAAACAAAAAATTAGATAAATATTTATCTCAGGAATTAAACAACAACCAAAAGAAAGGCAGTTATGAAATGTCATATTCCCTTCCTATACGCAACAAGAACGACTCGTTCTTCGACCGGGTTGTGACTTGCGATGAAAAGTGGGTTCTTTACGACAATTGGCGACGCTCAGCTTTGTGGTCAGAAGCCGGCGAAGTTCAACAACACTTTCCGAAGCCAGAGTTGCATTATAAAAAGGTCATGCTGACTGTTTGGTGGTTAGCGACCAGTCTCATCCATTTCAAGTTTTAGAACGCAGGTGAAACCATTACGACAAAGAAATACTGTCATCAAATGGATGAAATGCATCAGAAACTTCAACAACAATACTCAGCATTAGTCAACAAAAAAGACCCAATTCTCCTTCACGACAATGCCTGACGCCACGTTGCTAAACCGACCCTGCTGAAGTCGAACGAATTAGGCTAGGAACTCTGCCTCATCTGCCATACTCTCCAGACCTCACACCTACCGACTATCACTTTTTCAAGCATCTTGACAACTTTCTGCGTGAGATATGCTTCAGAAACCTAATCGATATAAAAAATTCATTCAACAACTTCATCGCCACCTGAACGCAAGATTTTCACGTTACTGGAATAAATACACTTGTTTTGCGTTGGCAAAAGTGCGTTGATTCTCATGATGCTTATTCGATCAATAACTTTTTTGTTTTAGCCGAGATTTGTTCATCTGAATTTAAGAGTTAAAAACAACAAGAACTTTCTTGTCAATTTAATGACAATGGTAACGGAAGTGTTTAAAAATAAAAATTTTCAACTGAAGAATATCCAAGGAATTCATTTAAGACTTTCGAATGAGTAATTATAAACCCAAGACTGATTATCTGGTCAGTTTTATTTTTTCCGATTAATCTATTAAAGTGTTCTGGTCAATTTTGCTATCGTTTTACAGTGTAAAGTTATAATTCTCAGAGTAGCAACAAACCCACTGGATCTTGTAACTGTAATGCTTAGGAAAAACATTACCATAATGAAAGCAGTTAAATATATTATAAAACAACTACAGTATCAGTTACAATAAAATGAGTGATGCAGAGACACGAGACACCGTTTCTCGAATTACTGTTTCAAAATATGCGTGAAACCAAAACAAACGCTTCCTTCCTACCATAGTTTTCATACCACCTATCAGTGTTTGAACCAAAAATATCAAATAACAGTATATAGACGAACATTTTTGTCTCGTCTCATAAATCACCAAGAGACAGAAAGACAGGAATAAAACATGTCGGCAAAACTTTATTTATGATTTATGTTTTATGGTTGTCAAAGATGTTAAGTGTAAAACATGATGAGATTCCGATTACTTATACACTAACACAAGTGTCTTGTAGCAAAACAAAAACATTTGCAAACTAAACCAAATATTTGCTATTAGTAGAGTGCAAAAAGAATGCGAATTTTGAATGTTCACATATATTTTATTTATAGAAAATTCGGCCACAAACAAAATTTCTGTAAAAAGTGAAACTGAAGCATTATCAATAAAATTGATAATAACAATTAGATGAAGTAGATAAATTTCCCAGAAATTCATATTAGCTTTAAGATGTTTCAGAAAATACTTGGAATTAAATAAGTACGTGCTTAAAATTAAAACACAATCGTCAAGTCGATGGTCGTTTATAGACAATATTACAAATAAAATATGTAGTTTATTGCAAAGTATTTTTGATGCTTCTCTTTCTTTGTGTATCTTGAGAAACATATCTTCATACAAGCGTTTCCCTCTGTTTTTACTCAGTCATTTTTATTATTGTTGATCTTTAAGTTGAAATGGTTGTAAAGTAGAGAGGGGACGAGCCTTCATATGGCCACCTTCTCGTAGATAGCTGGGTCAGTTGAGTAGCCTCATCTGGTCATAGCGTCCTTTCATTGTCCCATTTCTGTTCTTAGGCAGTTGACTGTTTTTCATTGGAGACAGAAACATTCCGAACTGAGAAAAACGGCGTCAGAAGGCGATATTCCCATGTAAGTAGCTATTCTTCAGTTGTTGTCTGACATGTTATAAATGCGACATACCTAAGAAAGCTTCTTCGTGACTTAAGTCGTTGCACGGTTAATTCAAATTTTTATGAAGGAGATGACGTTCATTGCTGATAACTTTGCTTGGTTGATAACTTTGCGTCTCATATTTGAAAGAGAAATACCACTGTGGATATGCAAGTTTTTCAGCTTGGTAAGCTTCAGGCGGTCAGTGATCAAGCAGTGGATGTTGTTCAATGCTGAGTTTAGTTTTTTTTAATTAAAAAAATTTTTTTTTACATTCATTGATTTCTCCAAAACAGGAAAAGTATACACCGCAGTGGAATTGTTTAGAATTACATAAAAGAGCCCGTCTTTGAGGATGAGTTCGATAGGTCATTAAGTGTCAAGTTTTTTTGTCAGCTTCCACATCTTTTTAATGAGGGGGCGGAAATTTACAGTGTAATATGCAGCAAACAGATTAACAAAGAGAGCTCCTGTTATTAGAATAATTTCTCCTAGCAAACTTCCCAGATATCTTATCACTAAGTGAAACTAACTGGCACTCCTCCATCCCCTCTAACATCTATAATATGCCTGGTTATCTTCCACTTTGTCGTAAGGACTTTGACAGAAACATGCACGAACTTGAAGTCTATATTCGTAACACCCTCCCCTACCTAGGAAACCTAAACTAGAATCAGATGACCAGGCATTCATGTGCTTTAAACTAACCTTATAACATAGTGTTAGCTACCTATATATTCTTTAGTCGCTCTCCCTCGACCTGGGACTGTACTCTAATCAATCATGTCTCTGACAGCATAGATGTAACACTCTCCTTAGACACTAGCGCCCAAATACATGTGTTTGGTAATTTAACGCTGACCACAAACATTTGCTTGACTTCTCTTACTACACAGACACAGCTGGTAGTATCATCTATGACTTTTCTATATCCCATTCCTTGACACAAACAGTAACGTTCCCGACTCGTCTCTCAGATCGTCAGGCCCAGCAAACCTCATATCTGGATCTATTTCTGACAACAAGTCCTGAGGATTGTGTAACAAATGCCCATTACCCATTCAAGAATGCTAATCATGCTGTGATAATGAAATATATCACTTTAAACTCTCCCCAAGTTGAAGTGCCATTGCTCAAAACGACAAGGTACTACAATAAGGCTGATTGAGAGGCCAATTAGAGATTACCCCATAGATGTGTATATTTTCTCTTCCTGCGGAAGAGTGCGCAAATAAAACCACTGAATGGGGTCTAAAGTGAATTGTAACGTTCAATGCTGCCAAGACTAAGCTAGTTTCTTTAATAATTACAAGAAATCTTCTCAACCACCAATAGCTGAAGATACATTCTTTGAAAGTACTTCGTTTAAATTCCTCGGTTTAACGTTCACAGGGAACATAAGTTGGAACAGATACGTCGAGAGCATTGCCAAGGCTGCTGCGAAGAAGGCGGGCCCTCTCTACCATGCTAGAAAGTTACTTACGCTTGAAAGCATCCTGTACTCCTACAAGGTCACCATTCGCCCATGTATTAAGTTTTGTTGTCACCTTTGGGCTGGGTCATCTACTACTAGTTTCTCACTCCTGGACAGGGTTTAAAAGAGAGCGCTTACTGTCATCTAAGCTTCAACCTCTGAACTGTCATCTAAGCTTCAACCTCTGTCTCATCGACTAAAGATTGCATCCCTCTTCCTGTTTTACAAGTATTTTTATGGTGGATTCTCCGACGAACTACAAGCCCTTGAGCCCCTTCGACGTAAATAACCCTTACAAACTCGACAAGCAGCAAAGTCCCACTCCTACACAGTAGACTTCCCTACATGTAAGAACACCTTCTACTCTAATAGTTGGTTTCCTAGAACTGCTAGACTTTAGAATTCCCTTTCGGGTTCCTGCTTTCTCAACTTTACTAACATGCAGAAGTTCAAGGGTAATGTGAACATACATCTTGCTGCTCAACTCTGTACATAGTATTCCTGCAACTTATGTCCCTGATAGTAGCCCACGACATTAAAGTGGCACTGTGCATTGTTTGGGGCGAAAATGTAATTAAAGAACGTCCTATCTGAAACCCATTATCGATGTCCTTAATGAGATTCAGAATGTTGTGGATTTGCCTGGTTGGAATCCTGCTTGTTAAGAGATGATGGATGGTTCGACAAGGTCAACCGAACAACGTAAATAAGTGGCATAGCAGGCAGTGGCGTAGCAAGGGAGAGAGAGTCGTGCCGCCTGGGGCGGCACGTGCCAGGGTGCGACATCTTGAGAGGGTAAAAAAATAAAAATAAATGAAAGTTAACAAAAAATCTGAAATTTTATGCCGAAAAGGTTGGAAAACATCGGGACTTTTAGAGATATCGGAATCAGAAAAATGTGTCCCTCTTTTATGAGTAGCATACGTAAGAGGCGGCATTTTGAGCGGTTAGAAATAGAAAAAATAAATAACAGGTAAAACAAAATCGGAATTCTTACCGAAAATATTGTAAAAAATCGGAGCTTTTGGAGGTATCGGAATCAGAAAACTGTGTCATTATTTTACGAGCAGCCCATGCCAGGATGCGGCATTTTGAGAGGGTAAAAATAGGAAATAGGAAAAAATGAGTAAAAATAAATAAAAGATAACAAATTATCTTAAATTTTATACCAAAATGTTTTTAAAAAATCCAAACTTTTGGAGGTATCGGAATCGGAAAAATGTGTTCGTATTTTACGAGCAGTCCATGTCAGGGGGCGGCATTTTGGGAGAGTAAACATAGAAAATAAAAATAAAAATAAAAATAAATAAAAGCTAACAAACAATTGAAATTTTTACCGAAAAGGTTGTTAAAAAATCGGAACTTTTGGATGTCTCGGAATCGGAAAAAATTGTCAGTATTTTACGAGCATCACATGTCATGGGCGGCATTTTGAAGGCTTAAAAATAGAAAAAAAAGCTAACAAGAAGTCTGATATTTTATACGGAAACGGTTGTAAAAAATCGGAAATTTTGGATGTATCGAAATCGGAAAAATGTGCCCCAATTTACAATTCCAAAACCGATTGTTTTAAATCTTTAATTTAAGTTTCCATAATTGGTACTAATGATAAATATTTATTGTTTTTAAAGTATCACTAAAACAAAAATGATAATAACATCAAAATACGATGTAAATATATTTTATTTGGATTTCAACAAGTTCACAATCTCGCAAGTAAATACGCTTTTCTTACACCGTCAAATCTGCTTGATGATAATTATGATTGTCAGCTTGGTGAAGTTGAAGATATAGAAAAAGATAAATTATTTGCCGAAAGTGAATTTTGACAGAGTTATTTATAACTTTGCCGAAAAATAAGCGAAAAGTATGTTTATAAATGTTCAACCGACTTGATGCCTTGCAATAGTTCTGTCAGAAAAAAATAAATTCATAGCCTTATTTTTAATGCAGAAGTACATTTATTGAAAGAAAATGTAAAACTATTTTTAAAAGGATTGAAACATTATTAACAACAACAACAAATTTCATAGATTTTGCGCTTTAATCGAGCGATTGCACATACAGATTTCAAAACGCACGGATACAAGACGTTTTTTTCTCTTCGAGAAGCTTGACATAATAATATTATGATTAAAAAGAAAAGAAAACTACATCAGACTATCCTGTCCTTAATACAGCCATGTTTTTTTTTGTGAAAATTCGGAAATAACAACAATAAAAAATAAATAACAATAATTTTATCTTTTCTTAACCTTTTCATGTTTGCAAATGTTCTCATTATAATTTATAAATTCAAATTTCAAATATTCTCATTTAACTTTAAAAGAAAATGTTTCTGAAATGTGTGAGTTCCCATTTCTTAAATTTTGTGCTTAAACCGCTTAAAAACATTTACAAGTGTTTTTGATAAAGATGTACATAAGAATACTTTGATAAGTATGTTTTAACTTAAATAGGGGTGGTATAATAACATTGTGGAGTCTGCGTTCGTGCCTGGTCTCTATAGAATGGAAATAGGCACAAACTTTAATAAAGACTTTTCATATCTATCTGTGTACGTATACTTTGATAATTATGTTTCAGTTTGAAGAAATATGGCATGATAAAATTATGGGGTGTTCGTTCGCACCTGACTTCCATAGAATATATATATATGTTTTTTAATATAGATCCACAGAATATTGTGATAGGTGTTTCAGTGTGAACAGGTATGGTATAATAAATTCTGGCGTTTATATATTTTATTTTTACTTCTATCATATTTTGCTTTGGTTTTGATACCCCCAAATTCGAAGCTATCTCTTTACAACCCTTCCTTTTCATAACCTATCATACTTTCATAAATCAGAGTCCATTTTCTGTAGGCTGTTTTTGAACCCAGTCAAGACGGGTACTTTTGCTAGTATATATATATATATATATAATATATATATATATATATATATATATATATATATATATATATATATATACATACATATATATATGGATGTGTATGTATTTGTTCTGGCGATTTATACTTGGATCACTATGCCACTAGATTAGAAGTGTAAACACATCCTGCAATTAATATTAGCTGCTTCCTTAATCTGCGTTATCATATATATATATATATATATATATATATATATATATATATATATATATATATATATATATATATGATAGATCAAGAAAGTTGCAGTGAATCTGATCCTACGTTATTCGAAACAGAAACAAAGGTGATTACCCTGAAATATGCCATAACACACAAAACATTTACGACAGATTTCATCCCAAAATCGACTAATCAAACATCCGCAATTATTTTCGGATAGTTTTTACAATAACGTTTTCTCTTAGTGTCAAGTATTTGCTTCATTTTTATTTGGATTTTAATCGAATACACAGGATTTTCAGTCAGACAATAAGCGAATCTTTATATTACGCCTACCTGACCATCTGGATGACATATTTGCTAATTGTGGAAAGTATCCCACGCTCTGACATCGGATTTAAGATAATTTTACGCATTTTATCCCAGACTGTCAACCCTGACATAATTAAACAATTATTGTTTGACCTTAAATTTTTCAGTCCATTCTCCCCCTCAAGAATATATGTTTAAATGATTAAACACGGTGGCTCCAGTTGATTCATTATCGATTAAAGTTGAAATGACTCAAGTTGCATATATATATACATATATATATATATATATATATATATATATATATATATATATATATATATATATATATATATATATATATATACAGTGTGACCCCCAAAACGGGCCCAACTCTAATTAGGCTCCGTTTTTTAGTGTTTTGTCCGAATAAAAGGAAACTTTGGTCATAACTAGTTTATTATATTCGAAACATCTCATCAAAACACTAGGGTCTTTGACCTTTCTTTCTCCGTTGACTGTAAAATGCTCAGAAAAACAATTTAATGTCCTCTGTTTTTTTGGGTCACCCTGTATATATATATATATATATATATATATATATATATATATATATATATATATATATACTAGCTGTATCCTGCCACGCGTTGCTGTGGCTCAATTTGGTGTAATGGAAAATTCTAATAAAAAGAGAAAATGCATATTTCTTATATTCTTAGTACAGCAATCCACTCCAAAAAGTAAAAAAAAAAAAAGGCAAAAATGAAAAAAAAAAATGGTACTCTTGCAGAATTGGACCCGGATCCTCGGGAGTTACTGCCAATCATGGTTTGAGCTCGACCAACATTCAGTGGATTAAGCCGAAAGCTGCTAAAACGTTGAAACGCTAAATCGAGTTTTTTTTTTAAAATTGTATTAAAAAATGTGAGTTTTTAATTTATGTTTGGGTGAGGGTGCGGTTACTATACACAGATCCGAAAAAGTTGTCCAAAAAACGAATAAATGAAAGCAAAGGTAAGAGAAATTACCTTTCTACCTAACTGGATCATTTTTTAGTGTTTTTATTTAATGTAAAATGTTTAATCGGCTCAAAAACTCAGTATTTATCGATGTATTCGAAAAAAAGATGAATGGTCGCAGACTCTGTTGAATACGTTAAGTTTGGGAAAATCAGTTAAAAACTATACAAAACAGTGTCAGACACCCACTGATTATATGTTATAGTGACATATTCGCTGACATATTCGGTGGGTTTCTGACAGTATTGTGTATAGTTTTTTAGTTTTAAATCATTTTCCCAAACTTAACATCATCAACAGTGTCCGCCACCATTTCTATTTTTCAAATACACTGATAAACACTGTTTTTCGAGCCGACTAAACGTTACAGTAAATAAAACGAGTTCGTATTACTAAACACAGAAACGAAAAAGTTGTTGAAAAATAAATATAAAAAATAAATGTTATCAAAGGCAAGATAAGTTACTTTTCTACCTAACTGGATAAGATTTTAGTGTTTTTATTTAGTGTAAAATGTTTAATTGGCTCGAAAACATGTAGTGTTTATCTGTATATTTGAAAAAATACAAATGGCGGCAGACTGTGTTGAACATGTTAAGTTTGGGAAAATGAGTTAAAACTAAAAAACTATACAAAATACTGTCAGGAACTAACTTAATATATGTTACCGTGACATAGGCAGATATGTATTCGGTGGTTTTTAACAGTATTTTGTATAGTTTTTAGTTTTAACTCATTTTCCCAAACTTAACGTGTTTTACACAGTCTGCCGTCATTTGTAATTTTCAAATATAGCAGTAAACGCTGCGTTTTTCGAGCCGAATAAACATTTTACATTAAAAAAAACAAACTAAAAAAGTATCCATTTTGGTAATAAAGTAACATATCTTGCCTATGATAATATTTGTTATTCATTTATTCTTTGACAATTTTTTCGAATCTATATGTACAAACCCAATAAAAACACTAAACATTATCCAGTTAGGTAGAAACGTAACTATCTTGTCTTTGAAGATATTTACGTGTTATATATATATATATTTTTTCAAGTCTTTGTGACAGTACAAACCCAAAGGAGGTATTTTCTGTCTAATTTTATTTTTGGTACCGCGCTTAAATTTAAATTTCACGATATCTTTTTTTTGGGGGGGAGGTATTTTTTTTTTACATTAGGTCCACCTCCACAATTTTCGACTATACTGAATAAGAAAATCTCATTTAACATTTGCAGAGGCAAGTAGTTTTCGAGATATAAAGACTATGCACTATAATTCACTGGCGGCCATGATTAAACACTCCCAACATCCGCATATTAAGAACGTCTTTCGGAATAAACAACACCTATGCCTAACCACATGTTTTAACCTTTTACCTGTCTTTCGTCTGTTAAAAACGGCTTTTGGAATAAATACCACCATTCTCCCCATGTTAAGAACGGCTTTCGGAATAAACACCACCAACCTACCCATGTTAAAAATTGTGAAGGTGGACCTAATGTGAAAATTTACCTTTTGTTTTTTTTAATAAATTGTTAGTTGAAAGCACAGAATAGTGACAAAACACTATCCCCTCCCCTTGGTAAGAATGGCTAAAGAAATAAGGGTTTTCTTGGTAGAAACTTTTCTATATTTCACCTAACAATTTCTGGTGCTAATGAACTTACTGATCCGCGCTATTTTTTAAATCGTATTTCCGCGTTTAATTAAAGTTTTATGAAAGGTTTTGTTTTCAATTGTAATGTTAAAGTACAGAATAGGTACAAAACACCCTCCCCTCCCCATGTTAAGAATGGCTTTTTAAATAATAACGTTATTATTTCAGCACGGATCACTCTGCATGAGTACCTAATTTTTTTTCAGCCATTCTTACCATAGAGAGGGGATGGTGTTTTGTAACTATTTTGTGCTTTCAACTAACAATTTATTATTAAAATAGATATCGTGAAATTATAAAAAATAAAAAGATATTGTGAAAATTGAATTTAACTTGAAAAAGAAAACACCGTGAACAGTGCGTTCAACATTGTAGCCGGAGCTTATTTGGCAATAAGGTCACGTTAGTCGATTAATGGGTGCTAATGCACTTACTGATCCGCGCTATTTTTTAAATCGTATTTCCAAGTTTAATTAAAGTTTTATGGTTTTTTGGTATTTTTTTTAGATTAGTTCCACCTCAACAATTTTCTTTTAAATGACGTCTTTTATAAATTTCCGACTATGCTGAATACGGAAATCTCATTTAAATTTTGCAGAAACAAGTAGTTATCGATATATAAATAGTTGTTTTATGCAATGTATTCTTTGGCGGCCATCTTTGTTACGCGCATAGATTTGTTTATGACGCACGCGCGTAAAAAGATCACCGCCAGAGATTACAATGCATTATACAACTTTTTATATCTCGGTAACTACTTATTTCTGCAAAATTTCAATGCGATTTCCATATTCAGCATAGTCGAAAACGTATAAAGTTGTCATTTAAAAGAAAATTTTGGAGGTGGACCTAATCTGATTTTTTTTATTCAATTGTAAGGTTAAAGTACAGAATAGGTACAAAACACTTTCTTCTCCCCATTTTAAGAATGGCTTTTTAAATAATAACGTTATAATTTCAGCACGGATCAATAAGTTCATGAGTATCCAATTTCTTTAATAAAGAAAAAGCATTCATATTTTCTTATATAAAAACAACTTCTGTAAAACAAAAGAAAAAACGTGAACTTTCAATTTTTGTTAAAAAGGGGTTCTTTAAAGAAAAACTAAAAAAAAAAACTACGGTAAAAAAAACCCTAAAAAACAAAACATTAATCGTTACTCATGCAGAGAGTGATCCGTGCTGAAATAATAACGTTATTATTTAAAAAGCCATCCTTAACATGGGGAGGAGAGGGTGTTTTGTACCTATTCTGTACTTTAACCTTACAATTGAATAAAAAAAATATATCAGCATATCATAAAACTTTAATTAAACGTGGAAATACGATTTAAAAAATAGCGCGGTAATGTTAGGTAAAAGTATAGAATAGATGCAAAACTTCCTCCCCATGTTAAGAATAGCTTTCTAAATAAATTATTTCAGCACTGTATCTTCTCTGCATAAGTACCATCTTTTGTATATTAAATTGTTAGGTGAAAGTATAAAATAGTCACAGAACACCCTCCCTTTCCCATGTTAAGAATGGCTTTCTTAATAACATTATTTCAGCACAGTACCTTCTCTGCATAAATACCATCTTTTGTTTATTAAATTGTTAGGTGAAAGTATAGAATAGTTACACAACGCCCTCCCCATGTTAAGAATAGCTTTCTAAATAATGTTATTATTTTAGCACGGTACTTTCTCTGCATAAGTACTATGTTTTGTCTATTAAATTGTTAGGTGAAAATACAGTACTCATGCAGAGAGTGATCCGTGCTGAAATAATAACGTTATTATTTAAAAAGCCATTCTTAACATGGGGAGGGGAGGGTGTTTTGTACCTAATCTGTATTTTAACCTTATAGTTGAATAAAAAAAAACATATCACATAACTTTAATTAAACGTGGAAATACGATTTAAAAAATAGCGCGGATCACTCTCTGCATTAGCACCAAATATTATTTAAGCACGTTACCAATCCGTAAATTTTCTTCGAAAAAAAAACTGTACTTTCACCTTACAATTTATAGTGTTAATAATAAAAAAGTTCATATTTTCTTATATCGAAAAAAAAACAAAACAAAAAACAAAAACAAACAAAAAAACAATAACAAGAAAACGACTTCGAGTCAAAAAGCAAACGAGCAATTTTTTTTGGCCTGATATAATAAAGAAAAAAAATTAAATTACAAAATTTGAAAAAATTATGTTTTTTTTTTACTTACCGAGTAAACAGAAAATGAAATCTTCAAATTCGTTTCGTCAAATCGTGGTGTATGAAATGAATTGAAACGGAAGTTCAGTTCTATCAACAAAACAGGTTCACTTACGAAAAATATTTTTATTTTATTTAATATTTTTTAATTGGCGATGTTAATTTATTTTAATAACATAGAAGCATCCCTCGACTCTAAAGATGGGTTGTCTGAAAAATTCAAATAAATTGGTAATGTAGAAATATGGTTTTATCGACTTTGAAGGAACCAAGAATTACATTAATATATATATATATATATATATATATATATATATATATATATATATATATATTCTTTTTTTTTCTTCATAAGTTGGTGTTTCGGTTTCGATTCAAGCTGATGCACCCAACTCATATAGCTATATTTGTTATTTTTCAAATCAAAGCTATATAATATAAAAGAATCGTTAAAAATACTCTGTAATAATATATATATAGAATATTCATAAATTAAAATATCATATTTACGCGTGTTGTACGACCGGGCTACGCTAGCCTACGCCGGGCGTCCCTACTAGCTTTAATAAATATTTTTACCCTTCTAACAAAAGAGCTACAACAATATCAAGGCATTTCCATAAACGCTGAACATTCACAGAATTCAAACATCAATATATTACACATTAAAGAGCCCGCTGTGGAATTCCACAGGCCCCGCTAGTAAAACGTCCAACATAACATAATGTCTAAGAGCAATGTAGATGTGTTGTTCACATCATGCGGATTATCAAAATGAAGACATTAGGATGAATGAGATAAACGAGTATACATGCTGTGGTGGAAATGACTCTCAACCAGTAGATCAAAAATTTACAGATAAAAAATCAAGTTCAAATATATAACCCCAGCACTGCGTTATCTTTGCTGAGCGGATAGCAATTATTATTCAGAAAGCATAAGAAACTTATTTAATAGCAATGTATTATTGAATCGGACTGTTTTTAGCCAACCTAAATTCTCTTGTAGCATTTTACAATTTACATTTCTCGTCCGAGTGTTGTCAGCAACGAATATATTGGATGAGGAAAGATGAGACGACCAATAAAGACAGGACAAACTGTATCAGAATCGAGTTGAATTCCGTTGTAGCCTGTTTTCCTTTAATCAGCACTTATATCTATAAGCCCAATCGTTATTTCCTTTCTTACTTGGGAGTCACCACTTATTAGGGTTCGAATGCCACTTGAGGATAAGGGTTAATGGACATAAGGTGGTGGTGTAGCAATCGTTAATGTTGTAAATTGGGCAGAATTTGATTATTTATAAAGACGGCTTAACAGGAACTTGTTTACATTAGATTTCAAGGCTACCATGTTGTATTCAACGAGGAAGCATGTCAGCGGCACAGTGTTCCAAAGCGGTCAATTATGGGAAAGAAGCTTTATTCATGGAATCTGCGTTTACATTTAGGCACAGACTGACAGTAGGGAAATCGTATATCGTGATTGTAGCTAGTCTTTTTGTGAAAGTTTGGCAAGGGAGGACCATAGATTAAAGTTCAGTCGAGCTCCTACCATAAAAATGGCGATAGATCAGAGATAGACTAGCAACGCCTCTTCTGTGGAAAAGAGGTTGCAAAGAACGCGAAAAGAGCATCACCTACCAGGTTTCGAAACCGATTTTGAACTCTATCAAAGCAGGATAGGTGGTGCTGAATAGTCCCTGCTCACATGTACCAACAGTATTCGATTTTAGGGCGCATCTGGCTCTTATACAGATAGAGGATTGTATCGGTAGATACTTACTAGAGCGGTAGAGTTATGCAACCATTTTACTAGCGATCTTGCAAACAGATTTGATGTATGTGTTCCATTTCATATCAGGAATGAAGGTCAGTCCCAGAAGCTTGTCCAGACATACAACTTCCTCAAGACGAGTCATTCATTTGAATTGGGGCGTGGTGGGAATCAGAGCGATAATGATAAGAGAGAGAAGCTTGGTTTTAGATGCATTAAAATTAACCAACCGTTATTATCGAATTTATATTTTAATGAAGATTCGATTTCTTTTTCTTCTTGGAACAAACATTTGCTATTAAATCGTGCCAATGAATAGCACGCCACAATTAGAAAATAAGTAGTAACCTTTTTGTTACTTTTTAGTATATAATATACTGTGAGTATCGTGAATATGTGTTTGTGTGTGAGAGAGGACGAAAGAAAGAAATGAAATATTCGACAGAGTTAATGTTGTTTCTAAGGAATAAATGAAGCCCCGCTCTTGATATGAGTGATGTTGATCAATTGGTTCGTCAAGGTTATTAAAACAGCGCTTAATTGAGGCCGAGTGATTGGAGGATTCCAAAATTTTCCCAATTCCAATGCAATTACAGATTCCGATTCCCATGCTTTCTTTAGATATTTAACTATAAAAGTTTTATTTTTCCAGGTTACATGTTAAATGTACATATATTTTCTACAAACTTAAGCCGCGTTTGGGGGATGATTTATAGATTTTAGTTGTACTGGTACTTAAAAATTAATAAATATGTATTAATTTATTATTAATACCAGCGGTGAAAGATTTTGCTTTAAACAAAATCAAACAAAATACGGTAAATAAAAGAATCGTGTTTGGCATTGGAATATGGGCACCGAATTTTACGATTTTCATACCAATTCCAATAACCACAAAAACTCGATTTTTCCGATTTCCAGATTCCGATTAATCATTCTAGCAATATATATATATATATATATATATATATATATATATATATATATATATTTATATATATATTTATATATATATATATATACATATATATATATACATGAAAAAAGCATCTTCTAGCATCAAGTTTCGTTTCTAAAATATTCCTTGTACAATCAGTAACTGAAGGATTATATATATATATATACATATATATATATATATATATATATATATATATATATAATCCTTCAGTTACTGAATATATAAGGCATATTTTAGAAACGAAACTTGATGCTAGAAGATGCTTTTCTCAATGAATAGAAACAATAAAATACAGATATGCTTTTACAATGAATAATTGACATTTTTCTCGTTTTCTTCATTGTCAAGATATGGTAACGAACTCAAAGATAATAGACATCTGCCGGTGTCACACTGTGCCAGTTTTTAGATGTTCTGATTTGAATAGAGAAATGTCACACGTTATACAATTATCTAATTCAATATTTCTACAGGGTGAAACGATACATTTGTCGCCCTAAAGCCATCAACATTACAGCTTTTTTTTTAAAAACCTTTATCGAAAAAAACAATCAATTCAGGTAGCTTGCTTATTTAGTAAAACTGACATATATTCAATGAAACCGTATTCAGTGTAAATCACCGCATCGATACGTGTCCGAGGCCGGGAGCATGCCTTTTCCACTAGCATCGGTGGGAGCTCGGTGAATACTCGGCAGATGGTTGCGATCACGTCATTACCTAGTACAGTCAGGTCCACCAGTGGCCACTTGATTGAACCAGGTGATCACCACACTTCAGCACATCCAGGTACACTTTAGTCTTGACTTTCAAGCCGACTTCTTAGATGTGAGGTGGCAGTGTGTGGCCCTTACTTGAAACCACACCAAAGACCATAACCGTGCTCGGAAACCTCGTTGAGCTGTGCCATTAAGCGTTGAACAATTCGTATTTTTATTTCGAGGATGCTGTCTTCTTTTATTGGATTGGTAGAGAGCATGAGTTTTACAGCGGCGCATCTCCGATCTCGCTCGTTGAACATTGTGTAACTTTCAGACATGATAGAATGCTTCAATTTGTTTTGGGGTTTATACACAACTGGCCAACTAGTAGATGGTCTGCAACAAATAGGGGTACTAATGCACTTATTGATCCGCGCTATTTTTTTAAAAATCACATTTCCAAGTTTAATTAAAGTTTTATGATATGTATTTTTATTCAGTTGTACAGAATAGGTACAAAACATCCTCCTCTCCCCATGTTCAGAATGGCTTTTTAAATAATTACGCTATTATTTTAGCATGGATCAATAAATGCATGAGTACCCAAATAGGAAAGCCGGTTTTCATCAAACGGAAATGGAATTATGTCATGCTTTCTAGGGCGACAATTGTATTTTAATTGTGCTCATTTAGTAAATAAAATCTAGCATCGAATTTGTATTTAAATGATTTATTCTATCTATCTATCCATCGATCGATCAATCGATTGGGCGAGCGATCGAGCGAGCGAACGAAAGAGATGGAGAGAGAAAGGAGACGAAGAGTAAGAGAGAAAAGGGAGATTATGTTAAACTAGGAGTTACAGTTGTTGTAAAATTGAGGAGATCGGCATTTAATCTCACTGGATGTCAAGATACAGTTTATCATAACAGATAATAGAATACAAGCTGTCTATCGTTCTCCTCGGTCATTTTGATGATTAAGTCGTAGGAAGTAATGTCAGATCCGACATTGCGATTTGCGACTACAAAATCCACAAGACTATTAAACAATGAGATGGAGATCATTAGTATAATCGTCATAATCAGGCTGGCTTCAGTTTACTAGATTGTTTAACATTGAACATTTATAGAACTACTACAAATTTAGATTAAGAAATCATCCCGTAAAAGGTAAATAACAGAAGTGCAACAAAGTAAACAAGAGACGCACACTATTCAACAATTAATATACAGAAAGTAAAAGAAAAAAATGAATTCTAAAAACATTGGAAGAAAGAAAGAAAAGTGAAGTGAACTTTACGATATCAGAGAACGAACAAAAAGCGAGACAGCAATGAGACAGCAGTTTTAGCAGAGGCGACGAGAACTATCAGTACAAGGCGGAACAAAGAACTTGTGCTTGGGCTAAAAGTAAGAATTAACAAAAGTTGTAAAACATAAGATAGAATAATATATAGAGAATAATAAAATACATAAAAGAACAATGGGCGTCACGTGGCATTTGTAGAAAAATATTATATAGAAAAATGCACTTCCCTATGAAAAGGAAAAAAAAAGATTTAATAGGAAAATATATCTTCCACGCACACACACTGTTGGGCAAAGGATGTTGTGTTTTTTCCTATACAGACAAATAAATCTAACTAGTGTAAAATTTGATTGTTTTTGTTTCGTTTTTCATTTTGTTTCATAAAGTGCTGTCTTTGATGAACTCAATTTAATTTCTGTTTTTGTGACAAATGGTGAAAGACATATTTCGAGCAAAATGGAGAGCCTGAAAAGGTGTAGCAATCGAATGGATTAAAAAGGCAGGATATTATATAATGTGCGGTTAGATAAACAACTGGTTTAATACGATGGGAATTAGTAAGGTAATTAAAAGAGGGATAAAAATACGAATGCAGGAAAGCAATGGAAACAAGGTCAACCTTTGGGAATCGTTTTATTTAGTTCGACTTTGTGCAAAGTTAATGTGCCCTTGTGACTAGGAAGAGCTGGTATTATAAATGCGGATGATAAATAAGGAGTAGCTGAAATATGAACATTCTTATGAACAGAAAAAAGCAAATATTTAGCGTTAGTGTGGTTAGAAAGAATGCGGAAATGTAATGTAATGTATGGAAACACTAAGTTTTTATCAAAATCTGTAATTGTCATGAGGAACAACATCGCATCCCTCCGACACTAAAATGGTTAACTAGTTATCGAAGACGGCGATGAAAACAAAGATAGGAAAAGGACAAAAGTTTGGTACACAGACGAAAAAAGACAAAAAAGACATCTACATGCGTTATAGGCGAAATTTCCTTATATATATATATATATATATATATATATATACTTCATTAGACTTTATTCTTGTTTTGTACTATTCATACAATAAACTTTAATGTTCGTATAATTATTATACTTCGGATTATTATTTTGCTTATATCGAAATCCACGATAAAGCAGTGGCAACGATCGGATTTGAACAACTCAAATAAGGCATATGAAAGTTGATAGTCGAACGAAAAAGAAAACAGAAAACACAAAAATAAACAAAAACCTCAAAGATTTACGGTGACTAAAATATTTAAGGTAAGAAGCAGATTGGTTTGAAAAAAAGACGATGAATACGATTTTCCCCAAGTAGTTAGATTGACCAGGCAATTGTGTGTATAGTTGATACTTTTCTTTTAGTTTCTTATTCCATTGTATTTAAAATTATTATGGGAGAGTTGGTGGAATTTTCGAAAACCGTGTGTTCTGCCATTGCAATCACAATACCGAGACCAATACCACCGCCAACAAAATCAATTATAACAACAACAACAACAACAACAACAACAGAAGCAGAAGTTATATAACAAATCTCTCTCTCTCTCTCTCTCTATATATATATATATATATATATATATATATATAAAAGTGAATGTGTGTGTATCTGTGTGTGTGTGTGTGGGTGGGTCTGTGTACATTTGCCTACGCAATAACTCTGTCAATTTTTAGTCTACAGTCTCGGAATTTGATATACTGGATACTGAGATTTGGGAAAATCGATGTGATCGGTTTTTGGCCAGAAATTTTGCGATTAAGGGGTCAAACTTCAACGATTTGACCTTTGAGAACTCTACCAAACTCCTCCGACAATTTTGGGTCTACGCACTTGAAACTTTAGATATAGGTTCCTTGGACATGGATCTAACTTAATAACTTGATTTGAGCCCAAAACAATAAACAATAAATTTTAAGGGGTCACAATAGGGGTCAAAGTTTATAAAAATGACCTCTGCGGTCCATTCCAAATTACTCAGACAATTTCTGGTTTAAATATTTGAAATTTTACATAAAGGGTATTCAGAGATAGGGCAAGCTTATTCATCAGTTTGGGTCGAACATTTTTAGTTACCAATATATAAATGTATGTATGTCTGTTTGAATGTCTGCCTTAAACTTTCAATAGAGGCGAAGGATTTTACCAAGATCAGTATCGTTTTAAAGTTCGACCTTTTATACGACAAATATCGAAAAATTCGCTGAAAACATTAATATCTTCCCCTTCACCTAGGCACTTTTCTACAGGGGGGGGATCACTTTTTTCGCCGATATTTTTTTAAGTTATCCCCTCCTTTAGATTGTCTAGCCTTAATTTTAAAAAATGTCGCTTCCGGTTTGGCGGTGGTCGTAACAGCATAAACATTAGGTTTTACCCCGTTTTTTCCCCTCTTTTGCGGTACGGGTTCGAGCCTGCCTTCCTACTACCACTTTTTATTTTTTTTGCTCAACATACACATCCAAACACCCGGGCAACGCCGGGCTGAAATGCTAGTATTAAAAAAAACAAAAAAGCTCTGCAACATGTTTAACTAAACAAGTAGAGCAACGACAACGTGTATTTTCTTTCCACCGAGGAAATTACTAATTCTATTTCCGAATTTGATTTCAAACCTATGGACAGTAAACCTTTTCCAGCTTACTTCAGAAGGTTCGAAACATTTTTTCAAAAAGATGTTAGTTGTGGTTGGACGAAGAAAAATTATATTGTTATTACAATAATTAGGAAAATACGAATAACTTGAATAAAAACTGAAAGAAACGAAAAAAATATTGTTGAAAATATTTGGCGTGTGTGACAGTTTATTTGACAACATACCTTAATTTTTTCGATAAAAAAGACGAGGACTTTATTAATACGCGGGAAAAGTAAATTCACAGTGTGATTCAGATCAAGGAAAGTACGAAAGTCATGTTTAAATATATAATCTTTGTTCAGGGTTTAACTGTAACAAGAATAAAGAAATACATCTGAGAATGCTGTGAATTATAGAAGGTAGAGAAATTACGTAAAATATATCCATAGAAGAGAAACAAGCAACACTAGTTTTCAACCCAAAAAGAAAGGTTTAATTTGTGTCATTAGAAATGATAGACAAGTAATTACATAGACTTGAAAAATTGGAGTAATTAAAAAAAAAAGCGGATTATTAAGAGTAGCCGTCAAACGAAACTAGATGTGAAAAATAAGACAATAGTAGACGTTTACTTTTCGGCGGTCTTAAAAACCATAGCTATCTGTTTCCTACATCAAAAGAAAACCTTTCAAAATCAGATGGAATAAACATTTTCTCAAAAATTGATCTAGTATTGCAGAACAAATGAATATCATATGTATAACATATCTGACGAATAATATTTTTTTTATTTTGAACACTTTAGTTATCGGTTTGAAAACAGTCCCGAATTTATTTCAACAAATAATGGATACTATAATAGCTTATCTGGATTTTTCAATGGCATACTAGGATGATATTCTCATAAAAAGTAAAAATTGTGGAAACGAAAATTCATATTTGAGAAGTATTCAAGTGAAACGAGAAGTACAGATTTAAAGTTGGCATTGGAAAATGTGACTTGGGCATGAACAAAAAAGAAAAATTATGTCAATGAATTGATTATACAAGAAAGAAACCTAACCCAAATAGAACAGAAGCTATTAGATAGATGTCTACACTAAATAAAATAACAAAATTACAGTCATTCCTGGAATTAGCAAATTACTATTATCTGTATACTCCAAAACTGCACGAACTCAGACTACCGTTAAATGAATTACTAAAAACAATGGTACTACACAAAAAAATTCGAAGAAGCATTAAAAAAATAAAATAATTTTCTTATCAGATATAGCATTGCGATCTGAAAATGTATTTATTGTAACACCTGACGCAAGTGAATACAGTTTAAAAGCTGTGCTTTTATACAGATTAGAAGATTGCGTAACTACACCGTTAACTTATGCTTAGAAATTCTTACTAAGCAAAAGGTCTGGCAATTGTGTAAGTCATTAAACACTTTCATAGGTGTATTTATGGTAGGCCGTCTGTTGTAAAAACTGACCACATAATACTACTGTTAATGTTTGGTTCAAAAAAGGTGTGCCAACCCATCACACAAATAGATTACAGAGATGGAGCATTATTTTTCTTAACTATAATTTCAAAATTCAATATTGTCAATGGAATAAAAATCACATACACAGATGATCTGTTTAGATTGATTTTAAAAAGCTTTCAATTACTCTAACTAAACGGTTACAGCAGAATTAAAGAAAAACAAGAATTAGCGGATATACCAATTAACACAGTTAAACAACTACCGGTGACACTGGAATAAATAAAAAAAAAAATAGCGAAAATAGATGAATATATTACTAGTGTATAGAAACAAAATAGGTGGAGAGAAAAGAAAAAAAAGGATGAAGGGTGTTTCCATTTTCAATATACAACGAACCGCAGATGTATGCAGACAGAGTCGTAATACCGCGAGTTTTACAAAAGTTTTACAAAAGAGTTTTTACAAGGAATTCCATATGTGCCATCCTGTAATTTTCAGAATAAAGGCATTGATGACAAGTTAAAATAATCAAACTAGAAGGGCGCAAGACGATAAACATATGTTAAATAAATGCAAAGTCTGTCCATTAGCAACAAACGATCTACCAACGAGAAACCAATCATGGTTGAAAACAAAGTTCCCGTGACACGTATATATATGATTGAAAGGATACTAGTAAGTGTTGATGGCTTTTTCGAATTGGCTTGAAATTTATAGACAAAACACCCAACAGATTAAAATACTATAAAGGCGTAAGACAAATTGCTTAGTAATTTTGGATTATCAAATACAATTGTAAAATTCAATAGTATAATGTTGACAGTCAAATAATTTAGGGTATACTATGTGCCCTTGGTAATTGAACACGTCAGTACACTGCTATGGCTTGCAATAAGCCACAAAGAAAACAGAACAATGGAATAAAGTTTAAACAATGCATTACTGGAACAACAACGTAAAACGGTTACAACTGAAAAGAGTAGTAAACATCACCGAGCAGGCGAGGGTCGCTCTGGTGTTTCATCCATACCTGGGATCAAAAGGTCTATGGTTTATATAATGGATAGAACAGTCCATTTGGAGGGCGATTCCCCCACAACACCCCCTCCCAAGCTGATTTCCGCGGTTGTGAAAATCAGTATTACTTCCTTTTGGGGTCTGTGCGCTTCGTCTTTCTGCCGGAGCGTCTCGGTTCTGACATCCCTTTAAGGGTCTATGTCAAAACAGTCATGCACAGTTTCAATCTCCTCACTGCCGTCCTGTGCTGGTTCTTCTTGATCCTCGTAGAAGTGTTTCCTGATTTGGTTCAGGTGCCTCTTATGTTGGAACTTTGGGCCCTGAATGATGTATGTAACATGGCCGATTCTTTGTAAGATCGTGACCTATTCCCAAAAAAGGAACGTTATTTCTAAAATGTCTAAAATACACACTATCTCCACTGTTAAACCGTTTCGTTGGCATTGTGGAGGTTCTGTTGTGTACTATGTGTTTGGGTAGCAGTTTATCAAATACAGATTTTATTTTCCGTCCAAACATGATTTCTGCTGGGGATCCCGCATCTGGTCTGTTCGGATTTCTCGTGATTATGTAAACCTGTAAAAATTGCTGAAGAGCCTTTTCTGTCGGTGTATCGGACGCCTTTTTTAATGCCCTTTTAAGCGTATCGACGAAGCGTTCGGTCTGGCCGTTGCTTCTGACGTGGTACTGGGGTGTCGTAATATGCTTGATTTGATACGTCCCGCAGAATTCTCTGAACTCTGTCGAGGTGAACTGTGTAGCGTTGTCGCTAACCAGACAGTCTACGACCCCAAACCGAGCAAACAATTCCAATAAAAAATTTGTCATTGTTGCCGTGGTCGGTTTTTTGCATCTTAGTACCTCTGGCCATTTAGAGTAAGAGTCAACTATTATCAGGTAGTAAAAATCCTCCACAGGTCCGGCATAATCGATGTGGATCCTCGACCATGGTTGTTCAGCCTTAGGCCAAGGTTTATATGTTATCGGTGGTGCTTTTGCAGCCAAAGCACAGCTTTTGCATCTGTTCACCGTGTCGGTAATATCTTGGTCCGTAGTTGGCCAATAAACAAAACTTCTCATTAGGCTTTTCATTCTGTTCATTCCTGGATGCCCCATGTGAAAATCCCTGAGAATTCCTTTTTGAAGGGTTTTGGGGATGACAACCCTTTCACCGTATAACAGTATTTCGTCGCAACCAGAAAAAATGTCTGAACTGGTGTCACCCAGTGCTAATTTCTGCTTCGTGGTATGAATGAAATTGTCATTTAGGGATTCTGACTTAATTTCATGAAGTGTGACCGGCAGTTCGGATAATATTGTTTATCATGGTTTTTACATCACAATTAATACGTAGTGCCGCGATTACTGAATCTTCAAGAGATTCCATTTTGTCAGGAATCAGTCTCAATAGACCGTCTGCATGGGCTAGTTGTTTTGAGGGGAGAAATTGAATTGTAAAATTATAGTTCAGCAGAATAGTTCCCCATCTTAATAGTCGGTTCGCAGTGAATGTTGGAAGTCCTTTTTTGATCCCAAAATGGATATAAACGGCTTATGGTCGATTTGTAGAAAAAAAAATGTCTTCTGTACAAGAACTGGTGGAATTTTGAAACTGCAAATATAATTCCTATGGCCTCTTTCTCGATCTGAGAATAATTCTTTTCCGCTGGCAAGGGAGTCCGTGATGCGAAAGCAATAGGCTGTTTCGAGCCATCCGGCATTCGATGTAGCATACACGCCCCGACGCCATATTGACTAGCGTCGCTAGCTACTATTATGTCCAACTGCGGGTTGAAATGCGCTAGGAATAGTTTTGAAGTCAGGATTCTTTTTATTTCTTGGAATGATGTCTGACAATCTTTTATCCACTCCCAAGCCTTATCCTTTTTCAGCAATTCATTAAGTAATGCGCACAGTTTGTGCATATTTAAGATGAATCCTGGGTAATAATTTGCCAAACCTAAAAAACTCTGCAATTGAGTTATGTTTACTGGTGTCGGCATTTCTTTAATAGCGGTCTCCCTATCTGGGTCTGGGCGTCTGCCATCTTTATCGATTATTTGACCCAGGTATTTAATTGCTTGTAAAAAGAACTCGCATTTATCTGCTTTGATTTTAAATCCATAATCTTGTATTCGACTGAATACTTGTGTGATATGTTTTTCATGTTCCTCCCCTCTTTTGCTCGCTATGATAATACCATCAATATATGCGATTGCGGTGTCCAAGCTGGGCAGCATAGTATCCATCACTTGCTGGAATATTGCTGGTGCCACCTTGACACCAAACGCGAGTCTTTCGTATCTGTACAAACCCCGATGAGTGTTAATACAGAGGAGGTTAGCGCTTTTGTCGTTTACCGGAACCTGTAGGTAAGCGTCGCTTAGGTCGATCTTAGAAAAAAACTTGCCGTCATTTAATTTCGTGAACATTTCTTCTGGACTAGGTAATGGATTGTGAAAATTTTCTAAGGACCCGTTGAGTTCGGTCGCGAAGTCGGCGCAAACGCAAATTTCCCCGGACCTTTTCTTTACGTAAACTGCCGGAGCAGCCCACTCACTATATTCAATTTTAGCCAATATACAGATGCTTTCTAATGTGTCTAGTTCCTGATTTATTTTGTTCAGGGAAGCGAACGGGTCATTAAGTTTCTTTTTAAACACCGGTTGTGTGCCAGGTTTCAACTTAAAATCTGCGGCCATTTTTGTACATCTTCCCAGGCCAGGAGTAAATACGTTTGTGAATTCTTTTTTAAAACAAGTTATAAGTTTCTCCGTTTCTGTTTGGCGGGTATCTATTTTCTTGCAGAATGTGGATATAGGAAGATCCCAGAGACGAAACTCCTCCAGGCTGTCAGAACCGAACAGTTTCTCACTATCTTTTAACACATACAATCTTAGTTTTTTTGTTTTCCCCCGTAAAGTGGCGTTTGTAATTAATTCACCTTCCAAATGAATTTTTGTACCATTAACGGCCGTCGCCGTTCTGTTAGTTTTTAACATAGTCGGCTTTTGTAATATTTTTTTACATTTATCATTGAAAGATCCGATCCACTGTCTAATTGGAATTTAATAGCCTTGCCGAAAATGTTAACCGTTACATATTTGCGTAGATTTTCAATCTACGGCGTCCTTAGTTCTGGTTTGACGTACACGGCTTCTATTCTGTGTTTTCCTACAGTGCGAACTTTTATGACCGATCTTATTGCATAAATGGTACCTTTTTTGTTAAAAATGGGCAATTACGTATCCAATGTAGTCCACCACATCTGAAACAAGCGCTCGGTGCTTTTAGTTTTTCTGAGTTTTGGTGGTTAGTGTCTGTGTGCCATTTCGACGGTTTTTTCTTAGTTACATTTTTTTTATATTCGCGACGCCTGCTTCGATATTTCTTGCATCTTATTTTATAATTTTTACTTTTTGACAATCCTCAGTCAATGTTAGAAGTGTTAAGTCTGGTTCATTTTCTAATTTTGTAAGGACTCTGCGCCTAATTTCTGCATCTTTTCCCGAGGTAAACCCTTGCGTAAACACAATACATTTAAAATTGTCAGCTGTTAGTTCAGACAACTTAAAATCATCACAGTGTTTGTTCACTACAGCTGCGTTGGTGGCAAAATCGTCATTATCGTCTTTTACCTCATTCAAACATCTCCAACGCTTATGGAAAAGAGACATTTTCGACGAGAAAAGTTCTATTAATAAATTTGCCGTCTCATTGAATGATGAATCTATTGTTTTCCGAGGCAAGATGTAATCCACGAATTTCTCATGCTCAGTCGTTTCCAATTTTCGTAGTAGAAGTCTGGTTTTCTTTTGATCAGACTAGTTGCTGCAATCAATATTAAAAATTTTTCATAACGCCGAAAATACGCTGCGAATGATTTTTCCTCTTCTTCGTATTTAAAATTGTCTATCGCGATCCATATTGTATTCTGAGAAAATGCTGAATGGCTTTTCGCGTTCGCATTATTCTTAGCAATTTCTGTAACTCGTCTGTTCGTAATTGACGCTCGGCTAACTGTTTTTGAACTTCTAATTGACGTTCGGCTAACTGTTTTTAAACTTCCTTTCGCTGATCCTCGGTTCGTATTTGACATTCCGATAACTGATTTTGCAATTCCTTTTGCTGTTCTTCGAATCGTATTTGACGCTCAGTCCAGTGTTTTTTCGGATTGTGACTGACGCTTTGCGGCATCGATATGCAAATTGGTCAAATGTTCCAACGCTACTTTCAATTCGTCCATTTTGCTTTGTCAGCATTAGCAATTTCAAAACGTTCAGTGAATTTTACAAAACCATTTGATTCTTTCTTATTTCTACCTCCAGACAATAAAACGAACAGAAAAAAACATAAATATATATCAAAGTTCATTGTCTAAAGAAAAAAAAACTCAAGTGTATATTTTTCTCCAGAGAAAAAAAATAACGCCCGATTTTAGCAGCAAAAAACACAAGTGACGAATTCTTTTTCCAAAAGTTATTAAATTTACCTTTCTAAGTCGCGACGAACCTTTTTCTTTTTGCAAAAATACAGCGCTATCTTTGAAAGTCGTTACGAACTTTTTTCTTTCAACTCTTTTTTTCCGTAATGATCTGCGTTTTTTAAATTTTTTTAGTTACCGTGAACCTTTCAGTTGCACGTGTTATGTTAGAGACTTCCTTAGGCTTGATAACATTTGAGTCCGATGTCGTTAGTATTTTTAGAATACTATTTCAACGAGAGTATTTTTTTTCAATGTCGTTAATGGTTTCGATTTTAGTATGCTCCTTGAATCCAATGTCGTCAGTGTTTAGTTTTTTAGAACACTGTTTATAAACGTGAATACGTTCTCTGAATCCAATGTCGCCAGTGTTATGGCTTGCAATCAGCCACAAAAAAACGGAACAACAAAATGGAGTTTAAACAATGTATTACTGGAACAACAACGTAAAAAGGTTACAACTAAAAAGAGTAGTAAACGTCACCGAGCAGGCGAGGGTCGCTCTGGTTTTTAATCCACACCTGAGATCAAAAGGTCTATGGTTTATATAATGGATAGAACAGTCCATTTGGAGGGTGATTCCCCCCACAACATACACGAAATACAAAACTAGATCTAATGAACTGGCCAAAAGGTCTTCAAAACACTGAGAAAGAATGACAATATCACGAAAGAAAAATGCATTAAAATATTTATAATGATTTATTAGATAACACTAACTTTATCATCGGCTAAAATTATGTTTGTGAGAAAAATACGCTCAGTGTTCTATAGTATCTTACCAAGTAAGAAAACGAAAACATCCTGAAGAGAATGCAAAGTATAAAATATAAAAGGTAAAGTATCGGGTAAGAAAGTGTTTGGGTCCATTATAGTCTCCACTAAGTTTGGAAAAAATGGTGTATTTAATAAAATGAAATACATTTCTCCATAAAGACATAAATCAAATGAGTCTCAAATGCATGGAAACAGTCAAAAACAATAAAGACTTACCAATGAAAGTGTTACACTAAATTTTCCAGATGTAACCCCTGATTAACAATGATTTCAACTGCAATGATTTCGGATTCTCTCAAAATTAAAAATACACTATTTCAAACATTGAGGAAAAGAGAAAGAAAAAGGACAGAATGTTTATGTTCAAACACAGAGTTAAAATGTCGAGAGCAACATTTTCTGAATGAATATAGTACGTGAAAATCATGTTATAATGGAACAACCTAACACACTTCAAACAGTAACAGCTAGTCGTGAGAGACGACGACAGAAAGAAAGACAAAAAAATTAGAAGAGTTTGACACACAGACGAAAGAAAAAAAGAAAGTACTTACACACACGTTGTAGCCGGAATTCCTTCCCTATTTACACACACACACACACACACACACACACATACACACACACGAATATATATATATATATATATCTCATTAGACTCTATTCTTTGTTTAGTACTATTGTTTTACCCCAATTATTGTTCGTATAATTATTCCACTTCGTGTTATTATTTTTGTTTATATATATATATATATATATATATATATATATATATATATATATATATATATATATATATATATATATATAATGTTAGAAATGTAAAAGATTGTTACGACAGTGCACATCTGTAATTTTTTAAACTGGTGAAAAATAGATGTATATCTTACTAAATGAACCTTTCTTATACAATAGATCATGCGCATAGGGCAAGTTAATAAGATGATAAAAACTTTGCTAACTTTGTCTCAAAACGCAAAGGCTACACGAAAATATTGATTCGGATCGAACAGTGAAATCGGCTATTGGTCAATCAAATAAGAGAAAATAAATGAAATAGTACTCAGTATTCTCAAAGTGTTTTCCTTACATAATTACATTACTGTAAAAAGTTGGCAATTTGTTTATATTTTAATTAAACCACCATAAGTCTTCTTACTAAGTAGCTAAAGTAAAGGCTCATTTGAATGGATCAGGAAATCAAATAATGACAAAAAGCCGTTTGTGGCAGAATTTTTTTTCGTAACGCTCACGCATTGGGACTAATTACGTATTATGAAATTAAGAAAAATAAATTCAATAGAACTTATTTCAGAAACATCTATCAAACTTTAACAATGTCCAAGTAAAAGTATTTATTTCTCACTTATCGATCACATAAAACTTTTTTCCTGAGAAATCTTTTGGACCTTTTTTATTTAGTCTCCTCTTTTCACCACCACCCCATCTTACACGTGACATACTTTTAGAACGGGAAATACGAAAAGTTGAAATCAGGAAAAACTAGCTTTTGGCCACATATATTGACCGATTTGAATAAAGCAAAAGAAATATCGGCAAAGATATATTACAGATTAATTCAATGATTAAAAGAGAGAAGAGTGACTCGGAGGTTTCAGAATGACTGATCTCAAAAGTGAGTTGGTTGAAAAAGTATTTAAAAAATTCTTTTATAGAAACACAAAACGATACCATTGATACTTCTTGTTGATAGTTATTCTTGTATATTTGCTTCATTGTCCATGCAAAGACTAATACCAGTCCATATTCATTCCGATACTAATGCATTTTACTAGTAGACCCTGCGAATTCGACCCACTGCATCGGAATTACGGAACAGTTGATATAGAGAATAGCCGGTTGTCCAGTGTATCACGATCCCCGTTTTTACAAGTAAAAAAAACCCGATAAATTTTACTACTACTACTACTACTACTACTACTACAACAACAACAACAACAACAACAACAACAACAACAACAACAACAACGAATACTGATATAAAAAGTAATCAAAACTATAAACTGTGGAAATTATTTTATTAAACAACATCTTTTCCAACAATTAAAGATTCGGCCAAATCACCATGAAAAGGAGGCTGCTACGTGAAATAGTGATCATGATTATTTCATCTTGGTCGGATGGGGTTAACTCTTGGTCAACTGAATTCACTGGAGGTGAGGCGTGTCACTTCTACTGATACTGTCACACTCGTTATTTAGTCAGAGTTGGTTACTACTACACACAACTCGTCGCTGTTTGCGGTGAGATTTATTGTTAGCAGAATTTGATGATAGCAGGCAGGATAGAGATACTACTATTTGTGTGAATGAACAGAACTGCTCTTACAGATGATGATAATAATCTGTAGTATTACTGAAGGAACCCATCATCGTCATCATGAAAGCGTCATATGGCGGGTACTGCTACTACTGCTACTTCTACTAACAATCGTTAGATTGCCACTGGAATAAATACCGAAAGGGATTGGGTGGAAAACACACCCTTTTTATGCAGCTGGCTATCTACTGCTGATAGCAACTGCTCGATGACTTTTGATTAATCGGCAGAAGAGGAAAACGAAATCTTGTATATCTCTGCCACATTCACCGATGTTGATAGACATTTGCGTTTGTTACCAGGAATGAATGGTTGTAAACTGATTGTTTTAAAACAATGGTTGTTTAATTCTATTACGACTCAGCTATTGTCTTTTAATCGCTTGCGTGTTCCTTTTCTTCGTAAGATCTTTATGCATGGTTCTGCTCTCAATGAGAAATCGACTATGAAACTTCTTGGTCTTTCTTTTTCATCAAATCTTTCTTAGCGTCCATATATTAAATCCATTGCTCTTGCTGCTTCCAGTGAAATGGATTCTCTTCATCGCTCTAAACACGCTCTTACATCCGAGGCTATTCTCTATTTTTACAAATCTACTATAATAACATGTATGGATTAAAGTTTCTTGATAAATTGCAGAAACGTATATGTAATTTAATTTGACCTACACTTTTTTATTCACTGTAACCTCTCTCTCACAGACGTGATGTTGCTTATCTCAGTATTTTCTACAAACAATATTATGGCATGCCTTCTTCAGAACTGCCTAATCTATACCCGTTTTTTCAGCGCATTTGATTCGTCGATCTAGAGGTCTTCATTAATTCGTTGTTTTGATACCTCATTGTAATACAGCTTCCTAATCCAGGAACTCATTTCCAAGAACTGCAGTTGTGGAACTCTCTTCCTGCTTAGTTTTTGTCTTCTACCTAAAGTCTTGATATTTTCAAGACAAATGGCAATAGGCATCTCCTGTCTTTGCAATAGTCAGCTTCTGTTCTTGTAATTTGTAATATGCTTCAAATTAATTTATTAAAAACCATTGATTTTATTATCAAAATAAACGTTAAAATAATTATAAATCAAGTGGTTTCGTGCCTTGTCTCGGACGATTTCCATAAAAATAGGGGAATCGAAATCAACTTATTTAAGTTAGTCAAACACATAATGTTTACACTAACAGGAATAAGCTCATTTAGATGAGTTTGCTTAAATAAAAATGACAAACTTTTTGATTTTTCTCATAAGTCGTTTAATTTCAGAGCTGAAGTTTTTAACGATGAAACATTTACTCAACGATTACATTCCACAAGACTCTTTTTCACAATCAAAGTAAAGACAATTAAACGTCAACTTTTTGCATGTATCTGTTTGAAAGTTTTTTTTTACGTTGAACGGTTTAAAAATAGCCTTTCTATTTAACTATTTGAGCTTGTTTTTGTGTATTTACTAGGAATAAAATATACATTTAACCAAATATATTTCTAAGGCATTATATATTTATAGAAAAATAGGATGAAAAATATATGATTTGTTTTATGTTTCTAAACAAATTGTCATATAAATTCTAACAGAAGGAAATCTCAGAATGTTAATTGAAAGTCAGATATAGAATGTGAATCCTAAGAAAGAGGGAGACATGATTAGATATGCATTTTATGTTTTTCATTTACATAATTATCCCTTTTATATTTTTAATTTGAGAATATCTTTAATCATATAGCGTTATGTGTAAATATTTATGCATGTGTATGTGCATGGTTCACTCCCAAACTAATTAACCAATTATTAGAAAATTTCGAACACAGTTGAGTGACCCAAAATTATTATTAATGCCAATTGTTTTCGAAGATTAGATGGTGAATGTGAAAAATGCAATAAGGTTTGTATAGCAAGAAGAATTCTAACTGTGGAATTTTATTTTAAACCGAGCGGCTTAGGAATTTCAGTTGATAAATAATAATAAATGAATACGTGGAAGACCTCAGTCATGTAATGATACGTGTATTGAAGATGTAATTTAGAAAGAATAATAGTTTTTTTATATATAAGTAAAGTTTAGTCAGTTGGTAGAGAGTTTAAGACAGACAGTCGAGCGGATAGACGAGGTGCCAACTTGAAGTAATAGATCTAAAACCAGAGGAAGCTCTCAAAGTAATGTCCATACAATGTACAAGTTAAGAGCCACATTCCTGTTCTGCCATCCACGAAAGCATATCGCTGAGGATTTCATCCTTTGCCATCCATTGGTTTCCAACAAATCTAGTTCTTCTCCCTCTCTCTGATCAATGCTGAGATCTGAGTAAAATGTCCGCATAGCTGACCTTAGTGTACGCTGTTTCTATCTTAATTTGTCATAGGGTAATGCAAACATTATCTGCTTATAAATAAATTTTAAATTAAATCTTGTACCTTAATTTTTAAGTTTATATAAAAAAACATTTTGTTAAACTATTTTCAGGTCCTGCAAGAACTGCTTTCGTATTACGCTATTATTGTATTTAAATAAGCAAATAAAAATATATGAATAAAAATAAATAAATTTTGAGATCTTAAACTGTATACTATCGTAAAGATATTTGAATATAAACATAAAAACAGGATGAAAGTGATGCGGAAATAATTAAATAAATACGAATTTTATTCTTTTATTTAAACGATTGCGAAAGAACAATAGAATAATAAATAAAAATTCTCAAAAAGCATATCATAGATAGGATTTACTAGCTAATATTTTTGGCACAATTTTTACAGAAAAAAATAGAAAAATGGTAAAATTTAAATATGAAATAGAAAAAAGCAAAATAGTTATTAAAACGTTCGAAGAAATATTTATTAAATTCGGTGATTTTTGAAAAACGTATAGATATATGGCAGCCAAATGTGGATACACAATTCTCAAATCTGTGTTAACTATAATGACATACGTCGTATTATTTTTTCCCGATAATCAAAATCGTTATGAATAAATTTGTTCCAAACAATCAAAGCAAACTTACGGTTACTCTTTTGTTTCTAGTTTTCTGGCTATTATGTTAAGTAATAAATGTATTCCGCATCAATTTACTTACATATTAAATTAAATCGACAATTTCTTAAGTGGTTGTTAATTTCGTACCGTTCGATTTTTGCTGATAATACGTTTACTGTTTGTTAAATTGCAAATTTGTAATATGCTTCAAATTAATTTATTAAAAACAATTGATTTTATTATCAAAATAAACGTTAAAATAATTTAAATAACCTATTTGATCGGCAAAAATCATAAAAGAAATGATTATGTTATTAAGTTGCCGAAAAAAATACAGCGTAGTTCCGGTGGATTAGCACTGGTGTGAAAGTGA